>NC_058373.1:57926111-58251666 GCF_018350175.1 Felis catus
TTTAAGTGTATTGGAAGAAGCCAAAAAGCAGAACTTAAATTAAAAAAAAAATTTTTTTAAACCCCTGAAAATAGTGAAGGCGGTGTCACATCCTTTCTTCCTTGCCTCTCCCATTGAGAAAAGCATCCCAAAGTGCAGAAGAGCATATTTTGTGTAGGAAAGAGAAATAAGAAAATATATATGTATATACTTATATGTATATTTAAAACAAAGAAGAAATATAGGATAGATAAAACAAAAAACAATGGTTATTCATAAGGTGTGATGTAAGAGAACTGGGTTTAGAAGGGATACAAGAGGAAGTGACACTTCTCCAAGTATACCTTTCCATATAGTTCTGATTTATGGAAGCATGTTAATATTCTGCATATTCAAAAAATAAAAAGAAACCAACAAGGATGGAAAGAGGAAATAACAACCTAAAACCAAACTAAGACAAATAAACTAACTGCATTTCAAGTGAATTCTATAACCACAGTGAAGGAGATAAAAACAAAACAAAGACCTAATCTAAGTAACTTATGAGCATAGTATTTGACTGTATAGACAGTCCAAAACTTAATGATCCTTCCACCTGCGATTTTTCAACGGAAGGGCCAACAAACCACAGCTCCCAGTCAGCCGTGTGATCACGAGGGTAAATGTACAACCATTCTGTACACATGCAACCAGTCTGCTTTTCACTTTCAGTACGGTATTCAATCAATTACATGAGATTCAGCATTTCATTATAGAATAGGCTTTGTACTGGATGATTGTGCCCAACTGTAGTCTAATATAAGTGTTTTGAGCACGTTTAAGGTAGGCTAAGCTATAGGTGCATTCCATGAATTTTCAACTTACAATATTTTCAACTTACAACGGGTTTGTCGGGACATCGTCCCATCATAAGTCAAAGAAGATTTGTAAGCTCTTGGGTAAGACTGAGTGATGATGAGAGCTACAAACAGATCCTGAACTCTTTTAATACCTTTGTTTCTTGTATAGGTATTGGCACAGCAATCCTGAACCTGTTTTAAATGTATTACAGGAATTAACAAATGAGTGAATGTATGATGTTGTTGAGAATCAAGGACCGGCGCCTGCTTGAGACACACACCAATGGCTGCAGGAAAGAGCTGTTCCCCTGAGCCTGGCATCCGGTATGATTTACATGGAACCAAGTTACACAATAAGAGACAAGCGGGAGTTCCAGAGGGACACATGGAGAAGGCAAAGTGAAGATGAAGGCAGAGATTGGAGTAATGTAGCCACAGGCCAAGAAATGCCTGCAGCCACCACAAGCTAGAAGAGACAAGGAACAAATTCTCCCCTAGAACCTCCAGAGGGACCATGGCCCTGCCTACACCTTGACCTCAGACTTCCAGCCTCTGGATCTGTAAGAGAAACACTTCCAAATGTGTGATAATCCATTACAACCTCCCTAAGAAACCTGCAAAGTAGATGTATTATTATCTCTACTTTCTAGATAGGACAATAGAGGTATAAGAGCTCAAAAAACTTGCTCAAGTTCCAGAACTAGTAAATAATTTAACAATAAATTAACCCAGGAAATGTGATTCTAAAGATAGTCCTTTATAACCTCCATTTCGGACTCTTTCTGTCATACAGTCATTAAAGATAACAGTGCCATAGAGTAGCCATCTTTCCACATCAAAATGTGATTATGTAGAAAAGCAAGTCACCGAACAATATATAGGGATATTTCGGTAAGCACACATGGAACCTTACCTTATGAAAAGTTCATAGAGAGACCGAATAAAGAACTAAAAGCAATAAATATCAACCCGATATCAAAAGAAAGGAAAATCCCCAGTAGCCAGAAACGAAGAAGGAATATAAAACCCAAGTGATAAGCATGTGAGTAAGGGCCGGGGGTTAATATCCATGAAGGAGCAAGAAGCTTAGTCTCACTTTTCTAAAGAAGACATCCAGATGGCCAACAGACACATGAAAAGATGCTCAACATCACTCATCATCAGGGAAATACGAATCAAAGCCACACTGAGATACCACCTCAGTGGCGGGCGGAGTGGCTAAAATGAACAAATCAGGAAACTACAAAGGCTGGTGAGGATGTGGAGAAACAGGAACCCTCTTGCACTGTTGGTGGGAATGCAAACTGGTGCAGCTGCTCTGGAAAACAGTGTGGAGGTTTCTCAAAAAACTAAAATTAGAGCTACCCTATAACCCAGTGATAGCACTGCTAGGAATTTACCCAAGGGATACAGGAGTGCTGATGCATAGGGGCATGTAGACCCCAATGTTTATAGCAGCACTTTCAACCATAGTCAAATTATGGGAAGAGTCTAAATGTCCATCAACTGATGACTTGATAAAGAAGATGTGGTTTATATATACAATAGAATACTACTTGGCAATGAGAAAAAAATGAAATCATGCCATTTGCAGCAACGTGGATGGAACTGGAAGGTATTATGCTGAGTGAAATAAGTCAGTCAGAGAAGGACAGATATCATATGTTTTCACTCATATGTGGATCTTGAGAAACTTAACAGAAGACTATGGGGGAGGGGAAGGGGAAAAATAGTTACAAACAGAGAGGGAGGGAGGCAAACCACAAGAGACTCTTAAATACAGAGAACGAACTGAGGGTGGATGCTGGAGTGAGGGGCATTGAGGAGGGCACTTGTTGGGATGAGCACTGGATGTTGTATGTAAGCCAATTCGACAATAAATTATATTCATACAAAAAAAAAAAAGAAGCTTAGTCTCAGAATATACAACACAGGGAGTATGAATTCAAACCTCCCACGAAGCCAGGACTTCATGAAAAGCTATCCCTCAGTGAAGGGGGATGAGATACAAGCTCCACTTACTGGCTCAGGGAAGGGGCTCAGGAAAGGGTGAAGAAAGCTGGTCTGCACACTGTATAAGGGGAAAAGATCCCCCATTACAAACAGCAGCCCCAGGCCTGTTCCACACATGTATGTAGGGGTCTGAATTCCCCTGCAGTATGGGAATCTCCAGCCAAGAAGTTAATGTAAAAATGGGCCTCATGGAAGTGAAACCCCCAGGCCTTCCAGCAAAAACAAACACAAAGCCCTTTAAAAATAAACTTTCTAAACCCTAAAACATACAGAACATGCTAAGGCACACAAACACACACACACAAATAAGTACATTGTGACTGAAAATGAGCTCAAAATGGAAAATTACAAAGCGATCACCATGAAGAAGAGTTGGCAGTCGCTGCAAACAGGAAGATTTCAGTGGTCAATAAAATGACAACCTGTAAGCGACTGTTAAATAATTGTTTCCACTGATAAAATAAGAAGACTTGAAACCTTAAGGAAAGAACAGGCATTGTGTAAGAAGAACTAGTAGATCTGAAAATGACCAAACAGAACTTCTAGAAGTGAAAATCTAACATTCAACAGGTAAAAGAGCAGATTGGAGAAGGCTGACCAGAGCACAGATGTACGGAAATCATCCAAAATACAGCAATAAGAGATAAAGAGATGGAAGATAGGAGAGAGCAGTTAAGAGAGATGAGAAGATTAAAAATACATCTCATTAGAATCCCAGGAGAGAAATTAAAGAATGATATAGAAGTCATAACCAAAATATAGCAGCTGAGAAATTGTGAGAATTGATGAAAGATAGAAGTATCAGGATCTAGGCAGAAAATAGCTTCCTCAAACTAGGTAATTGAGAAAAGTTTAATAAAGCAACTGTTTACAAAGGTGAGAGGCTTGGGTTTAGGAAATTAACGAGAGGTTCAGGAAATTAACAAGGGGTAGAGAAACACCCACCTGCTAGGAAGAGCAAGGAGTCTGAAAGGGCAAGGTGAGGGAGAGGTGACCAGAGCTCAAAAGAAATAGCTGCATGAACAAGGTCGTCCAGAACAGTAGCTGTGCCTTCAGTGAAGGGTTGCAGCCAACCCCTGGTAAATTAGCATGGATGATACCCAGAATAAACACACCAACTTCACTCTCCTTAGCCCTTGTAGCCTCTGCTGGTGACTCACACTAATGGAACTCTATTGGAAGCAAAAGGCAAGAAGAGATGCAATCCACCCACTAACCTTCCCAGTTCAGGGTCTTCAAGTAAAGGCTTGCTAGAGGTCCTCACTGTAGCCCCAGGGTGCTTTATGTTTTCCTAAACCCTGCCCCACTTGTAAATAGCCCCCAGGCAGTGTAGATAGGCAGTGTGCTACTGCTTCTTGCCAGAATTCTGACATCCTTCACTGGTAGGCGTGTGCCGTGCATGCATTATAAGTGGAAAGGAGAGAAAGGGGAGAAAATACAGAGAAAGTCTATAAGTAAACATACCAAAGTGCTACCATTTTAGTGATTTGGATTCTTTTTCTTTTTAGTTACTAAATTTTCTAATTTTTCTACAGGGAACATGGAGTACAATGTTGCAAAACATCAATCTTTTAATAATGCTAAAAGTCTACAGAAAATATGGATTCTTAATCAATTCATTCCCCACCAGATTGACATCATCCCTAACCCAGACTCCCTGCCTGATATCAGAGCTAGAGACACAAACAAATGATGTAGCTGAAAAAAAGAAGAAGAAGAAGAAAGAGGCAAGATTCAAACCAAGTATTGAAAAATGGTTTTGTAAATAGCAAAATTTTTATAGACAGGGTTATATGGAGACTTGCTTAAACTCAGTAAAACGTAATCTCCCAACTGGGGCATGGGCAGGTTGTGGAGCTAACATCCAGGCCTGTGAAAGTCAGTAAGAAGTCCTGTGAAACCTAAAAGACAATTTTGTATTTAAAAAGACAACAATGAAATCTCATCTTTATCTAGAATGCTTCAAGAAATAGTTGCACCTTCACTGTGGCTAAAATTGAAGCTTGACGTTAAAATGTATAATGCTTGCTAGGTTTTTTGTTTTTTGTTTTATTAATCAACCCACATAACTAATCATTGCTTGAAACTCAAATACCCATATGCTGAGGCTTGGGGTGACATCTGGCTTTTGATGGATTAGCAGGGAGGTCCTCATTTCATCTCTTGCGTCTGAACGTTGCTACCCGGAAAGTGACACATCCCTTGTCCAAATGCAGTAAACCGACCTGGATTCAGAGGAAAGAGCGCCATCTAGTGCAGCGCCACTCAGTCTAGCGGTTCATTGTGTGCTTCCCTCCCCCCGACCCCCGCCTTGCGGTTGATTGTTCCAGCTCAGACTAGCTCCTGAGATTAAAGATTTCAGCGGGGGTTGGGGTGGGAGGAACGGCTGGAGGAAAGGGAATCTATGGCCACAGACCAACACTTAACTATATTAAAAATCCCAAGTCTTTGGCGAGAACCATTTGTTCTTAACATCGTGATGCTATTAGGCAAGGATAATGATTGATAGAAGTCATTTTACTAGGCAGTCAGATACAAGTGTCAGTTTCTTGGAGTTTATATGAGAAATGACATCATCAGTACAATTCTCTGGTGAGGAGTGCAGAAGGAGTAGAGCCAGCTAGAAGCCTTTGGTCCTTAACAGGAGCCACTACTTCCTGACACCCCATCCACACCCCTGGAGAGAATACCTAAATCCTGCTTTTGTCCTTTATCTGAGATAGAAATCTCGGTGCAGGTGGAGAGGAGGAGGCAGTGCAATCACCTGTGGTGAGCCTATATTCCGCAGAAAGTAGACTTTTGTACATCTCAGGCAGGGCAGAATAATGGGCTTTCGCTTACAGAGCAGCAAGCAATGGGTCTTGGTGGGTCAGACAGGCTCACAGAAGATTCTACCAATCAGTGACAGAAAACTTCACAAGGGACTAGCAGTCAGTCTCTTATGAGATGAAATGCAAATGCAGCTGTCTTTGGGCTATGAGTCAAACCCTGATTGGCATGCAAATGCACATATATTCCTTCCAGCTCTAAAATTCTATGGCAACTTACACCCACATTAAACTATGTGATAAAACACAGCTCAGAGCAGCATCAAAACCAGAGTTCCCTGAAATGCAAATCAAAACCACAATGAGATATCACCTCACACCTGCTAGGGTGTCTATTATCAAGAAGACAAAAGATAACAAATTCTGGCAAGGATATACAGAAAAGGAAACCCTTGTGCACTGTGGGTGGGAATGTAAATTGGCACAGCCACTATGGAAAACAGTTCGGAGGTTCCTCAAAAAATTAAAAATAGAACTAGCCTATGATCCAGCAATCTTACTTGTGAATATATATCCAAAGGAAGTGAAATCACTATTTCAAAGAGATATCTGCACTGCTATCTTCATTGCAGCATTAATCACAATAGCCAATAGAAACAACCTAAGTGTCTATCGACAGATGAATGGACTTAAAATGTGGTATATATACACAATGGAATATTACTCAGTCTTTAAAAAAGAGAGAAATTCTGCCATTTCTGTCAACATGGATGAACCTGGAGGGCATTATGCCAGGAAAGTAAGTCAGACAGAAAAAGACAAATATTGTATGGTACCATTTATGTGTGGACTCCTTAAAAAAAAAAACAACAACAAAAACAAAACTCAAATTCCTAGAAATAAGGAGGAGAATTGTTAGCTGAGGGGTAAGGGGATGGGAGAAGTTGGTCAAAGGGTACAAACTTTCAGTTATAAGATAAATAAACCCTGAAGACCTAATGTGCTGCATGATGACTATAGCCAATAATACGGTGTTGTATACTTGAAATTTGCTGAGAGAGTAGATCTTTTTTTCCTTATTATTAAATGTAATTTACTGTCAAACTGGTTTCCATACAACACCCAGTGCTCATCCCAACAGGTGTCCTCCTCAATGCCCATCACCCACTTTCCCCTAGAGAGTAGATCTTAAGCATTTTCACCAAAGGGGAAGAAAAGATAATAATATGAGATGATGGATGTGTTAACTGGTAATGGGAATCTTTTCGCAACATATACATATACCAAATCGTCATGTTGTACACTTCAAACATATTACAATTTTATTTGTCAATGATACCCCAATAAGCTGGAGGGTAAAAACACAGAGTGCACTCAGCCTTTACTACTACTTCATGAATTCCTACCCTATCACCCAAAAGGCTGGAGGATTTTCTTCTTCAACAGCTGTGCCCTTGGGTCTATAACGTTTCCCTGGTTGTGTTAGTTCTCTCATTGTATCCTTTTTATTACAAAACTGAAACCTCAGGGTTTAGGAAAAAAAAAAAATCCCGGTGCCTCCACAAAGAAAGCTTATACACATAGTAAGTAATTATAAAAAATCCCACATTCCACACCTTTAATTGCTTTGTATTTCATTCTTCCTGCCCAGTTAAGAGTCAGCTCACCACTCATACTTTCACTCATTCATTTGTTGGATTTCCAGCCATCTGTGTTGGATCCTACCATCTGGCTGTCTTAGAGTGCAATGGCATAGAAGCTGGGTTTTATGGATTTCCAACCGAGTGAAGTGCTCTCTATTATTCCAGCAAAGTTTTAGTACTATGAACCGGCAGTATACTTGCAACTTTTGTTAACTCATCTTTGGGACTTTCACCCAAGATTAGACTGTGAAGAGCCTGTCACACATATTCAGCGAACCCCCAGTTTGGCTCGGTGCTGCTGACCACCTTTCCATTCCACGTCAGGACCAGAGAGAATCACACAGGCACACTGTTGTGTGGTGGGGAAGCAGGAAATCAAAAGCCTTCCGCTCTCCGTGGTGCTTTGCAATCCCTCTATGTGTTCCACTCTCATTTCTCACACTCACGATTTCTAATCTTTATCGCCCTTCCTGAGTCCTCTTGTCTCACCATCCCCCCTCCTTCTGCACAGAGAGAAAAATGGGGATAGGAGGAATGAACTCCTTTCATTTCCTGCTCTCCCATCTCCACCTCTTTGCCTCCGCTCCTGACCACACCTCTGGCTCTGTCAGATGTTCCTCCTCTTATTCAGGACTAGTCTTTCCACCTGAGCTTCCATTCCAGCCTTTCCCACTTCCTCAGAGACCTTACCCTGAGAATGAAGGAATGAAGGAAGTGAGGGAGGGAGGAAGGAGAGAGAGAGGGAGAAATGGAGAAAGGGAAAGAGGGAGAAAGAAGCAAGGGAAGGAAATGAAAAGAACCGGAATGCAAAGGGAAGGGAAGGAGAGAGGAAGGGGAGGGGAGGGAGAGGGGAGGGAAGGGAAAGGCAGGAAAAACTCCCTTAAGACATCCCTCTGATTTTCACTCAATCTCTTTCCTTCCCACACAGACCAACTACCGATAAGAGTGTGCTCTCTACCCATGTCTCCGGTCTCTCGTGAACACAGTGCAATCTAGATTCAGTCTCCACCACCTCACTGAGCCCTAACTGAAGTACTTTTGTGGGACTGTATGGGTGGTGCATGAGGCAGTGCCTGGCATAGGGTTAAAGCTCAGTAAGAAACTTCTCTGGCCAACCTGCCCCTAATTTGTCAACTAGATAGGAGCTCTCCAGTTCTTCCTTTACTGGACTTTTCTCCATCAGTGATGCCTCCTTCTCTGAGATCTCCCCTATTTGCTTCCAGCTTTCTTCTCTCTCCTGGAGCTTCTTCTCCTCCTTCTGACCACTCCTTATGTCTCCTTTTCAGTATCCTACCCCCTCTATGCCTTAAAATAGGACCCCTTTTAGTCTTCATCTCTTGGCTGAATACTCTTGTTGGGTGACTCGATCAACTCCCACAAAAGCTTTACCATTTTCATTTCATTTGACAAATATGTAATGAGTTCCTACTACTTGCCAGTTCTATATTCCTCCCCACTGGATATCTCCATTGGAATGATACACACATACATACACACACACACACACACACACACACACACACACACACAAATTATTCCTCATTCTCTACTTCTGGCTTAAGTAAATGAAGCCACCCATCAACCAAGTAAATCAAGTGAGAAACTTAGCAATAGTGTTAAAATTGCCTTTCACCTGCCCCACATCCAAAGAGTCACTGGGTCCTGTGGATTCTACCTCCTCACCTCCCTAGAATCCCTCCCCTCCTCTCTAGTCCACTGGTTGGCTTCAGTTCACACTTCATCCTTTCTCGTCTAAGTTCCCGCAGCAGCCTCTTAACTGGTTTCTCACGTTCATCTTAGTTGCCGCCAAGCCATTCTCCACACTGGCCTTTCTAAACCATGATCTAATAACAGCACTTCTCTGTCTAAAAATAATCTGGTGGATCTCCCTGCCCCAGTACAAAATCCAAACCCGTCAAAGTGCCAGTGGTCTGGCTCCCACCTCCCTGTCCACTCTCATCTTGGCACCCACTCTCCTGCTTCTATTCGGTGCCTGTGGTTTCCCGTGCTCTTTCACTCCTCCGTGACTCGACACACCGGCACCTCTACTCTGATCCTCTTCCCCTCCTCCTTTTTGTTCAGGTTTGTGCTCATCTCCAGACTCAGATCAGTTGTCACTCCCTTCAGAATATTTTCTCTGTCCCTCCCCTAATATCCTCAGTCTGAAATAGGTGCTGCTTTCTAGGGAGTCCCAACGTGCTCTGTATTTCCCTCTATCCTATTGACATTTACATATCCATATCCCCTGTGTTTTAAGCTACACTGTAGTTTCCCTGAGGCAAGGGGTCATTGATATTTGGTATCAATAGTACCTATCACGGTGCCTAAAACATAGTAGGTAAATCAATAAATAGACGTTGAATAAATTTTTGTAGAGTGAAAACATTGCCAAGCTTTCCCTGGGCTCACTAGCCATGGCACCAATGAAGTCATAGTAACAATAGTAAATCAAAGTCCAGTGAATTTAGGCCCCATCTTTTCATGTTAGATTTCAGACTCTGCAAATACACGCGCATATGCACATCGTGCACACACAGTGAAAAGTGCCCAGAAACTGCTGACACATGATGCATTCTGCTTGTAAGAGCTCCCTGTTCCACCTGACCTCACCGGCGTCTCCATCAGTCACAGATACCCGTTTCTGGCACCACCACTGGTGCCCTCAAGCCTTCATGATGGTGGTTCTCGGCAAAAGAGGAGAGAAGGAAGTAAGCAGAGAAAGCCTGTCTCCTCTATTAAAGATGCCCCAAAACAATACAATTTGTGCTATAATTTTATTACACGCCTGTGAGTAAGACATCTTTCTATCACTAGTTTGTCCACCGCTGCTCTGCATGGGGCCCCAGGTAGGATCAATGAGGGTTGTTATCTGAGAGAAATCTGAGTATTGGACAATAGGCTGACTTAGTCACTTGTCCTTTCCAAACATTATGGCACTCTTTACAGAGGAATCTCATCTGTCTGGTTCCTCTCTCCCTCTGTCCTGCCCCAATGGTTCTGAGATATGGCTGATTCTCACCTACACCAAACATGACACCTGTCTTCACTACACCATGCATCAGACACTGTGCTCACATGGGGCACAAATGGTCAATAAGACAGACATGCCATCACGGAGGCAACATAGAGGTGAAGGGTAGGGTGCTAGAGCTATGCCGCCTGAGTTTACATCGTGGCCCTACCACCTTCTAGCTTGTGTGACCTTGAGCAAAATACTTTACCTCTCTGTGCCTCAGTCTCTCCATCTGTAACAGGTGCTAATATAGCACCTACTTTATAGGGTTGTTATAACGAACGAGTTAATTTATGTTAAGCAGCATTGTCTGTCACACGCCAAGTACTCTATAAAAGTTATCCACTATTGTTATAGTCTAGCCAGAGACAAACAATATAAAATAAACAGACAACTAAGCCAAGTAATTACTAGCTGTAATAAGTGTTAAGAAGGGAAGGAGCCAGCCGCACAAATAGCTGGGAGTACAAAATTCCTGGCAGGGAGACAGAAGGAACAGCGGGTACAGAGCCCCTGAAAGGGAAAGGAGTTTGGTGAATCCTAACACTGAATGAGAGTTGGTGAGCAGAGCAGAGTAAGCCAGGCGCAGAACAGCGCAGGAAGAGGAGAGGGAAGATCGGATTGTGTGAGGCTGAGGGGCTGCAGCAGAAAATTTCAATTTCGTTCTATGTCAAATGGAAAGCCATTGGAGGGTTTTAAACGTTATCTGATCTACATGTTTTAAGATTGCTCTGACTAATGGACTGAAGGGTAAGCAAGAGTAGAAACAGGAAGATAATTAGGAGGTTATTACAGTCGTCCCGAATAGAGATGGCAGTGGCTGGCACTCGGGGGTGGCAGTGGAGATACAAAATTCAATGGTCTAGAGTGTTATCTGCAGAGAAAATGCAGTGGACTCTGCAACAGGACAGAGCTGGCTGAAGCATTAAAGGTTAAGAGAAGGCGAATCGTCTCCCTACTGTAACCTGAAAGAGAGAGAGGCCTTTATTTGTAAACATGGTTTTTCCATGAGAGACATACAGTCACTACTGTCCATAACACAGAGCAATGATTTACTGAGAGCCTACATAGGATAGAGCTCTGGGGTTGGTAGAAATGACTTTGCTCCAGGATAGATGCACAGATAACTTCTTTTTTCCTGTGATACATGTGCCTGAAAACACTATTTGTAAGTCATCAGAATTATATTTATAAATCTTCTAAATAATAAAAAGGCAAACAAAATAGGTATTAGCTGTAATAATCATAAAAGAATTAACTGATATGTTTTAGGTCAATTACAGAACAATAGACTCATATTTTATAGGTCGTATGTGTTCTGTAGTTCTTTGTGGGCCCTTCTCTTGTAAATATACACAGTATATTTATGAATGTTTTATAGAAATCATATCATTTTGTTTGAAATGATTAGATTAATTTTACCGTATTTTCCTTTGTAAATATTGACGACCATAGACATGACTGCTTTTTATGTGACACTCTTACTCAAGAATTGTATCCCCAAAAAGGTAAATGAAATTCCCTTTGTGAGAACGTTTAGAAACCCACTCTGGCAAAAGCGGGACCCGTCGATGATCTCTACCTTTCCCTGGCTCAGAGTGACACATGACAGAAGTTTTAAAGTCATTGTTTAATGTCTTCATTTCTCTGCTCCCAAAAAGTTTTCTCTCTCAAAATCTCTTGTCACTAAAAAAAGTAGGGTCCATCTAAGAATAGTATTACAAAAACATTGCGAGTGCAAGAAAAATAATCTAATCAAACCAGCATACATTTATCGAATAATTAATACTCAAACTCCCTTCTCTGTATATTTCACTTCCAACTTCTTTAGTTCACACCAACCAAAAGTAAAGTACATGTGGATTGGGCCACCTAAGTAAGAGAATACTTACTTAAATAGAGGAGGGGAGAGGTAGAGTCACAGAAAAATAAAGGAAAAGAAAAGAAAACCATTCAAACCAGAGCAGGAGCTACCGGCGCCCTGTCCACTTCTCTCAGGATGGTTTTCAAGATAAAAAGTCAAGAGAATTAACATTTGTTGCATGTATGCACTCAGGGAAGGCGAAGCTAATGTGAAAGCAAATGATCTTTTTAGGAGGGTCATGTTTCTTACCACCCATAGACCAGGCAAATTCAGCAAGTGAGTGGAATAACACAATAAGAAGAAGAAGCAGAGCCAGCACTGGGAGATTAGGACAGAGTGCATGAGAAGTCAAGTCAATTTCCATTTATTCAGTCAATGCATGGATGAAGACTAGCAGACGGGAAGCCAGCCAAGGGACTCAAGGTTAAAATGTATACCTTGAGTTAAACATTATGCAGACAATAATTCACAAGTTTTTGGCTGTTTCAAAGTGTCTGAACTAGAAGTTTCTCAAATCCATTGCTGAGCTAGGAATTCTATACACTAAGTTCATAAACATATAAGAGAGAGGATGGGGTTGGAGGAGACTGCATGTCTCCAAAATGGTCATCTTTCATGTTTGCATGTAGAGGATGATCTGCTTCTTGGCTAGCTTGATGTTAAGGATCTATTTCACCCATTTGGTCAATATCCAAGATGGCAGGCCTAACTGATTGTCTAAGACAATGGCTCCCAGGGCCAGACTGAAAGCTAGCCAAAGTGCAGGGAAATTATCAAATTTAAATGAAAGCAGGTTCAAAATGGCTATTTTTATATGTGGCACATCATTTTTGAAGGCTAAGAAAAAAATCAGTTTAGGGAAGGAAAGTAGGAGTACAGATGAATATGCTGCTATTAGAAATCCCAACAGAATAACAGGATGCCCATACCCCCAAAACAAATTTTGAGGAAAGACCCAACTGGTCTCCCTGCTTTTGCCCCTGTGCCCCTATAATCTATTCTCAACACAGAATCCAAATAATTATATTAAACACACGTCATATCATGCCCCTCATTTCTTCTAAACCTTCCAATGACTTCTGGTATCTTTCAGAGTAATTGCCAAATCCTGTAGGGCCCCCAAATGATGTTAAATGGTGAGGACAAGAATAGAAATCTCCAAAGGACATTTAACCCTTTTTTGGCTCCCCAGTATCTGTGCATCCTTCCCATATAGGATAAATTATCTGCATGGTACGGTCCTTAGTAGGAGGCAGGGCCTACAGTAATGGGCCCTGTCCCTACTCTCTAACCAGTGGAGCAATCTCATGACCCAGGCTAGGCCAGTCTGGTCTGCATTTTTGTAATACTTCCTCAAGATTCAAAGATGGACACTATTTGCAATGATAGAATCAAGGGTAGAGTGGCTGTCATGCTGTATAGGTGGCACCAGCAGTAGGCTGTCCATCTTCAGTGGTACCACAGTAGCATCCTAACCAGACTGTACCTGTGCATGACCCTTGCCTGTTGAGATTTCTTTGGCTCCTGCTCATTTTCTGAGGCTGGTTCTATAACCTCTCCTTTGATTCTGAGAGTTGCTATGATCTTCCAATAAATCTCTTCTCTGCTTAGATTAGCCAGAGTCATTTTCTGTTGTTTAAAACCAAGACTCATGACCAGTAAAATAAGCTTTGTTGCACATTAATGAATCCTTGAGTATAAGAGGGCAAAACTGGAGTCTAGTAGTGTGTGCAGAGAGCCAGCTGGCTCTGAATAAAATAGACAGAACTGAGTTTCTTGTAGCACCCAAGGAGGGGTGGCTTACAATGCAATCTTAAAGGAGAGAGAAGAGTCTGAGTAGTAGGGCTGAGTAACCCATGAAAGAAAGGGATCAGGGAAAAAAATTCCAATGAGCAGCAAGAGGAAAGGCAAAGGGAAGTGAAATTGTAAAAGCTTAATCTAAATGGCCTTACCTTTTAGAACACCCCCTCCTGCCTGCATCTTATCTGCCCATAGTTCCTTTTCTTACTATAACTACTCTGTGAAAGTTAGCAGTTCCAAAGCTTCAGGTGAGATGTCATTTGCTACAGCTGAATAAAATAAAATATTTTTTTAAATCAAGACCTAAGTAAATCTGACTTGAAAACAAAATGCTGTGGAATATGGGGCATGCATTCTGTTTCTACAGGACTATCGATAGTCTTTGTCATTTGGTTGAGTAATCAATGTATTTTATTGCTTGTTGGCCATTACTCAGAGATCGATTTACTGAAACATGAAACACTGGAATAGTCAGCAAAGAATGCTACATTTACAAGGTGAGTACTTTTGGGAACTGTGCAAATCCCACAGGGAAGTCTCTGTATTACTCAAGTCTCACGTCCCGCATCCCTCTCTGGCCCTGTCTCTGGCCCTCAGCATCTTTTCCTAGTCTCTTCTCCACGTCCCTGTTTCCCTCCATCTGTGTATGTCTGCCTGTTTCTGCTTTGTCAATCCTCACCTCGTGTTCAAAAAGGGTTTATTGCATCTCATAAATAGCAAGGTAACATAGATTCAAAGTGGATAAGAAAGGAAAAGAAAAAGAAAAGAAAGATACAGACTAGGGTCAGAAAGAAACTAATACAAAAATACATAATATGTATTTGCAAATGGCATATCTGATCAAGGGCTAATATCCAAAATCTATAAACAACTTATCAAACTCAACACACCAAAAAACAAATAATCCAGTGAAGAAATGGGCAGAAGACATGAATTGACACTTTTCAAAGAAGACATCCAGTTGGCTAACACAATTTGAAATGATGCTCAACATCACTCATCATCGGGGAAATACAAATGAAAACCATGATGAGACAACACTTCACAATTGTCAGAATGGCTAAAATTAACAACACAAGAAACAACAGGTGTTGGTGAGGATGCAGAGAAAGGGAAACCATCTTGCACTGTTGGTGGGAATGCAAACCAGTACAGCCTTCTGGAGAACACTATGGAGGTTCCTCAAAAAAACTAAAAATAGAACTACCCTATGATTCAACAACTGCACTATTAGTTATTTACCCAAAGGATACAAAAATACAGATTTGAAGGGGTTACATACCCCAATGTTTAGAGCAGCATTAGTAACAATAATCAAACTATGGAGAGAGCTCACTGATGAATGGATAAAGAAGATGTTGTGTGTGTGTGTGTGTGTGTGTGTGTGTGTGTGTGTGTGTGTTACTCAACCATTGAAAAGAATAAAATCTTGCCACTTGAAACAACGTAGATGGAGCTACAACGTATTAAGTTAAGCAAAAGAAATCAAACAGGTAAGACAAATACTGTATGATTTCACTCATATATGGTATTTAAGAAACAAAACAGATGAACATATGGGAAGAGGAGGGAGAGAGAAGAGAGGGAAACAAACTACAAGAGACTCTTAATGATAGAGAACAAACTGTGGGTTGATGGAGGGAAGGATTTGGGAGATGGGTTAGATGGGTGATGGGTACCAAAGGAAGGTACTTAGGATGAGCATTGGGTATTGTATGTAAATGATGAATCACTGAATTCTACTCCTGAAATCAATATTGCACTGTATATTAACTAAAATTTTTTTTAAATAATAAAATTAAATAAAAATAAATCTCTTGCCAAAGGAAATGACTTCCTTTGCAACAGAATGTGGAGATCAAGCCTAAAGGAGGTCTCAAAAACAGTGGAGATTGTACTGCGTGGTATAATAAAAATATATATATTTAGTTAAAAAAATGAATACTATGAAGCCGTACTCATAAGCCATGGATGCCATCAATTTTATCCGCTCTGTCTAGCAGTCATTTCGAAGATGGAAATACAATTGGTGTTCATAAGATAAAATTATACCAATTGCTCAAGCTTCCTAAATCTGCATAGTAACATAATTTATGAAAACGATGCATCACAATGGCACAATTTATCAGAAAATCCCTCCACCTCAGAAATGGCCCTGCCACACTTAATAAGCAGAAATAACTGGCAGAGAGTTCACTCACCTTCCCTGGCTGGATGAGCTGGTTTCCCAGTGTGCTTAATGGGAGTATTGCTTCACACAGCAGGTAATAAATTTGTGGAATTCATTACCCCCAGGAGGAGGTGCAGGCAGGAAATAGAAATGGATTCAAAAAGGATTGGTCAAATTTATAAGAGGTAAATCCATAAATGGCTCTTATTTTGTTTGTATTTAATAATATTTTATACTGTGATCAGCCCATCCCTCTTACCTACTATCCTAAGTGCATCCTTACAGCTCCTTACCTTTCCAGTAAGACTTCTGATGCTACATATAATACTTGATTAATATATTGATTAATATACAGAAATACTGTATTTTTTATTCTTTGTTTAGTAGAAATACACTTCAAATTTCAGTAACTGTTCAAATATCGATGTTTTAACAGTCTTCACATTTTCAGCATACTTTATAACACTTCAGAACACATAATTAAATTAGTAATTACAATGGTGTAGTCCCAACTAATACCCTTTAATTATGTAATTATTAGAACAAATTAATACTTGTTTTATTATATAATAATTAAAACAAATTAATTATGTTTTGACAACCGACTTTACTAAACCTGGCCCTGGGAAGATTTGGGAAACTTTCTTATTGCTCAAGGCCCAAAAGGGAGTGAAGAAGGTAATTAGGGTTGGATTAAGCTTGACTGACACTTTGGATGGGCAAGGGCAAGTTATGTCTCTGCTGTGTCCCGTAGCAGCAGGCCCCACTCTATCCCATGATTCTGCCTTCCTGGAAGAAGAGAGATACATGGTCAGTCTCTGAAGGAAACCAGCACATCTCTGCTGTCACCACTCTAGGGATCACCCATAAATATGCAATGTGGCAGTTCTGGGAACCAGACACTGTTCAGCCAGACCTGGGCATTGTATATCCTTTCAAAAGTCTCTGAGCATTAATGATGAGAGACAGATTCTGCTAGGCTTCAGGTCACTTTCTTCTCTTCAATCTGGGGAAATTGTGGAGCACTAATGAAGTCCTTGAGTGGCTGGGAAAAGGTAACCAGAAGCCACAAGCCTCACTTGTGTTTTAGGGAAAGAACTTCTGGGCACCCAGGGAAGGTATCGATATCAAGGTATCTTGTTTGTACCAGGAGGCACCGAGGTTCACATTGATGGGATTCTTTGGCACTTCTAAATGGGATGATTTTGGAGGTGGGAATGAGTGTCATAAACATAGTTTTGCAGCAATTAAAGATCTACTTTTTTATGTGTTGGGATTTTTTTGTAGCTGTTAACTAACACAGCAGAGGCAGGTCTCATGATCAAATACAAACCAGAAAAAGAGGCTGGTACTATCCTGGTGTACCTTCCCATGAGTCTTGCTGGGGCTTGCTCTGAGCCTGATTAAATTGGAATATCACCTCAGACAAATTCCTTACCTCCTCTACATCTTCCTCATCCATAAAATCAGGCAATTAAACTAAGTTATCTTGAAGGATTCTTCCAGCTCCAAGCTCCCATCTCTGGCCTGGGCTCATGGTTCTGCTGGTATAAAAAAGTGCTAAGGGTGCTCCTGCCTACTACCTGTTAAACTTGCATGATGCTCCTAAGTACTGATTTTTCTCCTGGTAGCAATAAAGTCATGCTCATTTTACCAAAATATTCTTTTTTTTTTTTAATTTGAGAAAGAGAGAGAGAGAGAGAGAGAGAGAGAAATCATGAGTGAGAAAGAAGGGCAGAGGGAGAGAGAGAATCTCAAGCAGATTCCATGCTCAGCATGGAGACCAACGTGGGGCCTGATCCCATGAGAGATCATAACCTGAGCTGAAATCAAGAGTCAGACACTCAAACTACTGAGCCACCCAGGCGCCCCCACCCCCAGAATATTCTTGATGAAATGTAAAAACAGTTTTCTATACACTAACATTTGTATTTAGCAAGAATTGTTTGCATGTTTTTAGGGACGTACCATGAGAGAATTGGGAAAGCAAATGCAGGCTACTCACCTTCCTTCTCTTCAAAATGAACATGAAAAGGACACCTGTCTCAAGGTGTTGTAAAGATCATATGAATTCATATTTAGTCACCATAGTGTCTTGTGTAAACAATGCTATGAATGCTATGGTGAGCATTACCATGAAGTGACCATAATTATCTTTGCACAGAAGAAAAAACTAAGGTTTAGAGAGGTGAAGAAGATTCCTCAAGGCTACATAATAATGACATGGTGGACTGGTTTTTAAACACACAAATATTTTATTCCACAACTCAATATCTTAACCCAGTGTATGTATGAGTTGTTTGGCTTTGCAATCCTCAACGTGTAGGCTTTGTAGTCAGACAGACAGAGATGTAAACAAATAATAACTACCACACGCAAGCAATGATTCTAGACTATAACTCGTTTTTCCAGGCTTTGGCATCCTCATCCATGAGGATTAAAGGAGATTATATATAGAAAGCACCTAACACATGGTAGACCTTCAACAGACGGCAGTTTTCATCCTGAGTTTGTAAGTCCTTAAAACAGACCCTGAGAAAAGGGTTTGGATGCAGTAGTTTATTTGGGAGGTGATCCTCAGAAGTACAAATAGCAGTTGGGGAAAGTAGGACAAGGAAGAGAGAAGAGTCAGTAACGTATTTATTAGTGGCTCAAGCCCATCTACACCATCTGAGAAAATGTGAAAGCCACTCAGAATCATCCCATTAAAGCAGTGGTTCTCAAACTTGAGGACACAGGAATCTCCTGGAGAGCTTGTTAACACAGATTGATGGGCTCCATTCTCAGAGTTTCCCATTCAGTAGGTCTGGGATGGGGCACAAGAATTTGCATTTCTAACAAGTTCCCAGATGATGCTGATATTGCTTGCTGCTCCAGGGGCCACAATTTGAGAACCACTGTTTAAAAAGATGGGAGACTGGGGCATCGAGCCACTGACTGACTGACTGAGATGCCCCACTGTTCAAGAATAAAACTAACACACACATATTTCTGGGTTGACCTACAGTGGTGAAGCAAGTTTGAGCAGCACCAAATCAAGTTTTCAGGCACAGCAAGAGAGAAACAGATGTTACAAGTAGGAAGCAACTATCTCCCACAGCAGTTGATGAACCCAGGTAAGCTGAGGGGAAGAAGCAGGGCATCAATAATATCTGCTATACTTTCTCTTCATTATTGTTGCTGCATTTGTGGTCATTATTAGTCTTTAGACTGAAAAGCTATCGTCTCAAGGTCATTGGTGGAGAAATCTCTGAACCCATTGGTTATAAAGGCAGAAAACACCCTCACCCTGAGGCTGATAGCAGCCATGAAGGACTCTTCCAGGTCAGTAATTCATTCATCGAATCAAAGAAATGAGGAGGAGAGAAGTGAAGCCAATTCCTGAGTAATTATCAGTGAGTGATTGCAATGACCAGCAGACCCACTGTAACCCAATGCAAACTTCTGACCCCACTGAGGAACTTGCAGGCTGCAAAGAGGATACATTTTACATGCAAATCACGCAGAGCTCAGAGCTCTCCCACATGCTCTTTGTGCCCTGTGGAGAAAATGGCTAACACTGGTGATAAAATGGGACTGCTCCATTATTCTGTTCCGCATGTACATTTAATTGTCAACATTGCAATAGCTTTAACTGCAAATAAGCACAGTCTCATTGCCCATCAATTGTTTGATGGAAGGAAAACAGGCAATTTGGAGATGATTCTAAGATGAGAAACATCATTATTATCTTTTCGTATGAGATTCTGGTTTCATTCTTCACTTCCCTCGCCCTCTCCTCAGTGATTACATTTTCCCACAAATTCAACATCAAAATACTACAGCCCATACAAAATATTCCAGCATTCATCTGAGTCCTGAGGGTTTCATTTACTAATTTCAGATATCTGTACTAGCATTTTTTTCTTTCCTCAAAACACTTCATATCTCTTAATCTATTCATCTTCATAACAGTGCCTTGAGCTTGGGGAGTTGCAGAACTATTTGCAAAAGAGGAAACTGAGGCACACAATAGCAAACTGACTTGCCCAGAAGCTAACTGGCACTGATAGACCTGATTCATGCAAAACTGCTGAGTGTTGCATTCAATTTTGCTCATGCTGTTAGAAAATCTTTGCACATATTAATCAATGAGTATAGAGAGTTCCTCATAGTTCCTCTTCCCTTTAATCAAGCTAGGAGCAGAGCTCTGCTCAATGCCCCAAATAAGATATGTGGTTCAAAAACTAAAATTACCCTCTGGAGAATTCCACAAGTTTCTAGAGGAAGTAGGAAGGAAAGTGGAAGAACAGAGACGGGGTGTCGAAAAGGTGTAGCAGAAGCATAAAAGAATGGAGAAACATGGAAGGAAAAGACTTCCCCAGACTAGAATAAGACTCCCTGAAATTCAGGAAGAGTGGAAAGAGGGATCTGTGTCCTAAATCAGCAGGGATCCAGACTCCTCCTTCCTGGTATTGCAGCCAAGGAGGAAGCAACACCCTGAGAAGAAAGTGCTGTGGGTGCAGGACACCCTACGTACAGACCCTGGACTCGCATAGATTTTCAGAGTCTCAGCATATTCAGGAAGCAACAGTTTCCCAACACTTGAAAGGATCATGAGGACAAAGACATAGGATGTCTCAGCTTAGAGACAGATGACCAGTCTCTAGAGGTTCCCCAATCTCATGTCCCAGACCTGGCACCAAATTACACCTGCAACACTGAACCAAATCCATGAGGCAGAGGCCAGGAGTGGGAGGCAGTGTAAAAGGGGAACCCTCAGAATGCTGAGTATCAATTGTCTATCAGAGTAAGAGTGAATTATAGGATATAAAGTGCTATTTCACACACTTGGAGTTTGGGGCTAGCTTCAAATCTGTTACATATCTGTTATTGCTTTAGTACCAGCAACGTTCTTGAACCAGGGAAAGTCTTAGGGAAAAGAAGTGAAGATTTCTCTGATTCTTCCACCCCAAAATGCTGGTGCCCCCTCCAGGTCTTTCCTCTGCTCCCTCCTGGTTCCATGGCTGCATCTGCCTGGATGCTTGCTCAAGACACACCTTCTACTACCACCATCAAAACACCACCTTGTAGTACCAACTAGATTATCTAATAATCATTGTCAGTCATCTCCCCACCCAACCTCTAGGGTATAGAATACACAAATTTCCATCAGCATGACTTCCATCAGAAGCAGTAGATCACTGTGCAGAAATTCTCAGATGAGGATGTAGGAGGGGGGTAATGCAGGGATCTAAATAGAGAGGGACAGAGGTGAGATAGGAACTACTAGTGGTCACCAAAATGGACATGGGTTTGAATACCACCACCCCAGTACAGGAAGAGCATCTTCAAACTCTACAAATGGCCACTGGAGTGCTGTAGACATATGAGCCCTGCGGGACAAAAGGTTCAGAACCACTGTATTATGTTGTCATAAAGCTTTGGAACTATGGAAAGCCAGGAGAACAGAGTAGATCCCGACTCTACCGTGTACATCTGTGTGACTTAGGATGAGCATCACAGATAATTGTTCTGTCACACAGTAATACTAATATGATCAGCAGTACCATCTCATCATCATCATCTCCCCTACTACTACTTACAGCTAACATTTGCTGACAATTTCTCATGGAGCAGATATTGTTTTAAGTGCCTTTAAGCTGCACACAAACTGTCGTATTATCTTTATCACTAGTTTCATATGAGGATTTAAGGCACAGAAAGGTTCAATGGCTTGCCCAACAAGATAGTCGTTGCAAGGGCACCTGAGTGGCTCAGTCGGTTAAGCGTCCAACTTCGGCTCCAGTCATGATCTCACACTTCTGTGGGTTTGAGCTCCCTGTCGGGCTCTGTGCTGACAGCTCAGAGCCTGGAGCCTGCTTCAGATTCTGTGTCTTCCTCTCTCTCTGCCCCTCCCCCACTCATGCTCTGTCTCTGCCTCTCTCAAAAATGAATAAACATTAAAAAAAACTTTTTTTAAAGACAGTCAGTTGCAGATACAGAGAGCAAACCCCGTAGTATGAAGTGAGAACTCTGAACCACACTGCTATACTGTGCAGCAGAGGATTACAGAGGAGGAGAGGAGCAGATTACAGCAGAGGAGACAATCCAGAACTGTGTTACATCTAGTATAAAGCCATGCAAAGGGGATACAATCATGGGAAAAAACAAGTTCCTTCCCAATCCATGAAAGACTGGTCAGAGTTCTTGGTTGCAAATATGCAACATATCCCTGTAAACCTAAGCAGAAAGGGAATTTACCCAAAGGATTTTGAGTGATTCAGTCATAGAAAACCTGGCAAACAAGACTAGATTGGACACTAAGGGTAGTGATCTATAGTGAGGACCCTGCCATAAAAGTAATCCACTCAGGACCCACCATCAGCACACTGACCATGGCTTGTTGAGCTTTGTTCACCACACTAGACATTCCCTGTCATGATGCCTAACTCAGTCACAGCCACCAGTAATAATGTCTGTCTGACGACATAACCCACTTCCCACCTTTCGCCTCTCCTTCAGGTTCTAAGGGATCATTCAAAAGCAGATGATTGGCCACGCTTAGGTCACAGGTTCGCTCCATATCTTGCTAGAGATCTGTAGCCATCAGCTATTGCGACAATAATGCTATATAACAAACAACCCCAAAACCCAAGACCTTACAACAATAAGCATTTACTTTCCTGGATCACTACAGGTCAGCTGGAGTAGCTCTGCTTCAGACTGCAGATCAGTCAGGGTCAGGTCTGCTCCATGAGTCTCTCATCCTCTTCGGATCAAAGGCTATATGAAGCATGTTTTTCTCATGTACAATGCCATCAGTGCAAAAGCATAAGCTGAAGTTCATGATGCCTCTTGAGGCCTTGGCTTCAAACTAACATACTGCCCCATTCTACTGATATTCCATTAGCCAAAGCAAAGTCGCAAGTTTTGTGACCAGTCCCAACATCAATCGGAAAATACACTCTCCCCACTTTAATGGAGGAGACTACAAAGTCACATGATAAAGGTCATGGATGTACATAGTTCTAACACAGAAAAGTGTAGTGTATTGTGAATTCACTCTATCACACGGGCCAAAAAGAAGGAATGTGTTTCTGTTCCCCAAGAAGTAGAAAGGGTGTTCCCCCTCTACTCTGCCAAGATCAAGCAAATCCACTACTCATTCCAGGGAAGAGGCCTTTTGGAGTAAGAAACCTCAGAAATGAGAAATCCTACTTCACACAATAAGTTATAATCTCAACACAAGGTCCAGCTTAGGGTCAACATTATATTACAAGTTTTTGAAGATGTGGACTTACATTCAGTGTATTTCAGCCTGTGATACCCATCAATTGTGTTATTTCCCTAGATGATTTTTTTTTCAATTTTTATTAGAAATGACAGCTCTTTTATTAAAAAATCAGGAAATATTATATTGAAAAAATGCAAGCAACAGTAATCAGGTGTTAAAGGATATGAAAGTACTATCTTGTGATAGAGAACTAACCATATCTTTAGAGGATTTGTGGTTTGAGTGGTTTATTAAGTCTGACACCAGGCCTACAATTACCACCAATTATTTGGTCATAGTGTCAGTTCCATTTAAAGTGAGAAAGACAGGGATGACAACAGCTTATTTTTAATAACTGATTTCAGAAAAAAAAAAAAATTTTATGTCCAATTGTTACTTCCTCACCTCCTGATCTCCAAATAAAAGACTTGTACCTGTGGGGCTACTGGCATCAGCCCCAACCCTGGAGAGCAATCACAAGATGCTATTACAGCTTGACAGTAACTTATGTGTTCGCTCCACTGCCCACCCATCCTACAAACACATAGGTGCACCCACCAGGTGCTAGCCCCTACAGTACATTCCTCCCAAACATGCCGCATTCAACTGAAATGCTGAATCTGAAAAATCCTAACACGTTGCTAAGAGGGCCTTCATCCTCGGAGCAGGAAGAGACTTCTTAGTGTCTCGTGTTGTGGTGCTTACGTATGAGGAAATGCATCCTTCCAGATCTACAGATCCACCCCTCTTTACTCATTTTATAAAGAATTGAGTGCTTTTGCTGGGTTACTTGTCTTGCAAGCTGTGGGATGAACAAATGGCTCTCAGGTTCCAGGAACATTAGCGGGACAGCATCTTACCCCTCACGCGTTAGCCTAGGCCACTAGGAGAGTATAACTCCAAATACAAAGTTGCCACACTTAAATGAAGTCTCTTTTTAAAAATCCACATTTCTTTCTATCTCAGGAAACAATCTCCACAAATTACATCAAATTTGTGTAATTTATGGGCTAAGTATTTTATGCCTTCATCTACTTTTAGGCACTTGTGTTTAATACTATATTCAAACCTTTCCCCACCCCCCACCACGTTTTTTGCTTGAGTTGACTTTAGTTTTTTTCCCTAATCCCTTAACTTACTTTTATGATTCTGGCATCTAAACAACAGCAACAATGAAAACCCAGAAAGCATAAATTTAAGAAATTTTAACCATCCCATCCACTAAGGTGACCGGAGAAATAAGACATCTAGATTCAATTTTGACATAAAGTGCTACTACTGGTAAGAGATTCGACTGGGGTCATCTTTTCCAAATGTGGTCAGTTGTGATGGAGTAGGAGAGAAAGAAGAGATGAGGGAAGGAGGACGACATGGGGGTGAAGTCTGTATATTCTTATTTAAACAGACAAGCCAACAAAGACTGAGGAGGACCTTTAAACCTTTTGGTAAAGGCTTCCCACTTGAGGCAACACATGTCATCGTCTGTCTCAAGCTCTGAGCCTCTCTTCAGGATGAATACAGCTGCTTCAGGAGACAGAGACTGAAATAGAAAACCAGCCTTGGTGATGAAATGTGACAACTTGCTTAAGAAAAGACATGTTTGAAGTGTTTTCCAACTGGATGTTTCTAAAATTTATGGCAGTTTCAGACAAGATTTCCAAAGAAGTTCTTTCTCTTACTCATTTCAAGCCTCTGAATCTATAATATCCTTATCACTGCTGCAGAAAGGCACCAAAGAAAGTTTCTTCCCCCAGGTTTCACGACGTACATTTCAGTCTTCAGAAGATGTGTCTCTCCTCAGCAAACTCAGGTATCTCTCGCACTTCACCCTCACTCATCTTCCCCAGCATTGTAGGTAAATTACTTGCTTCCTCAAGACTCAGTTTTCTCATCTGTGCAATGAAGATGTTCCGTTAAATAATCTTTAATGCCCTTTCTACATATGACATTCAGGGAACTTGATTTTACAGCAAACCTGACAACATTTGAAGGGTTTGTGGCATCCATAATAGTGGGGAGAGGGACATTCTAGAAACATGAAGAGAAAAAACAGAGAGATGCTTTCAAACAAGGATTGAGGGGCGGCTGGGCAGCTCAGTCGGTTAAGTGTCCAACTTCGGCTCAGGTCATGATCTCGCAGTCCATGGGTTTAAGCCCAGCACGGGGCTCTGTGCGGACAGCTCAGAGACGAGCCTGCTTCAGATTCTGTGCCTCCCTCTCTCTCTCTCTCTTTCTCTCTCTGTCCTTCCCCCACCCACTCATGTTCTGTCTCTCTCCATCCCTCAAAAAATGAATGAACGTTAAAAAAAATTTTTTTTAAATAAAACAAGGATTGAGCTTCTAGTAATAGCCAAGTAAACATCCTGCTCCATGTAGGATAAACCCTCTACATAATCCACATAGAATAAACTCTCCACAGATAGATACTATGAAATACGCACATATTCAAGAAGCAACTACATGGAGGCACAAGAGGGTGAAGAAAAGTAGATTGCAGCGAGGAGTCATGCATGAGAGAGGGCATCACATGGAACAAGTACTCCATTTTGCTGCTTCTCTTATAGCCTAAAGGTAGGCTCCATTACCATACACAGCACATCAAGCATGGGTGGAAAATTGCAATTCTCTGGCCTAGGGAATCAAAGTACTGAGTTCAGGGCAACTATAGTCACTGGATAAAGGAAAAATTTTGGAAGGAAAAGAGCCAGAAAGGGAATGCTCAGATTCTGCCTCCCCACATGTCTGGCCTACTCCTGAACCATGTAAGCAAGGAGCAGGCTCAAAGCACCTCACCTAAAAGTAAAAGATCAGAACTGAACTGAGTTTGGGAACTACAGGAAAACATAGTTTGGAGCTCATATCAAATCAAGTTTCGTAGAATGAAAAAACATGACTTATTAGAGGGAATGAAAAACATCAACATGTCTCTACAACATGACATTCATAAAGTGCATGATACAATCCAAAATTACTCAAAATGTGACAAATCAGGAAAATGGAGAGCCTCAACACAACAGAGTGAGGTTGGAGAGGAAGGCTATGATATTTACTCCCTTATCTCCCCTCCTGTGAGATCTGGCTATGTCAGACCACCCATAATGTTTTTAATTTCACTCCCTCATCCCCCTCAATCCCAAGAGCCATTTTATTTCTCTAAATTTTGTATTCAGTCAGCTATTCATTCCAGGTGACAATAAGGTAAAGGATTCTTTTCACCACTGCATGGTGAGAACCCACAAGACCATCATCTAAAATGAAGGGATTTTTACCAACTTTTGCCCCAAATAGTAAGCCTGGATCTCTCAACTTCCTTTGAGGATTGGTTGCTTCCACTCTGTTCCCAGTGGCAGTATTGTACCACCAAGTTTCTTTTTTTTTTTTTAATTTTTTTTTAACGTTGTATTTATTTTTGAGACAGGGAGAGACAGAGCATGAACAGGGGAGGGTCAGAGAGAGGGAGACACAGAATCTGAAACAGGCTCCAGGCTCTGAGCTGTCAGCACAGAGCCGATGCGGGGCTCGAACTCACGGACTGCGAGATCATGACCTGAGCCGAAGCCTGCCGCTTAACCAACTGAGCCACCCAGGCACCCATTTACCACCAAGTTTCTTGATAGCAAACCACAGAATCGACCTCTAGCTGATTAAACAGAAAAGAAATGTATAGAAAAGAACAAAGTAGTTCAGAAAAGAAAGAGGGAGGTAACTTCTGCTTCCAGCCATGGTAGAATAAGTTTAAATGTAAAGATACTGAAGTTAAAATAAGAAGATGGAAAAATACTATGCAAACACTAAGCATAAAAAAGCCACAGTGATCATGTGGCCATATAGCAAGGAGGCAGCTGTCTGCAAGCCCAGAGGGAGGCCTCAAGCCAAACCTGCTGACACCTTGATTGTAACTTCTAGCCCCCAAACTGTGAGGGAAAAGAATTTTAAGATGGTGACAGGAGAGCATTAAACCAAGCACAGAATCCTCTGTGATGACACAGGTCACACACCCACAAAGCATGTCTACGAAGGGGCATACCCATGAAGGTACATGTCCATGAAGGCTACTTATAAATCATAAAAGCCATTTTGCACAAGGAAAGTCCTGCACATATAACTTGGGGGCTTTTATTATAATAGTCTTTGTGTTACTCTATAGCACTTCTGATGGTATTTCTCTGTATGTATTTAAGAATGCTTCAGTTAAGTTTCAAACTTAACAGAAGACCATGGGGGAAGGGAAGGGAAAAAAAAAAGGTTAGAGAGGGAGGGAGCCAAACATAAGAGACTGTTAAAAAATGAGAACAAACTGAGGGTTGATGGGGGGTGGGATGGGGGAGGGAGGGTGGGTGATCAGTATTGAGGAGGGCACCTATCGTGATGAGCACTGGGTGTTGTATGGAAACCAATTTGACAATAAATTTCATATTTAAAAAAATAAATAAATAAAATAAATTGAAAACAAAACAAAACAAAAAAGAATGCTTCAAAAGACCAACTCATACCATTTTTTATAATGTTAATGAGGCATAGTTGAAGTCAACTAAACTGCACAATATTTTAAGTATAAAACTTGGCAATTTTCAATATATACATCCACCTAAGAAACCATCACCACAATAAAGTTGACACATATTTCTCTTATCCCCCACCCCCACAAAAAAAGCAAGACTATACATATAAAACCATGGTAAGGGGAAAGATTCCCAATATAATGACAAGCGGAAAACAGGATCCAAACCATCTGGAAATTATGATACCAAATTTTTAAAAAAGAGGGAGAGAGTGTTAAGTTATAAGGTTTTCTTATTTACTTCTTTTTGATTTTGTCTGTGTTTTCCAAAAATATCTGGAAGTAATCCATGTTATTTTTGTAATCAGACAAAATGTGGTTAACTTAAACAATATTTCAACTAATAAATCTACAATGGTAAGAACCAAGACCCTCATGGAAAGGGAGTGAAAAAAGTAAATAGTGTGTTTTCATGGATGTACCATATTTGAATCAACAAGCAGTTACTGACCCTTTGACATATGCCAGGCAGTCTTCTGGATCTTGGGAACAGAGTGAAAGAAGAATCTATCTTCAGAGAGCTTACCTGTGTTAAGATAGTGAAATTTTAGAGGGTAGAATTGGGACGGCAAGGACAGTGGCTGGAATATGGCTGTCCACAATGGCATTCAATGCAAGTTATCAGTGTTTGTGGTGTACATAAGAGCTGAAAGCAGTGGACTGGATGGAGCATGTGCTGAGACTCTGCCTCAGGTTGAAAAAACATAAGCATTGGAAATGTTTTCAGCACTATTGCTGTTCTGGGATCTAAACCAGAAGTGTTATATCTGCCCACAGTATGGTAAACAGGAGACCAATCTAATAGAGATTCTCACAAAATGAGTATGGTACATAGTAGCTGGCAGGAGGTAGAGGGGAAGATGGGGAAGAGAGGGAGATAGGATTAAATTTATGTACCTCTCACACAATAGGTGTTCAATATATTTGATATTGATTAAAAGCAGCAAATAAACTAACCTATTAGACTCATTTTTTAAAAAAGGATAGTAAGTACAAATGTTGTCCTAGGATTGAGATGTCCTACAAATGTGATTAGTTACCTGAAGCCTTTTTTAACACCATGAATTAGATGTATTTTTTACAAAAATTATAGGCTACAGAACCTTTATGGCAAAAGCATCAGGAAGAAATTAAGCAATGAGTCACAGAACCATGTAAAAACAATCAACCAGAACCAATTTTCAAGCTTCTGTCAGGGTGGTATTTATGGCATGTGATAGCTAGGTCAGTCCTCTTTGAATAAGGGCCATGCACTAAGTCCTAATCACCATTCCCCAATGCCTGTTAGCAGGACCCAGATCAGCTTGGCATCAAGTGATACTGTGATTATGTTAAAGAGCTGGCACAGAGAAGGCCTGAAGTAATGAGGGCAGGTTTGGGCTTTAATGAAAGGAAAGGGATGTGGCTGTCATCCCTCTTGGGTGCTGAACATCACGTTCTGTCTCTAAGTCAAGCAACCGATGACACAAGAGAGGTGCCTTCAACTAAAAGGATGCTTAAATAGATCTATAACCACACTGAACACAAAAGTTCACAGGTATATTTTCTATATTGTGTGAAGTCTGTTTTCAATCTGCCTTTTATGATGTTAACAAAAAAATCTCACAAACAATATAGACTTCTTGAAAACAATGTCAGTTGAAAATATTCTCAGTAGACTCCATATTTTCTAAATAAGATTTTTTTAACCTTGGGCAATTTTATTTAAAATATAGCATAGATGTGTTATATATCTGGAGTCAAACCAACTGAGTTTAAAGTCCAATTAAAAGTAGGTGCAACGGACTTCAAGCTGTATTACAAAGCTGTAATCATCAAGACAGTATGGTTACTGGCACAAGAACAGACACTCAGATCAATGGAACAAAACAGAGAACCCAGAAATGGACCCACAAACGTATGGCCAACTAATCTTTGACAAAGCAGGAAAGAATATCCAATGGAATAAAGACAGTCTCTTCAGCAAGTGGTGCTGGGAAAACTGGACAGCTATATGCAGAAAAATGAACCTGGACCACTTTGTTACACCATACACAAAAATAAATTAAAAATGGATGAAAGACCTAAATGTAAGACAGGAAGCCATCAAAATCTTCGAGGAGAAAGCAGGCAAAAAAACCTCTTTGATCTTGGCTGCAGCAACTTCTTACTCAACACATCTCCAGAGGCAAGGGAAATAAAAGCAAAAATGAACTATTGGGACTTCATCAAAATAAAAACTTCTGCACAGCAAAGGAAACAATCAGTAAAACTAAAAGGCAACCGACGGAATGGGAGAAGATATTTGCAAATGACATATCAGATAAAGGGTTAGTATCCAAAATCTATAAAGAACTTATCAAACTCAACACCCAAAAAACAAATCATCCAGTGAAGAAATGGGCAAAAGACACGAATAGACACTTCTCCAAAGAAGACATCCAGATGGCCAACTGACACAGGAAAAAATGCTTAACATCACTCATCATCAGGGAAATACAAATCAAAACCACAACGAGATACCACCTCACATCTGACAGAACGGCTGACATTAACAACTCAGACAACAACAGAGGTTGGTGAGGATGTGGAGAAAGAGGATCTCTTTTGCATTGTTGGTGGGAATGCAAACTGGTGCAGCCACTCTGGAAAACACTTATGGAGGTTCCTCAAAAATTAAAAATAGAACTACCCTATGACCCAGCAATTGCACTACTAGGTATTTATCTAAGGGATACAGGTATGCTGTTTCAAAGGGGCACATGCACCCCAATGTTTATAGCAACACTATAGACAACAGCAAAAGTATGGAAAGTGCCCAAATGTCCATCAATGGGTGAATGGGTAAAGAAGATGTGGTATATCTTACTTGGCAATCAAAAAGAATGAAATGTTGCCATTTGCAACTCTGTGGATGGAACTAGAGGGTATTATGCTAAGCAAAATTAGTCAGAGAAAGACAAAAATCATATGACTTCATTCATATGAGGACTTTAAGACAGAACAGATGAACACAAGGGAAGGGAAGCAAAAATAATATAAAAACAGGAAGGGGGACAAAACATAAGAGACTCTTAAATATGGAGAACAAGCAGAGGGCTACTGGAGGGGTTGTGGGAGGAGGGATGGGCTAAATTAGTAAGGGGTTTTACTCCTGAAATCATTGTTGCACTATATGCTAACTAACTTGGATATAAATTTAAAAAATAAAATAAAATAAATTTTTTAAATAATCTATCAGTAAAACAATTATTTTAAGTTAGTAATTTCTTATTTCTCTTTCTAGTTCCTTCCTTTTCTGTGAATTTTTGTAATGTATATAATATGTAATGTTATATATATCTAATATACATTCTATCATGTATATATGTACAGTAATGTATCTAATAAATAAATAGATAAAACTTGCATGCTCAAAAGAAAAAAAAAAGTAGGTGCAAGTTTGGGGAAACTATGACCACTCTGTTACTCAGATTCCTCATCTAAAAAAATGAGAAGAGTAATAGTAACCACCTCATGGGGTTGTTATGAGGACCAAATGAGTGACTACACTTCAAGTTCCTGGCACATAGTAGGCACTTTCTTAGTATTAGCTAGAATTCTTATAATTAAGGTATTACAGGATTTTAAAATAGATTTTATGCTACTTCTACTCATAGGTAATAGAGATAGTAATCTATGATAAAATTTAAGAGATCTTTATAAAGCACTGTACTCAAAATATGCATTTATTCAAAAATATTTACACAAAACTGAATATGATATGGTCTTACCCTTGAGAAACCAACCTACAAAACTACCTAGGATATTAATAGAATATGTTTATTAACAAAAGGAAAGAAAATATACAAATTGTCTCTTATCATCCATTGGTGCAATATATCAGGCATTTGAAACTTAGGGAAGATAAGAAAAACTACAAGAACAATGAGATTGATAGTTATTGCCAAGGTGCATTGAGGCTTCTCAGAAATAAACTAGATGCTAAGGAAAATTTACAAACAATAGGAAACCAAGTGTGAAAGCCAGAGGGCCTCTTTGGTAACACAAAGAAGTCCCTATCTCTTGCAGAGCAATGAAAGAGAAAACCAATGTTCAAGGCTGGAATTTAATGGTCCAAGTGACTGAACTTCAAAAATTGTGAAACAGCCAACAATGGTGGGTCTGATATACCAAGGTCAGGGTAAGGTCTACCTACTTGGGAAAAGCTAGGAAATGACATGCAATGAAGTCATCTAGCAGGATGCCCCTGAAGACTCCCTAGACTCCTCCGAATTTTCTGAGCCAACGTATGTGGCCCATCACCTGTTAAGACCAAGTATTACCCCTTCTACCTCATCCTGGAAGACAGAGAAAAGACCTTTTCCCAAGAAGGCAATAAGATCTGCCTCACCCACCCTCCTCTCCACTAGGCCTATAACTAAGGTTAAATCACAGCATAACCCAGCTGGGAATATGCTAGGCCTGATAAGGAAAGAAACAGACTATACCTTCAAAACGACTCTAGACCCAGTCCAAATATAACACCATGTACCAGCATATAGCAGGACAATATATGTATATATGGGGCTGGATTCTAAGGGTGTTTAATCAAGATGACTGGAACATAAACTTAAAATAGGAAAGTGTTCATCAGCTTGAAGGTCATCTCCAAAGATACAGAATTTAACCTTTGGCCAGGACCCCAAGAGACAGTGTGAGCTTGCCATGAAAATGGCTCCTGGAACATTAAAAAAGAAAAATGATGGTGCTCCCTGAACAAAGTTGCAATGCCAGTATTATCATGGCAAATGGTACAGGAATGGATTTAAAGACTCATTGAATTTCGGGTGTGGATTTTGGTGAGTTCTTTATAGATTTTGGATACTAGCCCTTTGTCTGATATGTCATTTGCAAGTATCTTTTCCCATTCCGTTGGTTGCCTTTTAGTTTTTTTGATTGTTTCCTTTGCAGTGCAGAAGCTTTTTATCTTCATGAAGTCCCAATAGTTCATTTTTGATTTTAATTCCCTTGCCTTTGGAGACGTGTCAAGTAAGAAATTGCTGCAGCTGAGGTCAGAGAGGTCTTTTCCTGCTTTCTCCTCTAGGGTTTTGATGGTTTCCTGTTTCACATTCAGGTCCTTTATCCATTTTAGGTTTATTTGGCGTAAGAAAGTGGTCTAGTTTCGTTCTTCTGCATGTTGCTGTCCAGTTCTCCCAGCACCATTTGTTAAATAGACTGTCTTTTTTCCATTGGATGTTCTTTCCTGCTTTGTCAAAGATTAGTTGGCCATACTTTTGGGTCCAATTCTGGAGTCTCTATTCTATTCTAAAACTCCACACTCGAAAAACAAATAATCCAGTGAAGAAATGGGCAGAAAACATGAATAGACACTTCTCTAAAGAAGACATCCAGATGGCCAACAGGCACATGAAAAGATGCTCAACGTCACTCCTCATCAGGGAAATACAAATCAAAACCACACTGAGATACCACCTCACACCAGTCAGAGTGGCTAAAATGAACAAATCAGGAGACTATAGATGCTGCAGAGGATGTGGAGGAATGGGAACCCTCTTGCACTGTTGGTGGTAATGCAAACTGGTGCAGCCGCTCTGGAAAACAGTGTGGAGGTTCCTCAAAAAATTAAAAATAGACCTACCCTATGACCCAGCAATAGCACTGCTAGGAATTTACCCAAGGGATACAGGAGTGCTGATTCATAGGGGCATTTGTACCCCAATGTTTATAGCAGCACTTTCAACAATAGCCAAATTTTGGAAAGACCCTAAATGTCCATCAACTGATGAATGGATAAAGAAATTGTGGGTTATATACACAATGGAGTACTACTTGGCAGTGAGAAAAAATGAAATATGGCCTTTTGTAGCAACGTGGATGGAACTGGAGAGTGTTATGCTAAGTGAAATAAGTACAGAGAAAGACAGATACCATATATTTTCACTCTTATGTGGATCCTGAGAAATGTAACAGAAGACCATGGGGGAGGGGAAGGAAAAAAAAAGATAGAGAGGGAAAGAGCCAAACCATAAGAGACTCTTAAAAACTCTTTAAAAAGGAATAAATTGAGAGCTGATGGTGGGGGGGGGGGGGATTGGGAGGGGGGAGGGGGGGTGCTGGGCAATGAGGAGGGCACCTATTGGGATGAGCACTGGGTGTTGTATGGAAACCAATTTGACAATAAATTTCATATTAAAAAAAAAAAAGACTCATTAAAGTGGCCAAGCTGAAATGGAAATACTATGTGTGGCCAGAAGGCCTGCTCAATGATTCTGTTCCATAGAAAGGCCCAGAGGACTTACCATCTGCCAAAAATATAAAGAATGTGGTGGAGAGGGGCCCAAGCACAGAAATGTTCAGTTATGTCACTCCTCTGTAGGCCAGAGGTAATGGTAGGCAAGGCTGTTATGGGACTTAGCTCTTTAATAGCAATAGGGATTATGGGGCCCCAAAACAACATAGAATAATTGGTAGACATAAGCAGCTTAAAGCCAGATGATTACAGTAATAGTAATGAATGACATGACTGGCATAGCAGCCGAGAAGCCTGAACTGTAGACAGTTATACAGATGGTTAATAGGACACCAAATCCCTACAGGCAAAATAGGTGGGTACTACTAAGTTTATACCAGCAGAAGAAATCAAGGATAGTTGACTGGGAGACTGAGTACATTTCTCCTAAACAAAAAGCATGATCCCTTATGGAGTTTCCAGATTTGAACCCAATTTTCAAGTCAAGAACCCACTGACTGAAGAGGTTGCCTGATACCGAGGAGGAAGGAGTCTGTAATATCATAGCAGTATACACTATAATAATTACTCTGATTCTTCCTCCAAAGGGACCTATGACCATTTATTTGGGTAAATGTACCCTGGGGAAAGGGAAACAGGTAGGACTATGAAATACAGTGTTTGAGGACCTAAGCTGATACCTAAAGACCTGAAATATTATCAAAGACCCTTTTAGAGTAGGGATAAATGGGAGGCAGGTAATAAATTGAAACATAGCCAGGGTCTGGCTTACAATAGGTTCTTTGGACCCACAGATAAACCTGGTGGTTAATTTCCCAGTGCTAAATTTATAGTTAGCAATTGGCATTACCCAATACAGAGGGGGAGGCTGGGCAGGGGAGGTAGAAATTAGTGTTATTCTTAAAGATCTAAAGCATCAAGTGGTAGCTGCTCTCATAATATCTCCATTTAATTCACCTCTCCAGCCCCTACAGAAACTAGATAGATCCTGGAGAATGAATGTAAACCAGTACTCAGCAAACATTTTCTATAAAGGGCCAGATAATAAATATTTTAGGCCTTGTGCACCATACAGTCTCTGTTACAGCAATTCAACTCTCCCATTGTGGTGTGAAAGTAATTACAAATAACACGTGAGTTGGTGTGGCTATGTGTTCCAATAAAACTTTATTTATAAAAACAGTCAGATTTGGCCCATAGGCTGTAGTTTGCTAATCCTTGATATAGACTACCACAAGCTCTACCAAACAATAGCCCAGCTGGAGCCACTGTGTCAGATGCGGTATCTGCTAGAGCAAATTAGCAGAGCATCAGGTACATGGTATGTGGCTATTGATTAGATTTGATGAATGGATAAGAAAAGAGAATCAGAAGCATTTTGCTTTGTGTGAGATAGACATTGTTTATTTATAGTTTTCCCTCAGGACTATGTCAAATGTCTGTACTTTGTCATACTATAATCTAAAAATATCTGATTCATCTGAACAGCCCATACAATATTGATCCATCACATTGATAATATCATGCTGATTGTAGTAGATACACAAAAGGTAGCCATCACTTAGACTTTGTAAGATACATACATTCCAAAGGGTGGAAGGACCTAATGAAGATTCATAAAGTGACTCAAAAACTGGGGCCACCGCTTTAGTAAAAATCTTAGGGTCGGCCTACCTGGACCATACCAGACATCCATTTCAATAATTCATTTAAAAATAAAGTATTGCTTCTTTTACTTCTTACAAGAAAGAAAGAAAGAAAGAAAGAAAGAAAGAAAGAAAGAAAGAAAGAAAGAAAGAAAGAAAGAAAGAGAAAAAAAAACAAAAGAAGGAAAACACATGCTGAGCCCTTTTGGATTGTGGAAGCAGTATATTCTGCACCTGTAATATTCAGTACAGTGGCCATTAGCCACAGAAGGCTACTTAAGCTTAAATTTAATTAAATAATTAAATTAGAATTTCAATTCCTCAGTCACAGTAGCCACATTTCAAATATGCGAATGCTCAATAGCCACATGTATCTGGTGGCTACCATACTGATAACACAGATAACAAATATTTCCACCAGTGCATAAAGTTCTATTGGAAATAAGGACAATTGTTCTGATCCATACACCTGGTGACCAAAGAGTATCCAGGTTTGGGTGAAGCCCAGAGCAGGAAAGAGTTCAGCAGATCTAAGCTGCCGTAAAATAGCCCTGCCACTTAAGCCATATGATCCAGCAGACCCTATGATAACACAGGTATAAATTGTGGGCAAAAAATTCTTATTGAAGTTTGTGTCATGCTCCAGTAAGAGAATAACAGTGTAGGTCCCTGGGATTCTAAAGCAAGGTTATGCCATCTGAACTAGAGATTAGTGGTAAGATTAGACTTGGGATATGAACCTGGAAGGGGTGTTGTTAAAACAGTGGTGGGGGGGGGGGGGCGCCCAGGTGACTCAGTCAGTTGGGCGGCCGGCCAACTACAGCTCAGGTCACGATCTCGCAGTCTGTGAGTTCAAGCCTCACATTAGGCTCTGTCCTGAGTGCTCAGAGTCTGGAGCCTGCTTCCGATTCTGTGTCTCCCTCTCTCTCTTCCCCTTCCCTGCTTGCTCTCTGTCTCTCTCTGTGTGTGTGTGTGTGTGTGTGTGTGTGTGTGTGTGTCTCTCTCTGTCTCTCTCTCAAAAATAATAAACAATAAAAAATTTTAAAAACAACAAACAGTGGTGGGTGCCATGGTCTGGGTTTCTACAGCAAGGCCATGCTGCCTGCCCTAGAGAGTTAGATGCTATTGGATAAACAATTCCTGGTATGCTACATGGCCATGGCAGAACCGAAATATCCCTTGATCTTGCTCATGCTCATTCCCATATGTACCACTTTCATGTTACAATAGATAGCTAGACCCACTTGGTCTCATGTTTCAGTAGGTCTGACAGAACCCCAGTCATGATTGGCAAATCCAGATGCATAGTCACTTGGTACTTCATGATACGATATTTCTTCTGTGCTAGGATTTGGAGTAGGTCCATGATCACAAAATCCACTGATCATATCCTATTCCACAATACCCAGAGCTCCAGGTCTGATAGAGTGTTTGATAAGCCTATGAAACTCACAGAGAAAGTATGATCTCAGAAGCAACACTCTAACAAAATGTGATGCCATCCTCCAGGACACAGTATAGACGTTGGACTAAATATCATTACACAACACTGGCTCTATAGAAAGAATATGTGGGTCTGGGAACCAGGAGACTAAAATAAAAATAACTCCATTTACCATCACTCCCAATGACCAAATTTAAAAATTTGTGTTTCCTGTCCCCATAACTTTGTGTTCTAAAAGGATTAAGATCTTGTCCCCAGAGAAGAAACTTCTACCAGAGAACTAGCAGAATCCCCACTGAACTGTAACCTGCTGCCTGGTCTCTTTGGGCTACTTGTTTCTGAGGGCCAGCAGGCAAAAAGAGGAGTCTCCATCTTATCAGAGTAATTATCCCTGATCATGAGAATAAAGTAGACGCTTGTTACAAATTAGGGGCAATGAGGAATATGGATGGCATTCAGGTAATTCATTTGGGTAACTCTTGGCCCTTCCTTGCCCAATTATGACTGTAAATGAACAGATACAACAACCTCTGCCCAAGGTCTCAGACCCTTAGCGTCAGGTTCAAGCCACTACTTAAGCCTCTGAGGCTAGCATACCTGGTCAGTGAAGGTGAGAGAAATCTACAATGGACAGTAGAAGAAGAAGACAATTATCATTTGCAACCTCAAGACCAACTATGACAACAGAAACTGTAGTTCATCCCACTAACCTCCCTCTTCTAAGTTTTAAATCATGAAGAGAGTCCCACTGGTATCCTCGGAGCTGCTCCCCCAAAATATATGAAGAAGTGGAGCCATGGAGACTGTGCACTGTGGTAGACCAGAGATGCACCATGCAGATCCCTCTTCAGGGAATGACTTGCTGCCCATTTCAGGGATAGGGAGTCTTTCGGGTGTGCCTCAGCTATATAGAGCCGCATGTCCTTCTCTGAGACAACCCACAGCCAGTGGCTGAGTAAGACAGGGGTACAAAGGCTCAGCCATTTCAGCCCAACATGGGACAACCTTGATGGGCAATACTCACTCCAGAGCTCCCCAGTGGGCTGGCTGAAGCTTTGTCAGACCTACACCACAATTCAGTTTCTCCCTCTGCCCAGTCCTGCTTCTTCCCCTTCCCTTGCTCAGGTCTTGATCCCCAATAAACATCTTACATCTCAAACTCAACCTTAAGTGTCTGTTTCTAAAGAACCCAATGTGCAACCGTGTGATTATTTGTTTGTAGGAGCCCAGGCAGATAGTATAGCCCAGCAGAATGTAATATGTAATAGTGTAGAAAAAATAGTTTCCCCTTTCCCCTCCAATAACAGCCTGAAAAATTGTTCCTGAGCTAACATGTACGTCATTCCAAAAGTCACTTTCTTCAGTGGTCAACAGCTATCCCAGACTTCTAAACCACCAGTGTCAATGGCAAGTATGTCCACATCACCAACAGACCTTTGGTAGTGGTCAAGTGCAACATCGAAGCAACATCATGCAGCATCAAGACAGCAATAGACAATAAATTAGTCAGAGAAAGACAAACACCATATGATTTCACTCATATGTGGCATTTAGGAAACAAAACAAACAAGGAAAGAAAAAAAGAAATGAAAAAAACACAGATTCTTAATTATAGAGAACAAACTGGTGGCTACCAGAGGGGAGGGAGAAAGGGGAATAAGTGAAATAGGAGAAGGGGATTAACAATATGCTTACCATGATGAGCACTGAGTAATGCACAGAATTATTGAATCGCTATATTGTACACCTGAAACTAATATAACACTGTACATTAACTCTACTGGAATTAAAAATAAAAGAACAGCAACAGCCAAGAGAATGGGACTATTCAGCTGACTAGACAGATTTTCTAGTCTTTTTCTGTGGCAGGACAGTGACCAGGACTGAGTCCTAGGGTTAAGTAAATACCCTTGGGTTTTTGAAACTTACCGTGTGAGCTCAAACTCTGAGATGAGAAAGAAAGTGAGAAAAGAGAGAAACATGTAAGATATCTTGTGTATTGGAGCCACCAGTTAATTTGACCAGAATATTAGAACTAACGTGAACTTATTTTGTACCTCTACACTGAAAACAAAACATACTGACCACAATTATTAAATGAAAAAAGCAGATTACAGAATAGTATGCACAGTGTGAACAACTATTTATGATATATATCAATATGGTCATTTAAAAGAAAAAAACATCAGAAAGCCAAGATGTTGTCAACAGTGGTTATGTCAGGATGATGGATTTTCATTGCATCATTTCCCTTATCTGTATTGTCTGAACTTTCTGTGATGAGTTTGTATTTTGGTAACGAGGAAAAAAGTTATTGTTTTAAATTTACTGAAGTGGTGAACCTGTTTTCCCCTCAGCAGCTTTAATTAAAAAAAAAATGGTGTGCATCCTTTTCCTAAGAAATACAAACATTCCCCTTTCTTTCAAGTACAACAGGGCTATCAGGTTGGAGGCCATTTCAGATGTCAACCTACCAAGTAGTCTATAAAGGCAAGAAATAAGCCTTGGAACATTTTAATTGCTTTCATAACCTTGATTACAGAAAGAAGGCATCTCCTTTGTGATTTCTGCTTCTGAGAGAAAGGTGTTATGGCCAAGGGCTGAGCAGCTCACAGAATCCCTCATCCCCTTCCATGAGTGTTATTAAAGAGAAGATATCACGCTGAGCAATTGTGAGAACAAATACAGTGTCATTCCTATGCTCTGTGAGCTCAGCTGGTCCAAAGAGCCATCCCTTCTGCAAGATCACTAAGAGCTGTCCATGCAATGTCAGCTTGGACATACATCTCTATGAGAAATCACCTCCTACTGGCAGTCCCACTTCGATATACTATAGGTGCCTTGAACCCAAAACTAAATTTACCACCTTTTCTCCCCAAAACAGTGCATTTTTATGTGTTCTACTGTTGCCACTGCCCTGACCCCCACCCTACTAGACTGTGAACAGGTCACTGACCCTGTCTCATTTCTCTATAATACCAGTGCCTGGAACAGGGTAGATAATATAGTAGTTGCTCAATACGTGCTGTGGAATTACTATTGAATGAATAAGAGGTGCCCTAAAAACTTTCTTTAAAAATCCAGTCCCTTGGTAAGCTTTTGTCTGTGATCAGATCCTCTGTTCAATTTCCACTGCCCTTCTTTTGATTGTGACCCTGTGCTATCTTGGAAGCAGTTGGTTTCTGTCAATTTTCTTTTGCTAATTATCTCAGTGCCCATATCCAAGGTCACCTATTTCAAGGACCCTGTTGGGTGTCAACATTCTACATATAGTCATATTCCCCGGTTAACCCTCCTAAATAAGATTTGACAGAAAAAGGCATTTTTGAGATTTAAGGGTGAAAGAGTAGCTCAATACAATAAAAGCTCAGTAATTTGAACTAAGTGCAGGGAAGGTCAGACTGACAGTGAAAAGTACAAATTATAAAAGCTTTTTTTTTTTTTTAATAAAGAGTGACTGGTCTCCTGTACAGAAGGGCTATGACCAAATTCAAAATGTACCTTTAAAAAAAATTAATGGTATATTGTGGCTGGAAGGAGAGGGAAAAAAGCAAAAGCAACCAGATGCAGAAAGAAGTAACTGGGCTGAGACTAGGACACAGGCCACCAGGAAGAAGCCAACCATTAAGAATGCAACCTCTCTGTAGATGCTGTTTGCTGAACTATCCAGAAAGATGAGAGGAAGCTTGGGAAGTGTGAGGTACGAAACGTCGCCCATGTTTTGAACGGACCTGAAGTCATGACCAAGCAGAGGTCACTTTCCACGTGAGGCAGGCATCACGCACCACAGTGGTGAGGAAAGAAGTCTGACAGTGAGCAGTGAGCATGTACTAGACACGTAGTGCAGGCCTCTGTGCCATGCCCAGTTCTTAAAGGACCAAACATGTCATACAAACTTGAGGCATAGGACCTAGGCTGCTCACCTAGACCTCAATCCATGAGGACAAATACCATCTCGCGTGAAACCCTGAAAGAACTAAGGCAGACCCTATAATAAGACATGACAGTGAGACACAGTCAGACTACAGAAACCAGGACTCTGTGGACCAGTGGAAACCATCATGGAGGACATGGATCTCCCCTGGGGAAGGATAGGTAGAATTTGGTTAGAAAGAGAAAAGGAGGGAAGCCGGTTCAGTGGGGAGAACAGTGTGAGCAGAACCCAAAAGCGAGGAGGGGTGTGTGGACTGTGTGGGGGATGACAGCTGAGGGGATGGTGTAGGCTCCGTGCAGGAAAGTGGAGGGTCAGAAAACTGACCAACTGAGGCAGGAGGGGACCAATATGCAGTTCCTGTGTACCAGGCACTGATCCCCTCCCAGCACCAGGCATAAGGCAGTGAACAAGACAAACTAAGAACTCAGGCACCACACAGCCTCCATTGAGTAGAAACAGAGATCTTATGAAAAACTGGTAGTGAGATGAAAAGCACACATAATAAAAAGAGGAGAGGCAACAAAGAAATCCGCCTCAACCCCCCAAAAAAACCACAAGTTTCATCCAGTTGATACTGGCCAGGGAGAGGGAGGTGGTTACATAAATTGGTGAAAACAACCAGCTCCGCCATTGCACTTCTTTACAACTCTGAGTAACCTAGCAAGATAGGTGAATCATGAATATAGGAAAGAGGAGGTTGGGGAGCCTGGGTGGCCCCGTTGGTTAAGCATCTGACTTCAGCTCTGTTCACGATCTCATGGTTCATGAGTTTGAGCCCGGCGTCAAGGCTCTGCGCTGACAGCTCAGAGCCTGGAGCCTGCTTGGGATTCTGTGTCTCCCTCTCTCTCTGCCCCTCCCCTGCTCATGCTCCGTTTTTCTCTCTCAAAAATAAATAAGCATTAAAAAAAAACAACAACATAACCACAATGTCTATCACATGTAAAAAAATATACCAAAAATTGTCCAGACAGCATTCAGATTTCCTGGATGCTCTCTGTCTGTCTCTCTAAAAAAAGAAAGAAAAAGAAAAAGAAAGAAAGAAAAGGGGAGGTGAAGGTAGAAAAGAGCCTCCAAAATAATTATGTCACTTTAAAGAGACCACCAAATCAGGGGTGCCTGGATGGCTCAGTCAGTTAAGCGTCTGACTTCAGCTTAGGTCATGATCACACTGTCCATGAGTTTGAGCCCCGCGTCGGGCTCTGTGCTGACAGCTCGGAGCCTGGAGCCTGCTTTAGATTCTGTGTCTCCCTCTCTCTCTGCCCCTCCCCTACTCGTGCTCCATTTCTCTGTCTTTCAAAAGTAAAGAAATATTAAAAAAAATTTTTTAAGAGACCACCAAATCAAAATAAATAGACTACTGATTCTTTCTCTTAAGAAGTGCTGACCCATGCCTTAAATTATATCTCTATTTACTTATAAAATAATTAATGTGCCAAACATTTGCAAATCAATCTAGCTTCTAGGAAGAAATTCAAATTGAATGTTTTCTCATTTGCATGGAAAAACTCTTCCTAGGACAAACTAAGTTGAGAATAATAATAGGTTTTTAAGCACTTTTATTCCTATCTATCCCTATCTTCTTACCAAAATAAAGACGGGTTCATCTCAATTTTCGCTGCAAATATTATTTTAGAGAGCTGCCACCAAGTGTAAACATCTTCATTCACTTTCCTTTAAATTGCACTCTTTTATTGAATAAATTATTCAGTGTCAGGGACCTAGACGAGGGACCACATTACTCTGAAAGAAGCTGAAATATAGTATTAGAGACGGGCAAGCTGTCATAGCAAATTGGGCATGACCCACCACCCCTCCTCCCACCTGAGCCCCTACCATGTTCCTTAAGCTTCTGTGACTGAATCATAAGTCTGGAAAACTCAATTTGGTAAGTGTGGGAAGACAGATCTTAATTGAAAAGTTCATTTCTAATAAAATGCAAGGTGGTAAAAGGTTGGGCTGGCAGGGTAGATCATTTGAGTCTTTATTAATAACATCAATTCATTTTAATTCAGTGAAGCACATAATTGGCATCAAGCTTTTCAAGTTCACCACACATTCGTGTGCCTGGAATCCCTAATATTAAAAAAAAAACACTTTTATTTGGTAATACATGTTCTAATAATTTGCATTTTAACAAGAGGTTACTTGTAGCTGGCTTATACTAATTATAAGTATGTTGAGTTTTCCTAAGCCAGTGGTACCTACCGGCCAGTGACAAATCTTTCTAAGTCTTAGCTGGAATTCCCTGTAATTATTCTGCAGTCAGCTAAGACTCCAGCAAAGAGATGAATGAGGCCCCTTGAGATTACTGCACCTTGAATAATCACAGGCGGTCGGTGGGGTCAATTACTGTTTCAGTTTGTTCCATAGCTGCTGCATGTAAATCCGTTTACCAGGAGCTTAGAGAAAGCATTTGTTTCTGTTGCTTGTGTCTCTGCAACTACTGTCATTCTGTGATGCAAGACCCTAAGGGCTCACAGGACTATCTCCATGGGAAGGGAGGGCCCTGAAGAAGGGCTGTGGTTTTGAGAAGGAAACAGAAGAAAACTTTCTCTTACTCACAGGACGGAAGAGAGGTGGAATTGTTGGCTTAGTGAAAAGGACTTAGGCCTGAGAGTCCAGAGACAGAGTTTCCTAATCCTCCTTGGCTGAGATAACCAACGAGCCAATCACACCAAGACGAGTTTCTTCTGGAATCTTGCACTGTCCTGCAATTCTCTACAGTAAGAGCTACAACGTGGAGTGGCAAAAGAAAAAAAAAAAAAAAAACCAACAACGAGAAAAAAGCAAGAGAGAAAAGTAGCCCTACCGTGAAAATAAGAATAAACAAGAGAGTAAGTAACCCATGAAGCTCTTGTCAGCGTAAAATCTAACATACCATCGCCTTCACTTGAACCGAATAAATGTGCACAATGTTTCTGGTTTAATTTAATGATAACTTACTAATACCTACCGGATGTTGTTGAGGTTATGAAGATAACTAAGAATAGCCACTGCCCTCAAAGTTACAAAGCTCATACAAAAAAGACATAGGCAAAGAACATTATTAGCGAACAAATGATGTGGTTAATTACTGCTCATTCAAATAAGGTCCAATAATTTTGCAAGATTCAGGAAGTAAACTTCAGAACTTGGAGGTGTCCAAGCCTGACTGTGCATGAGAATTAGAGCACAAACCTTTTTTGAAACTTCAGAGGCCTGGATTCCAATCCAAACTTCAGAAGCTATATTTTTAATCAGCTTCCTAAGGCATTTTTATCCAGTCACCCTGACACACCAGAAAAGGTTCAAATTTTGAAACCAATGCAGCAATTATCAAAATTTTCCCAGTTCTAAAGAAAGAAAGAAATCACCTTCATTAATCCTCCTGGCAGAGAAATGGAAGAACTTCCTCAGTTAAATCCAGAACTCAGAGTACTTTTATCCCAATTCACCTCATCCCAACCTTCTGCTCTTCCTGTTGTGTTCTTCAATACAGTCAGGGACAGGAAGGAAGGAGAGGATGTGTCGAATTCTCAACTTTTGCAGATACTCGTGTGCGATGAGGAAAGCTCAGCAGGCTGCACCGTGGAAATGCATTTAGATTGGATCTAAGGACAGCTGGAAATGTTTGGGAAGTAAAAGCAACTAATGTGACTTTTAAAGCCTGCCAAAAAGATCCGACTATAAATGAGGAGGCAAGTGAAAGAGCTCACCATAATGACCCCACCTCTATGTGGTGATAACGACGGGACTAAAACCTAGACCCCGGAAACCCCCAAGCTCTCTCCACAAGGCCTTCCCCATCCCCCCTCCTGGCTGCCACCTGGCAGTAATGGGAGTCAGGCACACATGGTCCCGCTCTCCTGCCAGGACACTTATTTATATAGGAAATGGATGACTATACATTTAATGCATCGGCACTGTGTACTTAAGATATCCTGTCTCTCAAGGCTGCTTACTTACTTATTCAGCAACCAGAAAGCTAAAGTTCACATTCAGTGGTTCCGTTTCCCCCTAAAAATGTGTTCATGGCTAAGGAATACACACTGAAAATAGTCACCATCCCTAGGCTTTGAACTCATCTCAAGCTGGGAGAGACCAGCCCTGGCTCTGGGCTGCTGGTGGCCATGGGGCAGGATTGTTTAGCATCCCACAGTAAGATCATACAAGAAGATGTAATGTTGGCTCAGGGAAAACAGGTGAGGGCAGACAAGGACATATCCTAAGCATATGTAGTCCAGGGGTGACAGTCAAGATGGGGAGGAGCCTCGGCGTGACTGGGCAACAGGGATGCCGGGGCATCTAATGGCTTTGCTTTTATTTCCATGTGCTTTTATTTTTATAGGAGGTGTGCTCCTGGGTCCTCATGTCACCTCCCCAGATTCAGCGTCCCAACAGATGAATTGGCTAAACCTGTGTCAAGTGCCTACCCCTAGGTATCTGGAGCTAATGAGAGGCCTGGTCCCTTCTAGCCTCCTCTTTTCCTCTTTGGAAGGTAGGAAACTACTTCCTATAGATCTTCTTGGAGTGGATACAGGAAAACCAAACACACAAATGATAACTGCCCACTATATAGACACCATCTTTCTCCCAGCTACCAAGGCTCAAAATCTTAGAATCATCTCAGAATATGAGAAGCGTAGCTCAATTCTGTACCCCTTTGTCCACTTATGTTCCTCCCCTGAGACTCCTTCCGATGCAGGTAGGCCAGACCGAGGACCCCGAAGGGGTCCCACAGGACTAGCGAAGAGGGTCCTCAACTTCACACAGGATGAAAATCAAATGTGAGCCAGCAGGAACTGAAGGCAGAGGGATTGAAGATATACAGAGATAGACAGATGGAGCATCCAGGAGACTCTGAAAGACAAAGAGCATGAGTCTCATCTTTGCTTGGGGCCTGAAGTTTTTATTAGCGATTGTGTTCTGGTGCACATGTCCTCTTAGGCATCCAGAAACTGGTCAGAACAAGGACTTATGTCCTTCATAAGTCACTTATGGGGTCCTGGCGTCAAGGTGCTTGAAGTGACTGGTCTTGGAGAACCTTATGACCACCTTGCCTGATCACCCCTTAGATGTTATCTATTGTGCTGGAATACTCCAAAGACATCATTACCTCTTTGTCCCTTACAAGGAGGACATATGCTATTTGCATTACAAGGCATGTGTAGAGTGGGATGAGGGTGCAGGTCCTAGCAAGAATAGAAGCTGGAAAAGGAGCAAAGGAAAAAAACAAAAACAAAACACCTTTTTTTTTTACAGCGTCCTTTAAGTTTCCCTGTCTCACTTCTCACATTCATAGGCCTTTGTGTAAAGCCTATTTTAATCACCTCCAATTGATTATCTCAACACCCCACCCACCCCCCCTTCCATCAACTGTCCGACCTGCCATGGCCAGAAAAATGTGTCAAAGGCACAGAGCTCTGGCGATGCCCCTTCTCCCTCCATAACAATTGCCAATCAAATTAGATGTGCATTCTGGGGCACCTGGGTGGCTCAGTGGGTTAAGCATCTGATTTCGGCTCAGGTCATGATCTCAGTTCCCGGGTTCCAGCCCCACGTCGGGCTCTGTGCTGACAGCTCAGAGCCTGAAGCCTGCTTTGGATTCTATGTCTCCCTCTCTCTCTGCCCTTCCCCTACTCTTGCTCTGTCTCTCTCTCAAAAATAAACAAACATTAAAAAATTTTAAAAATAATAATAAATGAGATGTGTATTCTTTTCTTCTTTTTCTCAGAAAGCCTTCCATATTGTGGCCTTCCCACCTACCTTTCCAGCCCCTTCTTTCCTACCATTCCCCGTAGCTACAGCCCCTGCTTCTGCATCTTTTCTCAGGCTACACCTTCTACCCAGAAGCCTTTCCCCGTAATTTCTGGTTAAAACCCTTCCCATCTGTGATACTGTGATTTATAAGAAATCTGAATGACCAAAATTTATATTTCTCATGCATATTTGATCTTCCTCCACAGTTTCTGGGTCATGGCTCCTAAAAACCCTTGGAATTTCCTGTGACAATGGTGAAAAAGAAGTCTTTTGTTGTGTTAATGAGATGACTTTTGGAAAACCCTTAAGTAACCTTAAGAATGGGGGCTGGTTGCTGGGAGAAATGACCAGGTGATTCAAGGTTCTGAACTTTCAGTCCTACTTCCTACCTTTGAAGATAGGAACTAGAGGATGAATCAGCCAATGGCTGACTTAGTCAGTCATGACTGTGTAATGAAGCCTCCATAAAAAACCAAAAGGACTGGGTTCAGAGAGCTTCAGGGTTGGTGAACTCTTGAAGGTGTGGGGGGAGTGGTGCACCTGGAAGCTCCACACCCTTTCTCTGAATCTGGCCTTATATTTCTCTTCATTTGGCTGTTGATTCGTATCCCTCACTGTAGCCTTTAATAAACTGGTAAATGTTAAGTGCTTCACTGAGTCCCGTGAGATGCTCTAGCATATTAATCAAATCTAAGGAGGGGGTCACTGTAACCTCCAATCTATCGCCAGTTGGTCAGAAGCCCAGGTAATAGCCAGAGGCTTGCAGTTGGTGTCTGAGGTAGGGGATGGGGGACAGTCTTGTATGACTGAGCCCTTAACCAGTAGAATCTGATGCTATCTTGGAATAGATAGTGTCAAAATTGAACTGAATTCTCAGATACCCTACCAGCTTCTGAGAATTGCTTGGTGTTGTATGTGAGGGAACTCCCCTGCCCCTCCCCTGCCTCTCCCCTGCCCATGTCGGCATTGGTCTGGGAACCTTAAAAGAACATCCCATAAAAAAAATCACCATAAATATCTCTTCCTTATTGAGCCTTTCACAATGCTACCCACCTCCCAAATTGTATCTCCTTCCCCTGAGTTCAGTCATTAATGTGTCATATTTGTCTTTCTTAGAGTACATTTTGCATTGTTTTGTGCTTATGTCCTATTACCCATCCCCACCCCCAAATCCAAGCCCTTTGAGATCAGGAATCATAGTCTCCTCCTCCTCCTCTCCCCCAAGCCCTGTTTCGCTGGCATGCATCACAATGCCTCCTATCAATTAGTTGCTCAAAAAATGTTTGTTAAATGTAATTAAATTTTGTGGGTTAGGCAGAGAAAATGATCCATGGTTGTCTGAATTTTATGGTAACTTGAGCCAGAGTGAAGTAAGAGCCCTGTACTGGCATCTGCCTTCCCTTCTGGATGTAGTGCATATGTGGATGGCTTTGGTGTCACCCAACACTTCCTTCATAATGGTCATTACTTGTTTTATGTCCAGGCTTCCACTAGAATATAAGCATCAGGAGGGCAGGAATCCTGCTTTTATCTGATTCTTCTCTGTTATTCCTAGTAAGTATCTCAGTGCTCAGGATATAGTAGGTGCTCAAAAAAGAGAACTGAGTCAAACTGAACTGAATCTTATCTAGTCTGATCCAGCTACATGGAATCTAGAGGGAGGAGGGTGGTAGGCAACATGGTACATGCCTTGCACTACCTCTCAGTCAGGTGACTCCTGTCAGGAGGGATGACCAAAATAAAGGAAGAGGACATGGTCTTCATAAGAAAGATTCCTTAATAGAAAATTGAAGCATTGCCTTGGGGCCACAACTGGCAGGGAGAAAGCACGTAAGGTAATATTTCATTAAAGAAACAAGATGGAGGGGCGCCTGGGTGGCTCAGTCGGTTGGGCGTTCGACTTCAGCTCAGGTCACGATCTCGCGGTCCGTGAGTTCGAGCCCCACGTCGGGCTCTGGGCTGACGGCTCAGAGCCTGGAGCCTGTTTCGGATTCTGTGTCTCCCTCTCTCTCTGCCCCTCCCCCGTTCATGCTCTGTCTCTCTCTGTCCCGAAAATAAATAAACGTTAAAAAAAAAAAAAAAAAGAAACAAGATGGAGATGTGTAATGTTTTGCTGAAGGAAGGTCCACCTTGAGGCCCTTCTGTCTTTTCACTTTTGCTTAAAAGAGTTTTAAATGAAAGCCTGCAGTCTAATTTTGCAATTCCATAACAATTAATTAAGAGAAGAGCTAATCTTTTCAGGAAGCTGAATAAACCATTACTCTTTTGGTAAAATTTAAAGGTCACTAAGAAGGCTCCCCCCTCAAAAAAACCTGAGAAATATATCTTCTGATACTAATTATTCCTATATCCCACACATTAATTAGGTGACTTCTCTGGACTGCAGAGCAAGATGTCTCCCAGTCCTGCTTCACCCCATTACAGATGAACAAATCAACTATCTGTGGCTGTCTTAGAATTCCAACATCCTACCATTAGAGATCCATTCCTATCGGTTCTGGAGGCACCTTGTTAAAAGGAGACCATTTCAAAATGCCAATGTGCCTGAAAAGAGTTGTGTTATCATTGTTTCTGTTTGACTCTGCAAAGTTTTCTGGATCCAGTAGAGAGGGAGAAGTGATAGAAGAAAGGAGGAAAAATCCAGTATCTACTGGATCCAGTAGAGAGGGAGAAGTGATTGAAGAAAGAAGGAAGGTGGATTCCTGTGGACAAGAGAGATGTTTGAGAGGACCAGGGGTGGAGGAAGAGATACTGACAAAAAAGAGAACATGAATGGAAAATGACTGCCTTTGTTTCTGCAATTTCACTTATAGCCAGGACAACTAGGGAACTTCTCAGAATTTCCTTTTCTCTAAGGAAAATATTTTCAAGGAAACTATTACTTTTTTTAAGGTAGCAAATAACCTCCTCCAACTTGTGGCAAAGGTCTTTTCAAAAATTTAATACCCTCTAGAGATTAAAGTTTATAGACAAATAGATCAGTGGGACAGAATAGAAACCCCAGAAACAGATACATACATAAAGGAACACAGATTTAAAACAAACATGGTACTGGGGCACCTGGCCAGCTCATTCAGTAGAATATGCAAATCTTGATCTTGAGCTTAAGCCTCGTGGTTGGACATGGAGTTTACCTTAAAAAAAAAAAAAGTTTGAAAAAAAATAATAAATTTGGCACTGCCTCGCAATGGGGATGGAACAATATTGTCACCAAAGGATGACAATGGGATATCCATATGAAAACAATAACATTAGACTCCTATCTCATTCTATGTAAAATTTAGGTCCAGATAGACTGTAAGCACAAATGTGAAAAATAAAACAAGCAGCAACAGAAAAACTTTTAAAAGAGAACCTAAGAGATTTCTGTTATCCAAGTCAAGAAGAGTTTTCTTTTTTTTTATTTTTTTTATGTTTATTTACTTTTGAGAGAGACATAGAGCATGAGTGGGAGAGGGGCAGAGAGAGGGAGACACAGATTCTGAAGTAGGCTCCAGGCTCTGAGCCTTCAGCACAGAACCCAATGCAGGGCTTGAACCCATAAACCATGAGATCATGACCTGAACCAAAGTTGGATACTTAACTGACTGAGCCACCCAGGTGTCCCAGTAAAAGTTTTCTTAAATAGAACACAAAAAACACAAATTATAAAAGAAGGGATGATGGGAATGATACAGTTGACTATCTTTGAATTAAGAACTTGAAGACAAGAAACGACACTCTGTGAGAATATAAAACAAACCAAAGTGTGGGAAAATATGTTGCAACACATTTCAACAAAGGGTCCTCTCCAGAATACAAAAGAAACTCCTACAAATCAGATTTTTAAAAATCCAGATAGCCAGAAGAAAACTGGGCAAGAGATTTGAACAAGCACATCTGAAGAGAGAATATCCGGACAGCTCAAATAAACACAAGAAATAGTGTTCAATGTCAACTTCATTACTATTGGAGAAATACAAAATCAAACCATAATAAAATACCAATGTACCTCCAAAATTAACTAAATTAAAGAGAATGGGGAACAAACAGGAACTCTCCTGTACTGCAAGTGAGAATGTCAATTACAATAACCATCTACAAAGAGTGTGGTGCTATCTACTAAAGACATACCTTCTAAACCAGCAAGTCTACTCCTGGGTGTATACGTGGCAGAAACGTGCACACATACACCAAGAAAGCACATACACTTAATGATAATAGCAACATTATTCTTTTTTTTTTTTTGGCTTTTGCATTACACTTTTATTTCATTTTTTTTAGTTCATCAAAGGTTGTTTTTTAATTTATCTCCAAGTTAGTTAACACATACTACAATAATAATTTCAGGAGTAGACTCCAGTGATTCATCCCGTATATATAACACCCAGTACTCATCCTAACAAGTATCCTGCTTAATGCCCCTACTCCTTTTAGCCCATCCCCCCACCCAAACCCCTCCAGCAACCCTGTTTGTTCTCTAAATTTAAGAGTCTCTTATGTTTTGTCCCCTTCCCTGTTTTTATATTATTTTTGTTTCCCTTCCCTTATGTTCATCTGTTCTGTGTCTTAAAGTCCTCATACGACTGAAGTCATATGAGATTTGTCTTTCTCTGACTGACTAATTTCGCTTAGCATAATACTCTCTAGTTCCATCCACGTAGCTGCAAATGGCAAGATTTTATTCTTTTTGGTTGCTGAGTAATACTCCATTGTATATATATACACCACATCTTCTTTATCCATTCATCTGTTGATGAACATTGGACTCTTTCCATACTTTGGCTATTGTCGATAACACTGCTATTAACATTGGGGTACATGTGCCCCTTCAAAACAGCACACCTGTATCCTTTGGATAAATACCTATTAGTGCAATTGTAGGGTCATAAGGTAGTTCTATTTTTAATTTTTTGAGGAACCTCCATACTGTTTTCCAGAGTGGCTGCATCAGTTTGCATTCCCACCAGCAGTCCAAAAGAAATCCTCTTTCTCCGCATCCTTGCCAACATCTGTAGTTGCTTGCATTTTGACTGGTGTGAGGTGGTATCTCATTGTGGTTTTGATTTGTATATCCCTGATGATGAGTGATGTTGAGCATTTTTTCATGTGTCTGTTAGCCATCTGGATGTCTTCTTTGGAGAAGTGTCTATTCATGTCTTTTGCCCATTTCTTCACTGGATTATTTGATTTTGGGTGTTTGAGTATGATAAGTTCTTTATAGATTTGGGATACTAACCCTTTATCCAATATGCCATTTGCAAATATATTCTCCCATTCTGTTGGCTGCCTTTTAGTTTTGCTGATTGTTTCCTTTGCCATGCAAAGCAAAGCCGTGCAGAAGATTTTTATCTTGATGAGGTCCCAATAGTTCATTTTTGCTTGTTTCCCTTGCCTCCGGACACATGTTGAGTAAGAAATCGCTGAGGCCAAGGACAAAGAGGTTGTTGCTTGCCTTCTCTAGGATTTTGATGGCTTCCTGTCTCACGTTGAGGTCTTTCATCCATTTTGAGTTTATTTTGTGTACAGTGTAAGAAAGTGGTCTAGGTTCATTTTTCTGCATATCACTGTCAAGTTTTCCCAACACCATTTGCTGAAGAGATTCTCTTTATTCCATTGGATATTCTTTCCTGCTTTGTCAAAGATTAATTGGCCATATGTTTATGGGTCCCTTTCCGGGTTCTTTATTCTGTTCCATTGATCTATGTGTCTGTTTTTCTGCCAATACCATACTGTCTTGATGATCACAGCTCATCATAAGCTCAAACCAAGAAATCCTTGGTTTTCTTTTTCAGGATTATTTTGACTATTCAGGGTTTTTCTGATTCCATACAAATTTTAGAACTGTTTGTTCTAGCACTGTGAAGAATGCTGGTGTTATTTTGATAGTGATTCCATTGAATATGTAGATTGCTTTGGGTAGTATCAACATTTTAACAATATTTGTTCCTCCAATCCATGAGCATGGAACGATTTTCCATTTTTTTGTGTCTTCTTCAATTTCTTTCATTTCAATGTATAGATTTTTCACCTCTTTAGTTAGGTTTATTCCTAGGTATTTTATGGTTGTTAGTGCAATTGTAAATGAGATCAATTCCTTTATTTCTCTTTCTGCTGCTTCATTATTGGTATATAGAAATGCAACCAATTTTTGTGCATTGATTTTATATCCTGAAACTTTGCTGAATTCATGGATCAGCTTTGGCAGTTTTTTGGTGGAATCTTTTGGGTTTTCCACATAGAGTATCATGTCATCTGCAAAGAGTGAAAGTTTGACTTCCTCCTCACCAATTTAGCTGTCTTTTATTTCTTTGTGTTGTCTAATTGCTAAGGCCAGGACTTCCAACTCTACGTTGAATGACAATGGTGAGAGTGGATATCCTTGTCATGTGAAGGATAACCTTAGGAGGAAAGCTCTCAGTTTTCCCTTTGAGGATGATATTAGTGGTGGGTCTTTCATGTACTGCTTTTATGATCTTTTTTATCCCTACTTTCTTGAGGGCTTTTAATTAAGAAAGGATGCTATATTTTGTCAAATGTTTTCTCTGAATCTATTGAGAGGATCATATGATTCTTATACTTTCTTTTATTGATGTGATGTGTCTGTTTTTCTGCCAATACCATACAGTAACCTCCATACTGTTTTCCAAGGTGTGGCACCAGTTTGCATTCCCTCCAATACAAGAGGGTTCCTCGTCTTCCATATTATCACCAACACGTGGTGTTTCTTGTGTTGCTGATTTTAGTCATTCTAACAAATGTGATGTGATATATCACATTGATTTTGAGATATTTAACTAGCCTTGCATCCCAGGTATAAATTCCACTTGATCACGGTAAATAATTCTTTCAATGTATTGTTGGATCTGGTTGCCTAGTATCTTGTTCAGAATTTTTGCATCCATGTTCATCAGGGAAATTGGTCTGTAGTTCTCCTTTTTAGTGGGGTCTTGGTCTGGTTTTGGGTTCAAGGTAATGCTGGTCTCATAGAATGAGTTTGGAAGCTTTCCTTCCATTTCTATTTTTTGGAACACATTCAAAAGAACAGGTGTTAACTCTTCTTTAAATTTTTGGTAGAATTCCCCTGGAAAGCCATCCAGCCCTGGACTCTTGTTTTGGGGAGATTTTTTATTACTCTTTCAATTTCTTACTGGTTATAGATCTGTTCAAATTTTCTATATCTTCCTGTTTCAGTTTTAGTAGTTTATATGTTTCTAGGAAGTTTTCCATTCCTTCCAGATTGCCCAATTTATTGGCATATAATTGCTCATAATATTCTCTTCTTATTGTTTGTATTTCTGCAGTGTTGATTGTCATCTCTCCTCTTTCATTCATGATTTTATTTGTTTGGGCCCTTTCCCTTTTCTTTTTGATCACTCTGCCTAGGAGTTTACCAATTTTGTTAATTCTTTCAAACAACCAGCTCATGATTTCATTGATCTGTTCTACCGGTTTTTTTTTTAATCTCTGTATCATTGACTTCTACTCTATTCTTTGTTATTTTCTGCCTTCTGCTGGTTTGGGGTTTTATTTGCTGTTCTTTTTCTACCTCTTTAAAGTGTAAGGTTAGGTTGAATATCTGATACCTTTCTTCCTTCTTTAGGAAGGCCTGGATTGCTATATACTTCCCTCTTATGACCGACTGCCTTTGCTGCATCCCAGAGGTTTTGGGCTATGGTGTTATAATTTTCATTACTTTTTAATTTCCTTTTTAATTTTCAGTTAACCATTCATTCTTTAGTAGGATGTTCTTTAATCTTCAAGTGTTCATGGTCTTTCCAAATTTTTTCTTGTGGTTGATTTCAAGTTGCATAGCGTTGTGATCTGAAAATATGCAAGGTATGATCTTGATCTTTTTGTACTTGTTGAGGGCTGATTTGTGTCCTAGTATGTGATCTATTCTGGAGAAAGTTCCATGTGCACTTGAGAAGAATGTGTATTCTGCTGCTTTAGGATGAAATGTTCTGAATATATCTGTTAAGTCCATCCAGTCGAGTGTGTCATTCAAAGCCATTGTTTCCTTGCTGATTTTCTACTTACGTGATCTGTCCATTGTTGTAAGTGGAGTGTTGAAGTCCGCCACTATTATGGTATTATTATCAATGGGTTTCTTTATGTTTGTGATTAATTGATTTATATATTTGGGTGCTGCCACATTTGGAGCATAAGTGTTTACAATTGTTAGGTCTTCTTGGTGAATAGACCCCTTAATTATGATATAATGCCCTTCTTCATCTCTTGTTACAGTCTTTATTTTAAAATCTAGTTTGTCTGGTATAACTATGGCTACTCCAGCTTTCTTTTGGCAACCATTAGCATGATAGATGGCTCTCCATCCCCTTACTTTCAACCTGCAGGTGTGTTTAGATCTAAAATGGGTCTCTTGTAAACAGCATATAGATGGATCTTGTTTTCTTATCCATTCTGATGCCCTATGTCTTTTGAATGGAGCTTTTAGTCCATTGACATTAGGGTGAGTACTGAATGATATGAATTTAATGCCATTGTGTTGCCTGTAGAGTGGAGTTTCTGGTGGTGTTCTCTGGTCCTTTCTAGTCTTTGTTGCCTTGGGTCTTTTTGTTTTGTTTCATCTTTTCTCCTCAGAGAGTCCCCCTTAAAATTTCTTGGAGGACTCGTTTAGTGGTCATAAACTCCTTTAGTTTTTCTTTGTCTAGGAAACTCTCTCTCCTTCTATTTTGAATGGCAGCCTTGCTGGATAAAGAATTCTTGGCTTCATATTTTTCCAATTCAGCACGTTGACTATATCCTGCCATTCCTTTCCGGCCTGCCAAGTTTCTGTAGATAGGTCTGCTGCTGTCTTCCCTTAGAGGTTAAGGACTTTTTTTCTCCATACCGCTTCCATAATTCTTTCTTTGCCTGAGTGTTTTGTGAATTTGACTAAGATATGCCTTGGTGATGATCAGTTTTTGTTGAATCTAATGGGAGTTCTCTGTGCTTCTTGGATTTTGATGTCTATGTCTTCCCCCAGATTGGGAAAGTTTTTTGCTCCAATTTGCTCACATAAAATTTCTACCCCTTTTTCTCTCTTTTCATCTTCTGGGACTCCTACGATTTGAATGCTATTCTTTTTAATAAGTCACTGAACTCTCTAATTCTTATATAATGACCTTTTGTCTTAGTTTCCCTCCTTTTTCCTACTTCATTATTCTCCATAATTTTTTCTTCTATATTGCTGATTTGCTGCTCTGCTTCATCCATTCTTGCCACCATAGAATCCATTCAAGATTGGATCTCAGTTATAGCATTTTTTATTTCATCCTGACTTGATTTTACTACTTTTATCTCTACAGAAAGGGATTCTATGCTTTTTACAACTCCAGCTAGTATTCTTATTATTGTGATTCTAAATTCTAGTTCAGACATCTTACTTATATCTGTGTTTAAGCCCTGTCATTTCTTCCTGTTCTTTCTTTTGGAGTGAATTCCCTCATTTTGTCATTTTCAGGGAAGAAAAATAATAAAATAAAATTAAAAATTAAAATTAAAAAATTAAAAACAACAAAAAAATTGAAATAAAGTAGCTAGATCCTAGGTGTGTTTTGATCTGGCTGTCCAAAGAAGCTTGAAAGAATAGAGAAAAAAAGGGAAGGAGAAGAAAAAAAGAAACAAAAGTAAGAAAAGTTTAAAAGTCAAAAATGTATATAATAAAATAGAATAAAATGAAATAAAGAAAGTGAAATAGAATTAAAAATTTTACAAAAACAGTAGAAAAAAACTTTAAAAATTTTAAAGGAAATAAAAAGAAATTTTTCTCTTTCTGTATCCAAGAAAAATAAAAGGAGGAAAAAAATTTAAACAAAAGCAAAAAAAAAAAAAAGGAAGAAAGAAAGAGAAAATGAATAAATGAACCACCAAACAGAAATAAACCCAGATGAAGTTACATCCAGTTTCCCCTAGAGCTCAAACTATGAAACACTCTATAGTCCGTACACTAAGTAGGCACAGAAGCTTGTGGTGGTCCTCTAGGGCATGTGCTTGGAGGGTGCAGTTGGGCGGGGCTTGGTGTAATAGCTCCATTCTCCACTAGGTGGCCCTACTTACCTTACTGGGGTGGATAGATGTCATGCACATGCATGTGTATGCACATGCATGGGAGAGGTGGAAATGGCATCACCAGCTTCCTAGTTTCTGGCACAGGAACTTGGTGCTCTCACCGGTCTGCAATCAAGCACCCTCCTTTGTCTCAGGTTTCCATCCATTCCCCACTTCTACACTATCCATGTCCAAGCTTTCAGCCTGCCAGGCAGCACCTCTCTCCCAAATTTTACCCCAGATGGGGCTGTGTTTCCAAACTCCTCACTTCTGAGAACCCTCTGGCTTCTACCCTCTCTGAAACTCTGGGGAAGGCCCCAGAGAACGTTTGTGTGATCATAGGGCAGCAGAGGTTCAGAGATTACGGCTAGGTGACGGCTTGCCACAAAAAAAGTTCATGCAATCACAGAGTGGCAAAGGTTTAGAGATTATGGGAAATCACAACACACAGTTGGTGCCAGGTTTCACCACATCTGGTATCTTTATTCCAACACCAGCAAATGTGGCTGTTCTCCAACATCTGCTGGGACCTTTGCCTATGGAGAGGCCATATGGCCTCTACCAAATGCCCTCCAAGTAGGGGAACTACTTCTCCCCATGTGGCCCACAGACCCCTTGGACCTCACTGCCTGTTCCTTCTTCCCCACTAGAGCACCACCAGGCACTGAGCTCTGGAATTTCTGACTCTGTGCTCTCCTGTTTATAGAGTCCTAATGGCATTAAAACTCCACAAATGGTGTTGGGGAACAGATTTTTCATTCGGTCCCTTGTGAGTGTTTCTACTCTTTCTCTTTCTTTCCAGCTACTTTCAGGTGGAGTGCTTTTCCAGCACTCTTCCAATGTGCCTCACTCTCCCCCCCCTTTCTCTTTCCACTCTCTGCAAAAACAGCTCCCTACCCTCTACGGCTTCTCTCTCTCCCCCAGTTCACCTCTCCACACCATTTACCTGCTGGGTTCTGTGGCTCAAGTTATGCATATTGTTGTGTTAATCCTCAGATCAATTTCCTAGGTGTGCAAAATGGTTTTGTGCTGACCTAGCTGCATTTCAGGGATGAGAGAAGCTGAGAACTTCCATGCTGCTCTGCTGTCTTGGCTTCTAGCTTCAACATTATTCTTAAGATTCCAAATGATAATGACCCAAATTGTCCAACAACAGTAAAATTAAGTATTTATACAATGAAATAACATACAACAATGACAATGAGTGAGCTACCTCTATGTTAAACAATATGGTCGAAGCTCACAAACAATATCAATCTGTAAAACACAGAGACAGAAGACTACATACCTATGGATCCATTTATATAAAATTCAAAAACAGGCAAATCTAAGGTATGCTACTGAAAGTCTGGATGGTGGTTATCTTTGCGGATTAGGCAAGGTTGATGATTGAAGGGATACAAGAGAAAGCCTTCTGGGGGCTGGAACTGTTCTGTGTTTTAAGCTGGCTGGTGATTACAGCAGTGATTTTTTTGTTTTTTACAAGTTCATTTATTTATTTTTGAGAGAGACAGAGAGAAAAAGAGAGAGAGAGAGAAAGAGAGTGCACAAGCAGGGGAGGGGCAGAGAGAGACGGAGACACAGATTCTGAAGCACGTTCCAGGCTGTCAGCACAGAGCCTGTCATAGGGCCTGAACCCATGAATCATGAGATTATGACCTGAGCCAAAGTCAAGACGTTTAGCCAGGTAAGCTACCCAGACTCCCCCACGAATGTTTTTGATGTCTACTTAGCTAAGCTGTCCACTTAGATTTTGAATACATTTCTATATGTTTGCCATACTTAACAATAAAAAAATGTTTAAGTGAATATTCTTTAACCCAGCAATTTTATTTACAAAAATTTAACGAAAAGTGTAACCTAAAGTTGATGTATGGTATGAAAAGATATTTGTTGCAATGTTATTGATATGGTGAAAAATTGGAAACAATATAAAGATTCAACAATACAGTATTGGATCAATAAGTTAGACTATATCTCCCTAGTGGATATAACATATCTATTAAAATTGTATTTGTTCATGTTTAAAGATGTCATGTTATATTAAGTGAAAAAATGGTTTATAAAATAGTACAAGCAATTGAACTCTAATTTTGGAAATACATGCATAGAAAACTATGGTAAAATAACCCATATGTTAACAGTTAGTATCCCTATAGAGAATTTTGGACACCACTTCCCAATTGTTCTGCAAATATAGATTATTAAGTTTATAAATAATAATAGCTACCACATATTGAACACTGTGTGACAAATATTGAGGAAGATATAAAACATATTTTTCTTATTTAATCTTCACAAAAACCCAACAGAGTAAGTACAATTATCTGCATTTTGCAGCTAAGGAGACTGAGTAGAAGTAAATATACAAGATCGAATAACAAAAAGTGGTCAAAGTATTTAACCAGGGTCTGCCTGGCTCCCAGCAAAGGCTCCATTCCACCACATCACCCAGCAAGATTGTAGTAAGAGTAAGTTTGGGGGCACCTGGGTGGCTCAGTCAGTTAAGCATCCAACTCTTAATTTCGGCTCAGGTCATGATCCCAGGGTCAGGCAATCAAGCCCCACATCAGGCTCTGTGCTAAGAATGGAGCCTGCTTGGGAGTCTCTCTCCCCTCTCTGCCCCTCTCCCCTACTCTCTCTCTCTCTCTCTCTCTCTATATATATATATATATATATATGCCACATATATATGTATATATATGCCACTATATATATATATGTATATATATATATATGCCACATATATATACATATATATATAGTAAAAAAATAATAAAAGACTAAGTTCCGTAGTCAGAATTTGAACCTGAATCTCTTCATTCTGTTTCAAAGCCAGAATTTCACACAAAAGCCAACTAAAAAATAACACCTTACTAGATGCTAAATGTGATATAAGGGAATGTGAGGGAACAATAATGGCTACTACCATTTATTAAATGATCACCACAAGCTAAGTACTTGCAAGTATTATCTCATTTTAACCTCATTATCCTGCAGTAGGTTGGTTGTATTAATGACCCCAACTCTTCTCTCTCCACATTCTTTGCAGGTAACTTTGTAGTGTCCTCTCATTCTGACTTCAGGCTCAACCTTGTGATTTGCCTTGGCTGCTAGAGTATTAGCAACCATAAAGCAATCAGAGGCTCGAAAAGCCCTTCTGTGTTTCTGCTTGCTGTTCTTGCCCTCTGTCATCACTGGCACACTATGCAAAGCTGGCCTGCTGGTGGATGAAAGACACATGGAGCACAGCTAATCGCCCCAGTCATCCCAGATGAGGTCATCTGAGACTGGTCAGTCAATACCCAGACAAATGATCAAGCCCAAGATCAGTAGAACTTCCTCAGGAGCATCCATATGATTCCAGACACATGAGCAATAAATAGTCCAGGCTACTGAGGTTTTGTGCTTATTTGTTATGCGGCATCACTATAGTAAAAGCTAACTGAGAAAACCCCTGGGAGGTAAATAGTATTACTATTATTCCTATTTTATATGGGAGGAAACTGAGGCTCAGAAAAGTTACATAGCTAGTAAGTGGTGGAGCCAGGATTTGAACCCAGGTCTGTCTTAACCCAGAAGAATCGCTTTTATAGACTATATATATAGCCTGTATAAATGAACTCCCAGGTACAATTTTAAATGGAGCTCCAGTAATGTGTGTGTGCATGTGTGTGCATGCATACAAATGTGCACACAAGTCTTTCTCCACAGCTGCTCACTGACCAAAAATTTAAGATTTGGAAGCAGTACTTCTGACTAACTCGAATATCTGAGCCACATTTAGCACTTTTAAAAAGCTGACTGATCATAATCCTTGTAGTTTAAACCAACATTTCTGTGCGTGGGGACTCTTCTTTTTTTTTCTCTCTCTCTCTCTCCTATACTCTCTCTTCCATAGTCCACAGGCATTTAATTTCACACAGATGCCTTCAGTGCTGACATGTATCCCAATATTAATTTGTGTGCTTCAAAGATTTATCCTAAAAATGCTGATGACACCAATAGAAGATGTAAAATCTGACCTTCACTTACACAATGATTGGCATTGACTATAATTCCTTATGAGATTTCACATAATCAACATGCTGATGTGTGCAGCTAGAGTACATAATCAGTTGTTCTGTATCAAAAATCACCTTGCAGTTGAGGAAAGGAAACAAATTTTCATATTATATGGTCAGGAGAAACAGGTATTAGATAAACATCCAACTTTCAATCATCTGTGTTAAGGATATACAGGGATAATACGTGGATAAATGATATATCCACCCAAAGTTTTGCTTTCTCACCAGAAATCCTCAAGATATAGGGATCAAAGAGCAGAGAGCTCACAGGTGGTTTGGGGCCAGGTGCCAGGAACTTAGATTCTCCCCTCCAGAGGAAAGCATAGCATGTGGACAAGTAACAAGAGGGGTACAGTCCCAACCCCACCTGAGACTGATGGGTGTGGCAGGCATCTTCCTCTGCTTCCCAGACCACTCTCCACCCTCCCCCAACTTACCTGGTGCCAGGAGGTTGACAAGTATGGACTTCCTTGCCTCTGGCTTCCACTTGGGTTTGCTGCAGAGAGGGCTCTGGCAACAAATCAATGGGATGGAGGAGAGGGAAACGTAAGTATTTGTTCCCCCTGGCTTTCCACCTGCCATGGCACGAAGGGGTGACTGTACAAAGTTCTCAGCTCCTTTCAGATGGCCCCTTCCACACATCCCTCCCTCAGGGTTCTGCTAATCACTAGGTCTGTTTAGACCTAGAAGGACTAACAGCCCACTGCTTGTAGCTCTACAATTCTGCATTACCTCTTATAATTTTCCCCTATGCCATGTGAAAAATTTTTAAAGTAATCTCTTCATTAAGCCTACCTTGAAATATCCTGCTTTGAGTGAGCTGGGACTGAACCACTTTGTGACCCCACGGATCTCCTCTCGCTGGTGTCATCTCCCTGATCTCTAAGATGAAGAAAATCTCTCCTTTTACAGAAGATGGGCAGATTTTCTTTTTTGAAGATTTTAATGCCAACATCCTTGAAAGAGTTAAATGCTATAGAATTTAAAGATATTATTATGTCAAGTCAAGTTGATGTCTTAAAGTCTCATTGGATTTACAGAAAAGAATTGTATGAGAAGAGATAAAAGTGTATGAAGTATTTGACTAAACCTATAGGGTCCAATGTGCAAAAAAACAAGGGCAGGATGAGAGGAACAGATATTAGACTTCTTTTGAACTATGAGCCTTGGTAGGATTGATACTGATAGTGAATCAGATGTCGTACCCACCTTCCTGCTTTCTGCTCCTTCTCTTTATCATCTCCCACTTGGAGCCTACTCAGGAAAGCCTTTACTTTGTTGACAATTAAATTATGTTAAACTTGCTGACATAAAAGATGGACATGTTTGCTGCTAAAAAATCTGAATAAAAAGTGAAAGCTTTGCTGGGATCAACACTTCATGACACGATGTCCCACAGCTCCCCCAGCTCTCTCATCTGACCCAAGGGCCTGGTCTGCGTCCCTAAAATTGTGCCCAACTGGGCCTTTCACATTACGTTAACTGACTCTAGGCTGTCCGTTCTTAATAACATTTATTTATTCATTCAGCCTTATTCATTAGATACCCACTGTGTGCCAGGAACTCTCCTAGGCAATGGTGGACAAGAAAGACAACGTTCTTTTTCTCTTAGAGCTTATATTCTAGTGCCATAGTCCAATGGGATGTGTACAATTTTAAAAGAAAGTCTTAGCGAGGTTAACGTGAAAGCTATTAAATAGTGATTTATGGTATCCTTTCCATACATGCACAAAATAAAAGACTAATGATTATTCAAAAATAGAATTTCAGGAGCACCTGGGTGGCTCAGTCGGTTAAGTATCCGACTTCGGCGCAGGTCACGATGTCACGGTTCATGGGTTCGAGCCCCGCATGGGGCTCGGTGCTGACAACTCAGAGCCTGGAGCCTGCTTCAGATTCTACGTCTCCCTCTCTCTCTGCCCCTTCTCCACTCACACTCTGTCTCTCTCTGTCCTTCAAATATAAATAAATGTAAAATATATATATATATATATATATATATATATATATATAGAATTTCAGATCCTAAATCTAACCCCAAAGGCGTCATGCTCCCACCCCACCCCACTCCCCACACAGAGAAATTACAAATTAAAAAACTGTGTGACCTTTGACAAATATCACAACCTCTGTTTCTTAATAAATGACAGAACCAGCCCTAGATTCCAGGCCTCCTGAATCCCACCATCTGTTTAATCCCTAAGAGCTGATTTCTCCCAGTGTTTCCCTGTTCCTGTCACCCTGTGGCAGCTGGAGATCATCTTATCATCTTAGAAAGGCATCTCTAGTCAACGTCAGAGCCTTCCTACCTGTTGTTTTCCCTAGTTAGCCATCTCCCTCTCCTCCTCAAGGCTCCCCAGGGAAGCCTCTAGAACTTCAAGACCAAGCTGGTCACCCCGCCCCCATGAGGTGAATCTGCAGTAAGCCATTCTCCCCCACCCCCATTGGCATTGCCCATCACTCACAATTACTACTTCCTGATTGTTCTACCCCACTAGACTCTAAGGTCTTTATGCCCGGAACCCGTCTCTCCTCTGTGCCCAGCAGATGGCAGTCCTGCTAAAAGAATCTGTGAATAAATGAAACTTTTATTTAATTTATAAAGGAAATCAGTGAGAAAACTAGAATGTGTTTACAGAAATTTACATGAAAGGAAACTCTTAAGAATGTAGCAGTTCTACACCTTAACGTTTTAAGTAATAATAAATGTGATCATGTTTTTGAATAAAAGAAAACAGAAGGCTACCCGCTTTGCTCTTACTGTGTGAGGAACCAGGTTCTCTTTCCCACTCTTTTCTCCCATTCCCTCACAGCAGCCCAGCCCGCCATCACTCCCCTCTCTGTGCCAATAGCAATTAACACAAAACAGTCCCTTTCCTTCTTCATCCAGAACAGTGCAGAAAATGTGTCTCCCAGCTTCGGAAAAAGCAATTTCCTCAGCAAATCTAAAAGGGAGAAGAATAGAGGATTCAAAAGGAGGGAGCATTTTCCCTCCAAGGCCAAGGTCTGCACAGTCCTCGGGGTGGAGGAAAGACTACAGAGAAACACAGATGGCATGCTGGCAGGTCGATGAATTAATGTGATTGCATCCCGGTAACGTTTCAAGTGAGATATTCATGTAATTCATGCAAATTCAGAAATAATTGAGGTTCATGTTTCTAGGATAAAGTCATGGCATTTTGCTTTTACCTGAACTACCCCCAAAAAGGGTCATTTTTATTATTCTGTATTCAATTATTCATAACCACACGCTCATGGATTTTAGAACCATAAAAGGTCAGCCCTCTTTGATTCTGCAATTGTTTTCCTCTGAAGTCAGGAAGCGGTGCATGAATATGCACGCGCACACAATCCTGACGCTTCCCTCACTGTTCATTAACAGTGTGTTCACTGTATATTTCAAAGTCAAACAAATAATACCTGTCATGAACATGAATTTTTAATATCTCCTATATTTCATTTTAAATGAAATGTCAAAATGATGGAAACTATTTCCATGGAAGTTTGGAAAGGGCAGCGGCGCACCAGCAGTGCCTTGTGAAACCCAGCACTGGTGCGAAAGCATTGTTGAAGCGGTACCACTGCCCCTGGAATTAGATTGTTTTTTGGTATTTTACTGCCTTTGTCATTCCTGGGAAATGTCAACATGAAATCTGTTTGCCGAGTCGATATGCTTCGGGGGCTGATGGGACCCACTATCCTCTTTTCATCTGAAAACGGACGCCGTTTGTTTACAGCCTGTTCAATTCCCTGCTTTTTGGCTCGACCTGCATTTTATTTGTGCGTGATGTTCCGCGTGGCATATGTGCTGGGCGTCCCTCTTCATTCTATGAACACTACTTCCCGTTTTTAATGGCAGGGAAATCAAACGGCTCTGACCTCCCTTTTCTCTCCAACCCTTAATCAGAATTTCTTAATTTCGAGCTCCCATCTATTTCTCCCAGAAATAGCCTATTTCTTTCCCTAGAAATTGTTCCCTGGAGATTGGCATAAGTCAAGGTCAGAACGCGGCTGAGATGAGGTAAGGAAATGAGAGCTCGTGGTGGCAAGAAATGGCCAGGAAGGTCTATAGTAAAGTGTCTCGACCTCAGCACTACTGACATTGGGGCCAGATAATTCTTTGCTGGGGGGCTGTCCTGTGCATCAGAAGATGTTTAGCAGCACCCCTGGCCTCTCCTCACCAGACACCAGTAACACACACCCACTTTCAGTTGCAACAACCAAAAATGTCACCGGACATGCCAAAAGTGTCTGGGCGTGGGGCTGCAGGTGGGGAGGCAAGTTCCTCACACCCACTGGAAACCACTAATCTACAAGTGTAACTATAAATGATTTTTTTCTCCTCTCAGCATTACAGAAAGCAGGTGCCCCAGGAGCTCCAGCAAACTGCACCAGAACTAAAATGTGCAGCCTCTCTGATATCCTGAGAAGCAGCGGTTTTCTGTTTACCACCTGGAGATTCGGCCAGGTACACATGGCCTGAGGTTATGGCTGTGACCCCCACTGTTTCGGCCAAAAGCAATTTTCTGGTCTCCAACCTAGTAACATGTATCCTATCGTATAAGAGGCTATTATTTTAATCTATTTGTGTGACCCTGCCCTTCCACCGCCCCAGTCCTCTACAGAAAACACCACCCTGTCCATTGTAAGGCTCTTCTGCCTAATCATGCATAAGTGGTATGGTGGGAGAGGCAAGAACAAGGAAACTGGGGATGACAATTTGTGTCCTCTTCATGGTGTTCAAGACATACAAGCAAAGGACCTGGGTTAGCCTCTTAGTTGTGTGAACCATGTTTTTCCCCCTGGGAAAAAAAAAAAACTAGCTTCTCTAGAACTGAACCACATGGGTTATGGATTTTATAATTATTACAGTTTTATTTGGATGGAATTTAATTCATGCAAAGTATCTTTGGAAAATGTTGTCTCAGATGGAGTAGAAAAAAGAGATATTGTAATCCCCATTTTACTGATCAGAAAACTGAGGCCCAAAAAAGTCCAAGAACACACTGTACATAAACTTCAGCACCCTTGAGTCCCATTTCCAAGCCTGCTTAAAACACCAACTGGGAGCTAAATGTTTTTTGGCACACAGGAGCCAAACATTCCCTGAGCTTGTGATATCTTTTTTGTGCTTTTATAAGTGGTCTGTTTATAATATATATTAAATAAGTATATCTAATGAGCTGAAAAAGTTCTCATCTCCATAAGGAGAGAAGATTCCATCTTAGCAGCCTCAGTTTACCCATTAGTCAACTCCTTCACTGGGACAATATGCTAGAAAGCCTGCTGCCATTCCAATGGGCAGAACTTGCAAGAGAGGGGAGGTCTAGAGAGATGTGGTGATGAGTGGTATTAGGACCCTGAGCCACACCTGGATCTCCAAATGTCAACACTTTGTAGGAGTAGGCCTGGGGCGTATGAACCAGTGCAAGAGAAGAGAAGGTTCTATAGCAGCTGTTTTGTCAAAGCTTCAGTGAGCTCACTACACAACTAAATGTGATTTTCAGGGGCAAAATTAAAATTAAAAAAAAAAAAAGGCACAGACTCCCTCCCTTCAACACATCCCAAAAGGGAAGAGAGGTGGTCAAGAATACCATTTTCAAATTATTCCACTATCATGTATTGCATTCTGAGAATCAGCACATAGGTTCTAGTCCAGCCTTTGCAACTGACCTTGATCAAATCATGTCTTGCATACACTCTATAGATGAGATATAGACAAGGTAATGCCCACTCCAGTTGTCTCACAGATAGTGGCATAAATTAATGTCAGATGTAAAGGCACTTGCAAACAGTAAGGTATCTTATAAAGCACGGCGATTATTGCCAAGTGAATGAGGAACTGACTTTCAGAGGAAAGGAGGGAGATGCTATGTTGACCACTACAGTGGGTTGAACAGTGTCCCCCAAATCTATGAGCACCAAGGACCTCAGAATGGAAATAAGCTCTTTGCAGATGTAATTACGGTCAGGATGGAGATGGGATCACACTGGATTAGAGTTCACCCTGAATCCATGAGACCTGCGTACGTCCTAATGAGAACCAGAAAGGACACAGAGACACAGAGAAGAAGGTGGTGTGAACAGGGAAGCAGGGATTGAAGTGATGTATCTACAAGCCAGAGAACACCAAAGATTGGGGTAAGCACCGGAAGCAAGGAGGGAGCCTGGAGCTGTTTGTCCATCACAGCCTCCAGAAGGAATCAGCCCTGCCAACAACCTGATTTCTGACTTCTGCCCTCCTCAACTGTGAGAGAACCCATTCTACTGTTTTAAGCTACTTGGTCCGTGGGCATGTGAATGGAAGCCCTTAGGAACTAATACAGCCCCCTTTGTATCTAAGGGACTTGTACTTTTATGTCCCCTCCAATTTGGGAGGATTGGGCCAGACTATCCCTAGCCTCATTACGTGTGCTGAGGGTAGCCACTAACAAACCCTACAGTCCCTACAATCAGGGTCAGGCACAAGTGAAGAAGGCCGGCTCTTTCAGCCAAGTGAGGACTGCAATTAAACAGCCACAGCAGTAGTCTAGAATGATAGAGGTTGCAGTGCAAACCCAGGTTTGGAGGAAGGGTTTCCCTTTCCTCTTTCTAACTTCTAGATCACCAGCATGTGGGAGTCCTCCCCTACACGCACTGGACCAAGGGATCCAGGGGGAGACTCCACGATCCCCACAGGAGAGCTAGACTCCCCGCAGAATCTCAACCATACACTGCCACACACTCCCCTGTGAACAGGTACCTTTTGGAATTCTTAGAACAGATCTCCAAGGGTATATGTGCGTGTTCTTCCCCACACAACTCCACCATTACGAGTAGCTATGAGATTTTCCTGTGCCCTAATAACATGGCCTCACACAGAAAGGGTGAAATAAGATTTATTCTGCATGAGAAGTCAGTGCGAAAGGTAGAAAGAGGTAAACGTTTACTTAGCAACCAGTCTCTGCAGGGAACTTTGCACAGGTACCAGCATAGTACCTAAAATGTAGCAGAAGGTCTGTGATAATACAACCACATAAAGGAGAAACACCAACAGACCAGAGCTGGAGGGGGTGGTGGGGAGGCACAGCGGCAGGAGCAGGAGCCATGGAAGTTGTACGTGGAGGGAGAAGAGCAGAGTACCCACAGGCAGCAGGATAATGAAGCAGATGGTAAATGAAGATGATGAAGAAAAAAGTCAAGAGACTCAAAGAGTCCTGTGTCAACAAAGCTGCAAGGAGACTGGTCCAAGTTCACTTAATGAGAAGCTGAATGATTAAATGTTCATCAACAAGGAAAATTAAAATCTTCTACTCCCTCTAAAAACAAGTCTCCCTCTTGATTTAATGATGTAAAGAACAGCTCCACTGGGAGGCAGTCAGCTGCCACTCATCAGCATAGCCCATAGGGATAGATGCCATTTAGCAGGACAGTGAGGCACCCGCAGTGACCGGCTACCTGGTCTCAGAGAATGTGGGAGACACTGTGTCCACAGGGATACCTGACCTTTCCCTAAGGACTTCTTTTATAAATCCCCCTACCCAATCATGTGTTTTGGCAATAGCTTTAATCACCAAACAAACTAAACATGACTATTTGTTTCTCCCATTTTTCTGTTAATTATTGATATACCTTAGGACCATACACGGCTTCTGATCCATGTTAGATATTCACTGGGCCCACACTCAAGCAATAGAATTCTAAGCAAAAGCAAAGAGGCATGTGTTCTTGCCAGCCCATATACAGCCATTTCAGAGAGCAATGCATGATTTCTATCTGACTTTCAGAGATTAAAAAAAAAAAAAAAAAGTTCATAGAGTCACAGTACAATAGCACTGACCTCTAGGTCAAAAGATCCTAGGGTGGAAACCACTGATTAACTCTGATTTTGTCTAGAAGCAGCCTGACCCCTGGTAAACCTACAGAGGGGTTACCTGCAATCCCCAGTTTCTATGGCTTTTTCCCTTTCTGTCATCTGCTTCCCAACAATCCTACAGTTATCTAGTATCTCCCTACCGTGTCAGAACCTTGATCAATTCATTCTTTTTCCTTTTGGATAACACTATTACATAGGTCAAATAACACTATAGAATAATACAAGCGACACTCAAATTCTTAAAACCTGGATATGATTGTTTTCTATATCATAATCCTGTTTTTTTCACTTACAATAATTACAGACAGTGTCTCAGTATTCAGGTACAAGGAATGTCACATTTTAGTTTTTCTCAAGATCAGTCCAAGTCCAGCATTACCTTCCAGAGCTCCCCATTCTCCTGTGGTTGGTTCAAGCCCCCCAGGAGCTTACACAGCTCAGAAAGCAAGCCCCTCCCACTTCCTTTCTGGGCAGGGAGGACCCTGGTGTCTGTTCCAGTTGCCTTACCTGCCCTTGCTTTTCTCTGCCTCTCAGTGGTGCTGTAGAGCCTTCTTCAGACACTGCAGGTCTGTACAGCTTTGCTTAAGCAGATGCCACCTCCATTTCCTCCACAATGAGCAAGCTGGACTCCAAACACCACCACAATCAGTTATCAACCCATTTAGAGCCCAAGTGGTCCTTCTCTGAGATCCCGCTGCCTCAGAAGAAGTGATAATGCCAGCCTGAGTCCAGCACCCACCCACCCATCCATCTTTGTAGGACTTGCTCCTCCTCTCCTGAAGGCACCTTTTCATCCCCTTCAAACCAAAGTGTCCTGCCATTACCTTAATAAGATTGTAGAAGCTCAGAGGCCTGTTTATCCCTGTGGGAGTGTGGGGTGAAGAGAGGAAGAGAAGGCTGGTGAGCAAGGAGGGATTTCCTTCCACTTCTTTCTAATGAAATAACCACAGACGGCAGAGCTTCATGCTACAGCAGTGAAAAGCAAAACCAAAATTTTGTTTTCAGCAACACACACACACACACACACACACACACACACACAGTGGGTATGGACATCCTACTGCCTCAACTTTATAAAATTTCAAGCGAAATTATTAATACATTTTTCAATTACAAATATATATTCTCTGTAGGAATTCAGAAAATAGAGAAAATGAAAATAGCCGTATGTAAGTCTATAGATTCAATAAGATAAGGAGGCATAGACCAGTATAATGATCCAAATGGGGTTTCTCTTGAGGCCATGCTAAGGAGATTGCCACCGGACAGCAACAGGACTACTATGATTCCTGTATAGGTGTATAGTCCCTCACCCATAATTCTGACATCCAAAACCAGGACCTTTTCTGCAATTCATTTGGCACCAGATCCTGACCTGACTGACATGGGGCTATTTACAGTCTTTGTTTACCTTGCTTAGTGTGACTATTCATATTTTGCTATAGAATATGGGTATGTTTGAGATTATTAGGTGCTCTCCCAAATAGAACTGAAAGTATTCCATAATATATATTTCCAAAAGTCAAACAATTCCAAATTCTGAAATCTATCTGCCCCTGGCTGTTTTGGAGAAAGAGATGTAAGCCTATAATATCCCAGTTTCTGGGGCCCCTGGCTGGCTCAGTCAGTTAAGCATCTGACCCTTGATTTCAGCTCAGGTCATGATCTTACAATTCATGAGTCTGAGCCCCACTTAAGGCTCTGCACTTACAGAGTAGAGCCTGCTTGGGATTCTTTCTCTTTCTCTCTCTCTCACTTTCTCAAAATAAATAAAAAATAAACAAACTTTAATATCAGCCTTTGAGAAACAATCTCTGCCAGGAGGAATTTGGGCTACAATCCTCATTTCTTTAAGATCTTAAGCAGCATATTGTTTTAACATTAGGTCATCTCAAAAGGGCTAAAATTTAAACCATTAAAATGCAAGCCTTTTTATCACCAAGATTCATACACTATAAACATTATTCTCTCATGTCTAAGCTCCTCTAACCTCTAGAGGCTCTTGGGGTAAGATTCAGGGACAGGAGGAGGATGGAGGTGTAAAAGTCACAGATGGAGTGAGGGTTAAAGACATCATTTTTTTAAGTTCAATAGCTATTTTTTTATGGTCACAAATAGATATGAATATCACTACAGCAACCAAATGGCTATTTCAAAATGTCACGAACCCCATGAAAGAAAGAAGGAAATCTTTATAGCTACTAAAGGAGAAATTGTGGCTGCTCCCAGGAGGTCTAAGACCTCAGAGAGATAAATGGCACCAAGGAGGCTGGCCGATGAGACACGGTAAGTCCATAGGTCAGACCTGGAGAGCCACAGGCCTGCTTTGTTTAGATGGCACAGCATTGATCTTCATAGGCTTTATTTTCTTGTGCTTAATATGAGTAGCTTGCAACCATTAAAACTTGGAAGTTTTCAGGTAAATACCCTTGTATCTGTCTTCCTTTGACCAGTCTAAAGACCTGGAAACACTGGGCCACATTCATGCATGGTGAAAATTGTCTTGAGCTAAAGACAAGCCATTGCCCCATTTTTAGGCAGACATGATCTCTCCATCTCACCAATCCCCATATTCTCCTGGGACCTCCACATGGTCCCTGCCAGCATTTGGAAGTGAGACACAGGCTATGGCTACCACCTCTGGGGTACCCGCCAGGAATTCTGAGATGTACCAGTGACACACTGGGGTTACACATGACGGTGACACAGTAGGGACAAACTAGTCTTTCTGTGCAGAGAGAGTTGACAACCTTGCTCCAAAGCACATGTCTGAGCAATAATGACTAGTAAAATGACCCAGGGAAATCACAAAGACAAGCACTGAGCAGAACTGAGAAGTCAGTGAGGGGTTTTGCATGAGTGAAATAACGATGTTGGGGAGCAATGGATGCAGGTACTCCTAGCTGAAAACAACCTCTGGGAACCACTAATGTAATTATTTTCACTAATGAGAAGTCTGCTGCTCTTCTCCCAGCCAGACACAAACATCCCTAAAATTTATAGTATACCTACTAAGTACAGGTGTTTCACATATGTCGCCTCATTTACTATTTACAACATCTCTGGGAGGCAGGTATTATTATATCGATTTTAGAAATGAAGAACCTGAGCCCTAGAGATTTTAAATAACTTACTCAAGGATATTAGCCTACAATTATTATACATCAGATTCAAACTTAGGCTTTTATGGGGGCACCTGGGTGGCTCAGTCAGTTAAGCATCTGACTCTTGATTTCGGCTCAGGTCATGATCTCTCTGTTCGTGAACTGGAACCCTGCCTCAGGTTCTCTGCTGACAGTGTGGAGCCTTCTTGAGATTCTGTCTCTCCCTCCCTCTCTCTCTCTCTCTCTCTCTCTCTCTCTGCCCCTCCCCCACTTGCTCACGCGCGTGCGCACACTCTCTCTCTCTCTAAGATAAATAAGCTTAAAAAAAACTTAGTCTTTTAGGACCTCCAAATTAATTCACTTTTCATTATAGCACTAGACCAAAAGCAAATGTTTACCTCTGCCCACCCAGAAAGTAATCCTCAATTGAGATATTTCAACAGTTTCCTCTCTCCTCTTAATAAAAATTACTCTCAGGAGCTGATATAGGCCAGTTATACCTTCATATCATTTTAAGTCATTCTGGAGTCTCAATGGACTCCAGTTCTGATGGAAAAATGGGGAAAGATTTTTTACCCAAACGAAAGGAGATTAATAGGGAAGAAGGGCACTTCCTGGTGTCACTAAAGCCACATTAGCCATTTTTAACCATACTTAAGTCTTTGCCAAGCTTGCAAATATGATCTGGGAGGCATGCTTAGGGGCTATGTGAAGTTTTCTCTCTTAATCCCTGATCAGGGCAGTCACAACCTTCTGGCAAAGACTATGGAAAAGGATAAAGCACTGATTTTCTAGGCAATGCTAAAGTCTCTGGCAACCAGGTACCTACCGCATGATCTCAGAAAACCCAATTATTAATATGAGTATATGAACATCATTTTGTTTTGATTAGATTTCCCTTTAATTTAGATTTTGTTAAAGCCACAAGGGAGCACAGAAGCAGTCTTGTAAAATAAACGAGTCAGTCTCAGTTTTATTTTTCATGTTTGCAAGCCAGGATTGTTGGCAAATCTTATCAGTCAGGCGGCAAATTACCAGGAACTGCATTAAAGATGTGTATAGTCATTTTCATTTTTGAAAGATTCAAGGCTATAAATAATTAAATGCATTAGACATCTGTTATTTATGAGCTGAAATGACAGTTTTAATTTAGTTCTTCATTTAGCTGAGCCTGACGTATTGTGACTCTGAAAGAAAACACAGGAAATATCTAAAAATGACATCTTTTGGAGTCGGCAGTGACCATGGGTGCAGATCAAAGCCTGGTTATTTTCACTTCCCTTCAAGGCTTGTCAAGACACAATCTTCCTTCGTGACCTTGTCTTGTCTGTCCTCGGGAATTCTGATTGGCTAACAGGCCAGCCTGGCATCTGCTAGCTACACAATGTAAATCAGGCAGCTTAGTAGGAGCTGTGAACATGCTCCCAATTAATTATACATGGGGAACTAAGTCACTAGATCAGATCTACAGTCCACTTCAGGGAAATGCCAAAGAATTCAAACCACCTGCCTTTGTCTTTTCCCATACTAGAGATGTTATTTGGGTTTCCCAAAGATCTGCAAAACTCATGGATTATGGAAAGGAAGAAGCTAGAAACAGATGCAGGAGTCGTGATTTGGAAGCCAAGGGACAATATGTTAATAATTAAGATGCAATGCAGTCACTAACTATAGTCAGAAAATGATGAAATCGTTTCTGGAAATGTAGGCTCCCTAATCACACATCCCCACAAACCCACACACAGCAGCCGTGTGCCCTGTGACAAGATACCCTTGGATTCCTGGCTCAGAGGAAGTGCAATTTTCTGCAGCTTGGAGCATTCCAAAACTGCAGTGAATCCTGAAGTGACCCTGGCCTCCAGTGATGGGGAATCACAACACCTTGGCCTCTGTCAGAGCTGCTGGAAGTGTAAACAGGCCAGCTAAGGAGTGTGGCATTTCATTGAGCACACTAAGCATTGGTCACAGGCTGCAGATTGGAAATTAATATTTAATGTTAGCTAACTGATTCCAATCCATAGACTGATTGACCGATTTGCAGTTTGCCGATTTTAAGCAATTTGCCTTCTGAATTTCTGTCTATGTGTTTGTGTTTCATATGTGTAATGCTCAAAGCACTAGGAGTCCTGGTTGGAAAAGACCAGCACAGGATCAGGTGAACTCTGAGTGCCCAGAATTGCTTAACAGACTAACACAGGTGTATGGTTTCAGGATGATTTGCAACCACATTCTCTTTGGGGAAAGGCGGATTAAAGTGTTGTTTTATCCAATACAAAATATAAATCAGGGAGCAAACCAGCGCTTTCCAGCTGATATGGTACACAGAGGTAACAACTCCTCTGGCTCCCCAGTCCTGCCAGTTTCCAAACCCCCAACTGGGACCACTTGGCCCTTCCTCAGGCACTGGAATCGACCCTGAAGTCACAGAAGTAAAAGGACCGCTGGAGCTCAGGGACTCACATATACCCCTGCTCCTGCCCCAACCTTCTTCTTGCCTTGCTTCTTACAACAAAAACCTGCCTTACATCTATCAATGTCCATGTTGTCTCCAGAACTCCTGAATCCTTGCCTTTCTTCTCTAGTTCTCCAGGAGCTAGAATCAGCCTTGCCTGTTCCCCAGAAACTGGTGTCTCATCCTTTAAACCTACTGCCAATAGTGAGGTCAGACTCTGTAATGCACCAGCCTGAATACCTGCCATGGCCCTCCTGAGGCCCCCCAGGCCACCCACCAAGGTACCTGATATCCTCTGCTGAAACCCCCCAAGGGCTGTTTTGACTGGTCTCCTCCTCACCTGCCCCACCCAGCTGTGCCTCCCAGCCTCCAGGGCTGGTCCATTCTTACAAAGGCTTCTCAGATCTGATAACTAGGCATTTAGCTTTTCCCTCTGCTCCATCCAACAAGCCTGATTGACAGCTTTTCAGGGATTTCTGACTTCCCCAGCTGCTAATCCTGCTCCTCACCCAGCTCTGTACTCCCCTGCTCAAATTAATCTAGGCAGGAGCTGATTTGGCTTGTAATGTGAGGTTAATTACAGAAGTGATAACGTTTCTAAACAAAAATGAGCTACTCAATTTTAAAAATCCAAGTTAAAATAAAACCAGAAGGAAATCATTTTTCGTTACAAACCACAGCCCCAGTTCCCAGCTCTTGGGAGCACTTCTGACAGGACAACTTGTCCTTTCCAGCAGGGCAGCTTGGACATACAACCTGAGCAGTCACTCAGGGCCCCACCCACAGAAAGACACTGCACTTGGTTTAATGCTCTGCTGTCCTTGCCTAGAAATTCTTAGTTTTACCTTTGAACTTGTGTTTTGAAAGTGAAGCCTAATGGGACAATGGGGCATGCGCCTGAGCAGAGGCACTGGGCTTGATCTGCATATCCTCTATGGGTCTTTGCCACCCCATCAGCACAGAGCATTCCTGATGCTCCGTGAACGCGGAATTTGTGTGGACCCATGATGCACCAGCGAGACTCAAAGTGACTACAAGGTACATGTTACATCTACAACTGAGTATGCGGGGGCATCCACCCACAGCCCAGACAGGCCACATGTTTCATTCACACCAGAACTTGCTTTGAACCCAGAAAGAAGACAAGGATGCTCCAGGAAAGAGGAACCACCAAGGAACCCTATCACATCTTTTCTTATTTGTGTTACTTGCATTCCCGCCAGTAACGTCCAACTCCCACTGAAAATGATGACATAAAAGAAAAAGAGAAAATGGTGACAGAAAAGAAAAAGAAAAGATAGGGCAATTCCTAGTTCCCTTCCTCTCCCTACTTAGTAAGGAAGAGGGAGAGCATGTTGGTAGAACTGAAAGACCCCTGCTTAGCTTAATAACACACCCCCACCCTATCTTCAGTTCCGTAACGCCTCACTTGCAGGGCTTGCACTTCCACCAGTTGACAAACAGGATATCTGCAGTTAGACATCCGTACCCTGGGAGAGCTGTACCCCCACCTTTCCCTACGCAAGACAGGAACAGGTTGTCACATAAATAACGATGACCGCTTTCATCTCGCTTCTGTAAACCTGCTTACGCTCCCAAACCGGAGGTCCCCTGCCGCTTCGCACCCGGGCTCCAAGTTGCATCTGCCGAGAGAAACTCCATTTCCCAAGCTTTCCCAGGACGAAATTACCCCCAACCCTAACCACCACCGAGCAGAGAGCCTACCACCAGCCTGTATGCAAATGTAACTCAAAATGGTATAAAAGACCTGTAACCCCGTATATCGTATATCGGAGCTCTCCCGCTTTCTAACACTGGGGAGCCCTGGTGCACCAGTAAAGACTCTCTGCCGAAATCGGAGTGCCGTGTGGTTCTTTGCGCCAACTCTCATTCCATAGGGCCTAGGAGCTTGGCTCCTAACAGAACGTGCACATACCAAAAAGTGAAACAGAAACAGTTGAGTTGGTTCTGTGTAGCGATCCCCCTGTTTCGGACAGAACAAAATACATATGCATGTATTTTGCATGAAATACAAATTGTGGAATTTTGGTGGTTCTACACATGAGCTGAATGCTCTTATATTTGCATTTAAAACTGGCGTTGCATAACATGAAGTCGAACAGTAAAATCTGTGCTAATAATCTCAAATTTCAACTTGACATGACTTAGAAAAAAAACATCAAATGGCAAACAAAAAATCATCAGAAAATATCTAAAAACTAAATTAAATCACCATGACAAGTGAGAGAGAGACATCAGAGAAAAGAAAAAGCTTTGTATTTTAGTACTTTAACATAATTATTTCCTGCTTTTTGAACAAGAGGCCTCACATTTTCATTCTGCACCAGGTCCCAGTAACTATATGGCCGGGAGCAGGTTAACTGGGCACGCAGGGAGGACCCTCCTTACGCAGCCTACACTGGCAGGAGGGCAGTTCAGGGGCCCCCATTTCTCCAAGCCTGCATATTCATCCCTGTGTCTGCATCTTCCTCCTGGGACCCCACTGCTGGGGCTCTTCCTCCCCAGGGGTGAGTTCCTAACTCTGACCTAATGGACTCACCTTGAGTTCTATATGGCTGACTTGGGTGTGACACAATTTTGACTACTACAAGTCCAGGCCACCAATACCAGGGCCCTGAGCCCCATACCACCTCTCCATCTCTACCCACCAGGCTATTCCTGCTTACCCACTTAAATCTGTTCTTCCGTACCCTCCATCTTTCCAACCTCCCTCTGGAGCTCTGCCTCCCCCAGAAGTCCTGTTTTCTCACCAGGGCCCTCTGTCCAAGCAGCACGGCCAGTTCATGGCCATATGAAGCCTCTTTACTGGTTCAGCTCCCCTCTCAGGTTTCTTGTCACCAGGGATGTACCCCTTGGGACTGCCTGGCTCTCTATCAAACTGCTGACCCCTGAAGGTGATCAGTGTAGGGGACAGGGGAACAGAGCTGGCTGGGGCCAATTGCCATCGCAGGAGGAGGGCACCCCTACTCCAGCCTCACAGCTCCCTCAAATGTTACTTGGTTGCCCCTGACAAAACCAAAGTCCGATCATTCAAGACAGCTCACATCAGAGGCTCTCCACCCTCACTCATTCCAACCACCCGAGGAGCTTTTATGAGGCACCTGGGTGGCTCAGTCACCTAAACATCTGACTTGATATCAGCTCAGGTCATGATCTCACGTTGGTGAGATCAAGCCCCCTGTCAGGCTCCATGCTGTCACTGCAGAAACTGCTTGAAATTCTCTCTCTCTCTCTCTCTCTCTCTCTGTCTCTCTCTCTCTCTCTCTGTCTCTCTCTCTCTCTCTCTCTCTCCCTCTCTCCCTCTCTCCCTCCCTCTCTGCCCCTCCCCCTCAAGTGCTTGCTGGTGCACACGCTCTCTCTCAAAATAAATAAATAAACTTGAAAAAAAAAAAAAAAAGAACGACCTGAGGAGCTTTTAATAAAAACCAAGGCTGAGTGCCCATCCTGAGTTCTAGGTGAATTAGTCTAGGGTCAGACCCAATCCGGTATTTTTTTAACACCTTCCTCAAAGGTGGTAGACAGTACGGAGATCTAGCCATAACATAAATCGCTGAACTGGGCCTATAGAGCAGAACTAAGAATGAAAGACAGGACCACCATGGTTACCTAGGATCACCACCTGCTTCCACCTCTCACCTGGCTCCAGGTGAATCACTTATGTCATTGAACATCATTTTCTTCCTGTGCAGAACAGAAATGATTTTATATAATCCTGTCATTGATGCTATAAAACAAGATTAGAACAATAATACATTCCTCACATGTACCTAGTAATTTACAATTTCTAGCACTCTTTCATAGTTATCCAAACCTAAGATAGTCAGGGAATACCTGGGAGACACTGGGTGATGCTAAGGACTGAATGTTTGTGTCCCCCACCAAAACGCATATGCTGAAATGTCATCCCCAATGTGATGGTATTTGGATATGGAACCTTTGGGAAGTGATTAGGCCACAACAGCTCCACCCTTCTCAAAGAGACTCCAGAGAGCTTTCTTGCCCCTTCTTCATTGTGAGGTTATAGCACCACCATCTACGAAATAGGAATCAGGCCTCACCAGACACCAAATCTGCTGGTGCCTTGATCTTGGACTTCCTACCCAATTTATGGCCACCCAGTCTATGGTATTCTTTCTTAGCAGCCTGAACAAAGTAAGACAGGTAGGGACATGGGAAAGCATGTAAACAAGCACAGCCCCCCATGCCCTGGTTGGTATCATGAAGACACGGGCTGGTGTAATTTACCCCATCTCTAAAAACTTCTTCAGGGCGACAGATACTTTGATAAATGAATATGTTACTAAGACACAAACCCAAACTTATCAGCAACATTCTCAATTGTTCCTGTTACCTATTTTTAAATTTATCCACCTATACATAGATGTTTCTATCAAAGCTTAATGATTCCTTAAGTGGGTGAACTGCCTGATCCTGTCCTTTAATGTAAAATATCTTGGTCAAGGGACACCTGGGTGACTCAATCGGTTAAGCATCTGACTCTTGATTTCAGCTCAGATCAGGGATGTTAGTAAAATCTTGTGGTTCATGAGTGTGAGCCCCACATGGGGCTCTGAGCTGACTGTGCGAAGCCTGCATGGGATTCTCCCTCTCTCTCTCCCTCTCTCTCTGCCCCTCCCCACCCACTCTCTCTCTCTCTCAAAATAAATAAATAAACTTTTAAAAAATAAATGTCTTGGTCAAGAACTTTAAGGAGACTGGTTTTGAGAGTGTAAAGCCTTCTTCCTTGTTACTGGGTTCTCTTTTTCTTTTTCATTTTCCTCTTCCTCCATCCCCTACTTTTCTCTTGCTTCAGCTTTCTTTCCCTCCTCTTTCATCTTGTCCGAGAAGCTCAGGTTAGAAGAGACTTTTCTCAAGGTGTCTAGTCCAATTCTTTGGCTGATTCCACTATTGCGTGTCTCTGCAGAAAGTGACAAGCTGGCCATCCCCCAAGGCAATCCTGTCACTCAGCCTTCTCTAGTGTCACAAGGAGCCTCAAACTGTACAACTTAAACATCAGCACCGGCCTCTTTCTTCCATGAGGATAACTTGTTTCCAGCCTACTTATAAAATACCATTTGATACCTAGAGAAACTATTACCATTTCTTTTCATCCCTTCCTTACTAAATGTTGTGACTTCAAAAGGAAGGTGGTTTTCCTCAATGTCCTCATCTGTCATTTTCACATGGGTGTCACATGGAGGGCTAAGGGTCACTCTCTGCAGCTGGCCTGATTCCCAGCTGCTTCTTGAAGCTGGTTGCAGGTGGAGTCAGATGGTTGAGGCTGAAAACTGAACTGAAAACAATGGCAAGGAGCAGACCTCAGGGCCCGTGTGGGCCTTGACAGGCAGTTTATGGGATCAGGAAGAACCTTTTACTCTCAAAGGCAGTGCATCCTGCGTCAGCCCAGACTGCCCTGGGGCAAGAATCAAAGAGTGAGTCATTCCCTTTTATGCCTGTAGTTGAAAATGCAAAATGTTGTTATCAGAAAAAGCCACAGAAGCATATGTGTTTTTCTTGCTGTGCCACTCTCCTAATTCACACACACACACACACACACACACACACACACACACACACACGCATGCATATTCCAGACCCACACTCTCTGTATCTTATAATTTTTCCTTCTCAGTTTCCTCTATTCCTTTTCCTTCCCATCTCTCTCCTTCCTTTAACAATAATCACTGAATTTAATAAAACCAAAGTATATACATCGTCATTAATGTGAGACACCTTAAGATAATTAATTACAGTCATTAAGGAAAATAAAAACACTGACCTGTATCAGGATCCACTTTTTTTAATAGACTATTTTTTAGAGCAGTTTTAGGTTCATGGAAAAAATGGATGACAGGTAGAGATTCCCATATAGCTCTCCCCCCACAAATGCAAGAGATGCCTCCATTATCAACATCCCCTACCAGAGTGGTACATTTTAACAGTTGATGAACCTACACTGACACATTACCATCACCCAAAGCCCATAGTTTACCTTAGGATTCATTCTTTGAGTTATATATTCTGTGGGCTCGGACAAATGTATAATGACCTGTATCCACCATTATAGTATCATACAGAATAGCTTCCCTGACCTAAAAATCCTTTGTGCTCCACCTCTTCATCCCATCCTCCTCAACAACCCCCAGCAACCATTGATCTCTTCACTGACTCAAGTTTTGCCTTTTTTAGAATGTCATGGGGCACCTAGGTGACTCAATTTAGCATCCAACTCTTGATTTTGGCTCAGATCATGATCCCTGGGTCATGGGATCAAGTTCTGCCTCAGGCTCTGCTCTGAGAGTGGAGCCTGCTTGGAATTCTCTCTCTCTCTCTCTCTCTCTCTCTCTCTCTCTCTCTCTCTTTCTACCTCTGCCCTCTCCCCCATCCGTGTTCTGTCTCTAAAAGAAAAAAAAATAAAAAAGAATGTCACATAGTTGGAATTGTATAGTATGTAGACTTTTCAGATTGGCTTCTTTCAGTTATGTTTCCTCCATGTCTTTCCATGCCTTGCTAGCTCACTGCTTTTTTGAACTAAATAATTTTCCATTATCTAGATGTATCAGAGTTAATTTATCCACTTACCTACTTAAGGATAAATTGGTTGCTTCCAAGTTTGGGCAATTATTAATAAAGCTGCTATACACATCCATGTGCAGGTTTTGTGTGGACATAAATTTTCAAATCCTTTGGGTAAATACCAAGGAGCAGAATTGCTGGATCATCCACTAAGAGCACATTTAGTTTTCTACAAAACTCCCAAAATGTCTTCCAAAATGACTATACCATACTGTGTACCCACCAGTAATGAATGAGAATACCTGTTGCTTGACATCTTTGCCAGCATTTGGTGTTGACAGTGTTCTGAATTTTGGCCATTCTAATAGGCTTGTGGTATCATCTCATTATTGTTTCAATTTGCATTTCCCTAATGGCATATGATGTGGAGCATCTTTTCATATGCTTATTTACCATCTACATATCTTCTTTGGTGAGGTATCTGTGCAGGTTTTTTTCCTAACTGGGTTGTTCATTTTCTTATTGTTGACTGTTAAGAGTTCTTTGTATATTTTGGTTAGTAATCCTTTACCAGATCAGTCTTTTGCAAATGTTTTCTACCACTCTGTGGCTTGGCTTTTCATTCTGATGGTGTCTTTCAGAGAGAGAGATTTTTTATTTTAATGAAGTCCATCTTATCATTTTTTTCAATGATCATGCCTTGGTGTTGTATCTAAAAGTCATTACCAAACCCAAGGTCATCTACATTTTCTCTTATGTTATCTTGTAGGAATAATTCTGTGGTTTACATTTAGGTCTATGATTCATTTTGAGTTAATTTTGGTAAAGAGTGTAAGGTCTGTGTCTACAGTAATTTTTTTTTTTGCATATGGATGTCCAGTTGTTCCAGAATCACTTGTTCAAAAGACTGTTTTTGCCCCATTTTATTGTCTTTGCTCCTTTTTCAAATATCAGTTAATGATATCTATGTGAGTGTATTTCTGGGTTCTCTGTTCCGTTCGTTCCATTGATCTATTTGTCTACTCTTTTATCAGTACCCCACTATCTTGATTAATGTAGCTTTATAATAAATCTTGAAGCCAACCTCTGACTTTGCTCTTTTCTTTCAATATTGAGTTGGCTATCCTGGGTCTTTTTCTTCTCTATATAAACTTTAGAATCAGATTGTCAATATTCACAAAATAACTTGCTGGGATTTTGATTGTGGCTCCATTGAATCTACAGATCAAGTTGGGAAGAACTGATTTCTGACAATATTGAGTCTTCCTGCCTATCAACATAAACTATCTACCTCTCCATTATTTCATTCTTCTTTGACATCTTTCATCAGTCTGGTTGTTTTCCTCATATAGATCTCATACATATTTTGTTAGATTTATATCTAAGTATTTCATTTTTGAGATGCTAATATAAATGGTATTGTGTGTTTAATTTCAAATTCTTCTTATTCATTGCTGGTATATAGGAAAGCAATTGACTTTTGTATATTAATTTTGTATCTGATAACCTTCCTAGGATCACTTATTAGTCCCAGGTTTTTTTGTTTGGTTTGGTGTGGGTCTCAGCCTATGGTTAGTAATGCTATTGGTTAGAAATGTCTGGGAGCACTCACCTGAGCCCTAGGCCTCCTTTTATAACCAAGGTAGTGGCTGGACTGGCCCTTGTGGTTTTTATTATGATTCTAAGACACTCAACAATAATCATCTGGAAATTTGAAAGACAAGGTTATTACTCACAAGTCTTGGATAGCAAGCAGCACACCTGGGGCCATGCAGTGAGATCATGGGTAGAGAAAGAGAGTGTGGACTTAGGGTTGTCCTTTTATCAGGGTGGAGAGTGAGGGCCTAGGGTTTTACGAGTTCATTTCTTACCGATGAATTTAAAACATAGGAGTGGGAACCAATATGTGAGAAGGGAAAAACAGGAGGCCAAATGGTGAATTATTTAAGTCAACTGACAGTCTCAATACAGGGTGAAATTGGGAGTTGGGGGGGGGGGGTTGGCCTGACTCTTTGTCCTGTGGCTCAAAATGTGTTTATTCAAGGCAGCCAGCCATCTTTGAAGTGGATGCCTTAACCATGAAAAGCTTAAGTCAGGCACTTGCATTACAATTAAAACAACAACTTGTCAATTCTTTTAGATTTTCTATATAAACAATCATATCACTTTAAAACAAAGACAGTTTTATTTCTTTCCTTTCAACAATATACTTTTTTTTTTCCTGGTCTCACTGCATTAGCTAGGACTCCCAATACAATGTTAAAAAGGAGTGGTGAGAGGGAACATCTTTGCCTTGTTCCTAATTTAGAGGGAGAGCTTTGAATTTCTCTTCACTAAGTATATGGTGTTAAGTGCAGATTGTTGCAGATTTTCTTTATCAAGTTGAGGAAGCTCCCCCTCTATTCCTCATATACTAAGAGTTCTTACCATGAATGGGTGTCAAATTTTGTCAAATACTTTTTCTGCACCTATCAATGTGATTATGTGATTTTTCTTCTTTAGCCTGTTGATGTAATGGATTACATTAATTGATTTTCAAATTTTGAACAATCCTTGCATACCTGGGATAAATCTCACTTGATTGTGGCATGTAATTCTTTTTACACATTGTTTAATTTGATTTTTTGGTATTTTGTTGAGGATATTTGCACCTATGTCCTTGAGAGATACTGGTGTACAGTTTCCTTTTCTTGTAATGTCTTTGTCTGGTTTTGGTTTTAGGGTAATGCTGGCCTCAGAATAATTTAGGAAGTATTTCCTATGCTTGTATCTTTTGAAAGAGATTAGAGAGAATTGGTTATAATTTTGTCCTTAAATGTTTGGTAGAATTCATCGGTGAACCATCTGGGTCTGATGTTTTTTGTTTTAGAAGTTTATTAATCATTGATTCAATTTACTTAATATATCTAGGCCTTTTTGGATTGTCTATTTCTTGTGTGAGTTTTAGTAGAGGGTGCCTTTCAAGGAATTGGGTCTGTTTCATCTAGGTTATCAAATTTGTCAGCATAAAGTTGTTCATAATATTCCTTTATTATCCTTTTAATATCCACAGAATCTGTAGTGATGTCCCTTCTTTCATTTCTGATATTAGTAATTTGTATCCTTTCTCTTTTTCTTAGTTAGCCTGGCTATGGGCTTATCAATTTTATTGACCTTTTCAAAGAACCACTTTTTGGTTTCATTAATTTTCTCTATTGATTTCCTATCTTCAATTTTCTTGATTTCTACTCTATTTTTTTATTATTTCCCTTCCCTTCTTAATTTGGATTTAATTTAGTCTTATTTTCCTAGTTTCTTAAGATGAAAGCTTAGATGATTAATTTTAGATTTTTCTTCTTTTCTAATATATGCATTCAATTCTATAAATTTCTCTCTAAGCACTGCTTTCACTGAATCCCACAAATTCTGATAAGTTGTGTTTTCATTTTGATTAGTTCAAAACATTTTTTTAAATTTTCTTGAGATTTACTCTTTGACTCATATGTTCTTTAGAAGTATGTTATTTAATCTTTGAGTATTTTTCAGCTTTCTGTTTTTTCTATTTTAATGCACTGTGTCTGACAGCAGATATTATATGATTTCTACTCATTTAGATTTGTTAAGTTGTATCTTATAACCCAGAATGTGGTCCACTTTGATGGATGTTCCAGGTGAACTTGAGGAGTATGTATTCTGCTGTTATTTAATGAACCATTCCACAGATGTGCTACTGTTCAGCTATGTCCTTAGTGATTCCTGCCCCCTGGATCTGTCCATTTCTGATAGAGATGCATTGAAGTCTCCAAATATAATAGTGGACTTATGTATTTTTCCTTATAGTTCTATCAGTTTTCGCCTCAGATATTTTGACTCTCTGTTGTTAGGTGCACACACATTAAGGACTGTTACATCTTCTTAAAGAATTGATCCCTTTATCATTATATAATGCCCTTCTATCCCTGATAACTTCCTTTGTTCTGAACTCTACTGTGTCATAGATCCACTCTTTAAAAAAAAAAGAAAAGAAAAAGTATAATAGCATGACAGGCAAGACCTCTTCTTAGTATTGTCACTTGAGTCGTGATTTGTTAAGTCCTCTAATCATGGAGAATGGCCAGGACATACGTACACCCTCATAGCACAGCACAAAGAATCAGTTTCATTTTGTAAATCACAGAGTGTTCTGCATTACAAATATGTATGGACAGACCTGAGTCCACTGACCAACCCAGTCTATTCTTATCTAAATGGCTAGCTAGAGCAAGTATTTTGTGTTCCTTCAACCAATCCCCTATGGTACAGACCTTTAGCTCCTACTAAAGACACGCTTACCTGGGGTGAATGCTGGGCTCCATCTGGGCAATGAGACTTCTGGTTGCTTGACTATTCCTGGAACACAGTATACGTCTGTGCAAGTACGGACTTTGGAGTCACAGACAACCATGTTGTATGACCCTAGACAGCCCTCAGTTTTGTCATCTGTAAAAAGTGAGAGGAGGGGAAGGGGATAAAGCAATAAATTAAAAAAAAAAAAACTTCTTCATAGTTTTTTATAAGGATTAAATGAGGTATAGAAAAAAATTAAATTAAATTAAATTAATAAATAGATAAGGTATAGTATGTGAAGTACCTAATACAACCTGGATTTAGTAAGTGCTCAGAAAATGGCAAGGAGGTATCTCCTTAAAATATTCATTAATTACAAACAGGAAAAGAGTAACTTCACAGGAGAAAACCCTGAGAGACACCACCTTACCAAGTGATCAATGTTAATATCACCAATAATGAGACAATCTGACATCAAGTACCTCCTGATGTGATGGGTTTCTATTATATTCCTGCCAAAAATGCATAACTGAATCTAATTATGAAGAAACATCAGACAAATCCAAATTGAAGGACATTTTACAAAGTAACTGGCCTGTACTCTTCAAAAATTTCAGTGTCATAAAAGACAAAGAAAGGCTGAAGGACTGTCCCAGATTAAAGGACTAAAAAGACATGACAATGAAATGCAATACGTGATCCTGTATTAAAGCCTGGACCAGAGAAAATAATAGCCATGAAAGACATTACTAGGACAGTTGGTGAAGTTTGAATATGGGATGTGTATTAGACCACAGTATTATTGCAATGTTAAATTTTCTAAATTTGATCATTGTGCTGAGTTATGTAACAGTATCCTTGTTCTTAGGAAATCTGCACTGAAATATTTAGAGGTAAAGTGGCATCATGTCTGCAGCTTACTATCAAATGGTTCAAAAAAAGCAATTATTTTATATAGGTAAGTAGACTGAGAGAGAAGAGAGAGAGAGAGAGAAAGCCAGTGTGGCAAAATACTAACAATGGGAGAATCTGGGCGAAGGATATACACGAATTCTTCGTGCAACTTTCTGTTCTGTGGGTTACAACTTTTCTGTATGTTTGAAACTATATCAAAATAAAAAGGTTTTAAATGGCAAGGAAGATTACTTTTAATTGGTAGTTGGAAAAAGAAATCAAGTATACTACCACTCTCTCAAAAAAGAGGAAAGCCTTTGGTAAGGGCTTTCTAACCTCAGTGTACTCTTACTCACAGAAACAGTATCTGAGCAATCCAACCCAAAGCAGTGCTCTGAGATTTGTGCTGCTGAAACACTTCTCTGAGGCCAGAGGCCCTCCAGGTACACACCTGGGGAGCTGGAAACACACCCCAAACCAGATTTGGAATCAGCATGTCCAAGGCGGGCCCCCCCACATCTATACACCCAACTACTTCCTATAAATACAAGGAAAACAACATAGAGATGCAAACTCCTCCACAGCAAGCACCCAAGAGTAATGGTGGTTTTATTTATTTCCCTTTGGTCTATCAGCATGTGCAGAACCAGAGTTCTATACTGTCTGTCTGACCCTAGGAGACTCATAGCGGGACCTCAACAGGTAACATGAAGAGTTATTCTTTTTTTGAGTACCATATATACACTAGGCAGTTTATGTTTTACCTTATTAAACAAATCATAACAATCCTTCAAATCAGGTATTATTATTCCCACTTTATAAACAATGAAACTGAGGTTCAGAAGAATAAGTGATATATGCCCCAGGGCACATGCTGGTAAGCAGTGATGCTAAAATTTGAGCTCAAATTCATCTAATTCCCAAGTCTTTGCTATTTCTACTCACCCTTCCCATGATGTCTTATGTTTGTTTAGCAGATATACTCAAAGACAACAGCTTTGATATCCCTTTTGTTACATAATTCCCAACTCTTACAAGCAATTAACAAGTTCTGGTGACAGCTCATATATTTCCTTAGCACTAACCTTAGAAACAATCTTTGGATGTGAATACTATTACAGATAGTCCTGGTCACCAAGGCTGAGCCTCCCCCCACCCCCTGCCACAGTGCATAATCCCTGCCTAAACCTGCACTTCACATAACAGAGCAGAAGAGAGAGTGTGGGACAGATTGCTTCCAAATGTCTTAGTGAATGGATCTAAGATGGAAGGAGATGCTGAGTGTCCTAAAAGCCCAAAACCATGTGGAAATTCATGGGATCTCACATAGAACTTACATGTGCTCCAAGTCTTATTGTGGGTTGCAAAATAAGTAGGCCATGCTTGATGGTGAAGGAAACCTATTAATGTTGGAAGCTTTGGGGAAAAAAATCATTATTCTCAACGTGCTTCAGATGCTTGTCTGTAAACATTTTATCACCTCAGAATGCTAGTGATACAAGGCTATGGCTGATGCTGTGAAGGTTGTGGACTATCAGAATCTCATGAGTGCTAAATGTGAAGCAGTAAAGCTGTCCAAAGATTAATTCACACCTGTGGCAAAGAATATTCTTGTACCAGGCAGTAGCTTGCAGTGCTAAATTTTTTTTTTAACATTTATTCATTTTTGAGAGACAGAGTGTGAGTGGGGCAGGGGCAGAGAGAGAGGAAGACACAGAATCTGAAACAGGCTCCAGGCTCTAAGCTGTCAGCACAGAGCCCAATGTGGGGCTTGAACTCACGGACCATGAGATCATGACCTGACTTTCTCTCTCTCTCTCTGCCCCTCCTCCACTTGTGTGCTCACTCTGTCTCTCTCTCTAAATAAATAAATAAATAAACTTTCAAAAAAATAATTTTTTTTTTTTTAAAAAGAAAGAAGGAGGGGCGCCTGGGTGGCACAGTCGGTTAAGCGTCCGACTTCAGCCAGGTCACGATCTCGCGGTCCAGGAGTTGGAGCCCCACGTCAGGCTCTGGGCCGATGGCTCAGAGCCTGGAGCCTGTTTCCGATTCTGTGTCTCCCTCTCTCTCTGCCCCTCCCCCGTTCATGCTCTGTCTCTCTCTGTCCCAAAAATAAATAAACGTTGAAAAAAAAAATTTTTTTTTTAAAAAGAAAGAAGGAAATATATATTTGGGCATTCAGGTGACCCAAATATAGCTCTCATATATATTTGTTCTTCATCCAGTTTCCTGCTCATAGCTTCCAAAACTCTCGGAATTTCCTAGATATTAAGAGCGATAGGGGAGCTTGGGTGGCTCAGTTGGTTAAGCATCCAACTTCAGATCGGGTCATGATCTCAGAGTTCGTGGGTTCTAGCCCCACGTCGGACTCTGTGCTGACAGCTCAGAGCCTAGAGCTTGCTTCAAATTCTGTGTCTCCCTCTCTCTCTGCCCCTCTCCCACTTGTGCTGTCTCTCTCAAAAATAAACATTAAAAAAATATTTTAAAAAAAAAGAGTGACAACAGTCACTTGTTATGTCAGTGAGGTGACTTTTAGACTCCACTTAAGGAACAGAAGGTCTGAACTTTCAGTGTCCCCTTCCTTCCACCCCACCCCCTTCCCCAACTCCTAGGGGAGGGGGTCTAGAAGTTGACTCAATTGCTGATGGCCAATGAATTAATCAATCATGGCTATGTAATCAAGCCTCAATAAAAACCCAAGAAGAGAGCTTGGAGAGCATCTGGGTTGGTGAACACATGGAGATGCTGGGAGAGTGGCAGCCCTGGAGAGGGCATGGAGTCTCCACACCCTTTCCCCATACCTTGCCTTATGCATCCCTTCCACCTGGCCGTCCCTGAGTATATATATCCTTTTGTAATAAACTAGTAATCTGGAAAGTAAAATGTTTCTCTAAGCTCTGTGAGCCACTCTAGCAAATTAATAAAACCTCGAGGAAAGAGTCTTGGGATCCTTTGATTTATAACCAGCCGGTTGGAAGCCCAGGTAACAACCTGGGCTTGTGACTGGCATCCAAAATGGGGGTGGGGGGAGCAGTCTTGTATTCTGATTGAGATTCTGATGCTATCTCCAGATAAATACTGTCAGAACTGAATTGAATTAGAGGACACCCAGCTAGTGTTGGAGAATCACTTGGTGTTGTGTAGGAAATCTCTCCCTCTACCCATTGAAAATCAGTCTCCGAACACCAAATGAGGACCCAAGATCAAAAGAAGTCATTTGTCCTATCTTCACACACCCCTGGGCACCCTGGCACCCTGGTCAATGGGTCACTGCTATCGGTGCATTCAAATTCCCACAGTAGCTGAAGGTTTTTGTTTGTTTTGTTTTGTTTGTTTTGTTTTGTTGCATGGATATGATTTTAATTTGTTCATTAAAACTGAAGCACTAAGTGATTCAATACCTTGTAGGACCACACAGTAGCAGGAGCCAGGCTACCAATAACCCCAAGAATTGTGCTGTGAAGTATCAGGCCTCTTATCAAATGACAGTTAGGGACAATTCCAAATGTAGGTATAGAGCAATCTCATTATTAATGAATATTCTGAAATGAAAGCTGATTTCTAAAGAAATTGATTCTATTTGTTATAAATAAGCCATTGACCCAATCAAAGGAGGGACACAAAGACTCAGAGCCCAGTGAAGCGAGGCTTTAGTCAACATTCTTGCAAGAGCAGGTATCTGATGGACAGGCACACTCAAGGCAGGTACAGCAAACAATTTATCTCCTAGCATGGAAGTCCCTCCCCTGGTTCCTCATTGGCTAAGAACTACAGAGGTTACAGCCTAACATCACCTATGCCCATGTAAGGCAAAAAGTAGTCTGATTGGAACAAATGTACATTCCATGAGGTGATGCAGAGACTTTTAGTCCCTCCTCCCTTTGTTCTTTGGTGCATGCTCATTGCAAAGGCCACACAAATAAGCCGGTGAAACAGAAAGGGGAAGAAGAACAAGGAAGTGAAGTGTCTAAAGGTTTGGAGACTCCATTTGGGGGTAGGGGGGCGGTTCACACATATTTCCAATAGGTTGTAAACCTACTATTAACTAGACAGCACAGCTTTTATTTGGTATTTCTGAAAATGAATCTCCCTTACCTCTCACATATTTTAAAACCAATACATCGTATATAATCAACACCATACAATTTAGCTTGTATGTGTAAAATTAACAAAGGGAAACCCCACTACAGTGGAGTCAGAGAGGGAGCGTTCATGCTATACCATTTGTCCTCAATTGCAAATCCAACAAGAAAACACAGACTTTGCACATGGATACTGCTTTACTATCCCAGCAGGAAGGAGAAAGCCTTTTTTCATGCCCTGCCCCCTCACCCTGCATGGAGCAACTCAGCCACCTCAGCCAGTGAAACGCCACTATACGTCCAGCTCCCAGTTTACTCCAAAGGACTTTTTGTTTTTTGGGCTTTTTAATGTTTTTTTAATGTTTATTTATTTTTGAGAGAGAGACAGAGACAGAGACAGAGACAGAGAGACAGAGAGAGAGACAGAGCATGAGCAGGGGAGAAGCAGAAAGAGAGGGAGACACAGACTCCAAAGCAGGCTCCAGGCTCTGAGCTGTCAGCACAGAGCCAGACACGGAGCTCAAACTCATGAACTGTGAGATCATGACCTGAGCCAAAGTCATAGGCTTAACTGACTGAGCCACCCAAGTGCTCCAAGACTTTTTTTTTTTATTTTTTTTTTAACGTTTATTTATTTTTGAGACAGAGGGAGACAGAGCATGAACAGGGGAGGGTCAGAGAGAGGGAGACACAGAATCCGAAACAGGCTCCAGGCTCCGAGCTGTCAGCACAGAGCCTGATGCGGGGCTCGAACTCACGGACCGCAAGATCGTGACCTGAGCCGAAGTCGGCCACTCAACCAACTGAGCCACCCAGGCGCCCCAAGACTTTTTGTTTTTAACAGCCTTCCCAACTTTCCACTGTCATTTTAAAAAAAGCATCCCTCTCCTTTGTTCTATGGACTTGCCTACAGTTTTTCCATAGCTTGCATGTCCTGGATTGCAATTCTCTGCTATTCCCAGATAAACCCATCTTTTGTTGGTAAAATAACTGGAAGTCTTATTTTTAAGGTTAACATCACTCAGTGGCTTGTATGAGGGATGCAGGGAAGACCACCAACGATGCAGACGGGTGAGCAAATAGGTGCCAGCACCTACAGAGCCCATTGGGCTCACTGCTTTCTCACCAACCCTAGGGTTTGAGGGTAAATTTTCTCCTGGATTTGGAGTTCCACACTTTGTGTTTGAGCTCTTCAGGCTTTTTTCAGGATCTGTTTCAAGGCCTTGGTTTTTGTTCTTCTCTTTGAGAGTACTCATTTGGCCTTCAGTGCAACACCTTTTTGGAATCCGACTGCTGCTGATAGAAACGTGCAGGCCTTCAAGTCTGAGTCCTGTGTGGAACTGGACTGTTTCTATTGAACTGAGCTACCCTTCTGTCTGACTCCTTTTTGGAACCAGACTGTTCTTGTTGGAACTGGGCCAGTCTGAACTGTGTTGGCCTTTGGTCCGGCTCCCTTTTGGGATGGGACTGTTCTTGTTGCAAACATGCCAGTTGATTTGGTCTGACTTCTTTGTGGACTGGACTATTCTTACTGGAACTGGGCCAGCCTTCAGTCCAATTCCTTGGCAACCAGGCTATTCGTAGTAGAACTGTGCTAGCCTTTGGTCTGATTGCTTCTGGAACCAGGCTGTTCCTGAAAAATCTCTAAGAAATGGGATCCCGGTTATCAAAATGCTTTGAGGGTGCACCTCCCTACTGGGACTCTGGCTGGTTTTATATTTAAAATCTATGGTCCCTCAGCATACACATTTATAAATAAGTGGAGTGCCTTAGCCAAAAGTAATTTAAAACTTCAATGGCCAGTATGGGGAACTTTGAATCTCCCCAAACTTGTTTTACTTAAAATTAAAAGAAATCCATGGCCCTGAAAAGAAACAAAAAAAGGAAAAAAAAAACTGAATGGGATGCCTATTTTAAATGGTACCTTGAGACTTCCAGATGTTTTCAGGATTCTAGGTTTGTCTCTTTGCAAAGTACTATGTCTAAATTAGCTGAGGCAAATAACTGAAAGAAGTCAAAATGGCTTCTGAGGCTTCTTTTTCCCCTCCCCCATCTTCTCTATCTTCAGACATGTGGTAGCCACCTTGTGCTCAGGCCCGTCTCTGGCACCATTTTCCTCTATTCTCTTTGCTGGCTTTCCCTTTTCCCCCAAATCTCCCCCTACTCCTTCCTCTCCCGAATCTATTAAAACCTGACTTTTTAGGGGTGCCTGGGTGGCTCAGTCAATTAAGCGTCTGACTCTTGATTTCAGCTCAGGTCATGATCTCACAGTTTGTGAGATCAAGCCCTCATTGGGCTCTGCACTGACATAGCAGAGCCTGATTGGGACTCTCTCTCTCTCTCTCTCTCCCTCTTTCTCTGCCCCTTCCTCACTCACGCTTGCACATTCACACATTCTCTCTCTCTCTCTCTCTCACTCTCTCTCAAAATAAATAAGTAAACATTAAAAAAAAAAGTTCTTGTTTAAAGTTAAATCTTCTGAGGATCTAGGGGCACCTGGGTAGCTCAGTCGGTTAAGCGTCTGACTTTGGCCCAGGTCATAATCTCTCTTCATGAGTTCCAGCCCTTCATTGGGCTCACTTCTGTAAGCACAGAGCCTACTTCTGATCCTCTGTCCTCCTCTCTCTGCCTGCCAGCTCTCTCTCTCTCTCTCTCAAACATAAACATTTTAAACAAATCTTCTGAGGATCTAAATAAACCTCAAATTTCCTATATTCCTCAGACTAAGGTCAAATTATGAGCCCTGGATGCCTGGGTGGCTCAGTCAGTTAAGGGTTCATGACCCCAGGGTCATAGGATCGAACCCCACATAGGGCTCCTCTCTGAGCATGGAGCCTGCTTGGGATTCTCTCTCTTTTCTCTCTGCCCCTCCCCAATTCATGTGCACACTCTCTCTCAAAATAAACATTTTTTAAATTATGAGCCATAGTTAAAGAGTTTCTTAAAGTGACTGAGAACCCCCATAAGTTTGCTGAAGAATTTCACATAGTTATTCAAACTTACCATCTTGATTTCTCAAGTTTATATCAATAAATCCACATGCTTGCTGGTGAGGACCAGGCCAAACACTGGGTGAAACTAGCCAGAAGGGAACATCCCAAAAGTAATTTAGAGAAACAGACCCCTAATTTTTGACAATACGCTGGAAAACTCACTGGAAATCTCAACTGAGCAATAATAATAGCTTTTCCTAAGCTTGTTGAATGGAACAAAATTCAGGCTTGTACACAAGAGTCTGATGAATCTGTTCATGATTATTACAATCAACTCCAAATTGTCTTTTAAGAAGATTCTAGTCTTCCTTGAATGTTGAATCCATCTGGTAGCATATAATAACTCTATGTTTATTAATAAGCTGAACCTGGATCTTTCTCTTTTAATTAAAAGTAAAAATAGAACTACCCTACAACCCAGCAATTGCACTACTAGGTATCTATCCAAAGGATATAGGAGTGCTGATTTGAAGGGGCACTTGTACCCCAATGTTTACAGCAGCACTATCAACAATAGCCAAAGTATGGAAAGAGCCCAAATGTCCACCAACTGATGAATGGATAAAGAAGATGTGGTATATACATACAATGGATTATTACTCAGCAATCACAACGAATGAAATCTTGCCATTTGCAACAACATGGATGGAACTAGAGTGTATAATGGTAAGTGAAATAAGTCAGGGAAAAACAAATATCATATGATTTCACTCATAGTTGGAATTTAAGATACGAAACAGATGAACATAAGGGAAAGGAAGCAAAACTAATATAAAAACAGGGAGGGGGACAAACCATAAGAGACTCTCAAATACAGAGAACAAACTGAGGGTTGCTGGTGGGGTTTTGGGTTGGGGGAAGGGCTAAAGGGGTGAGGGGCATTAAGGAGGACACTTGTTGGGATGAGCACTGGATATTATATGTAAGTGATGAATCACTAAATTCTATTCCTGAAATTATTATTACACTATATGTTAACTAACTTGGATTTAAATTTTTTTTAAAAGGACCAAGATCGAATGGGAATTATGTCCATTCCAAATTTAATTAATTAAAACCAGTTCACTCGCACCCTACATGAGTCACCTAGAGGAAAGACCGCTAAAATGTTGTGTTCGATTCCAACAAATGAAGGGCCCCAAACAAAATCAGATACTTAGTTTCTGCTATTATTACAATGAACCAGGACTTTGGGAAAAAATATTGTTAGAAATTTAAGCACCCCAGATGCTTTCAGACCTCTAGCCAACTTTCCAATGTCCTCCTAATTGCCAATGACAGGGCTTCAAGGAAATTCAGAGACTCTTCCCAATCCTCCCTCTTCACTGGCTCAGAGAAACTACTCTCCAGATTGAGAATGAATCTCTCTGTCCTAACTGACATTGGAGCTACACTGTCTGTGTTTAACCCCATGCTGTAAAGCAGCCCCCATGTCAGAGTACTAAAACAGTTCAAAGAGTGGGAGTCTCTAAGAAACCTCAATAGATTCCTATCCCGAAGCCTATTTTATTTTGTCTGCATCCTTTGAGAAATACACACTCTTTCTCCTTAGTTCCTCTACCCCTATTCATTTATTGGGCCAAGATTTCTTAGAAAAAAAAATATCATGCCAGAATTTCTCCCAAAAGGGCAAAGCAATTCTAGAATTTGACAATAGTAACCAAAATCGCCAACAAGGGTAAATAAATGACCCTTCAGCATCTTTTCTATGCTGATTCTGATGGCATTATAGCTGAGTCTGGGGGTACTGATCATTTATTCCTGTTGGTTCATCTGCCATCCTCTATATGGGCAAAATCCTCAAATGATGTTGGCAGAATTCACAGTATACCTACCATCAAGATTCAACTAGATCTCTCAAAACCTCTTCCCAATTAATCAATGCCCTATAAGTAAAGAAGCCTTTTAGGGCACCAAGCCCATACTAGAAGGGCCTTGTTATCTCCTACACTAATGCCTGTAACATATACCCCTATTTTACCTGTGAGAAAACCCAGTGGCCATGAATGGAGGTTTGTCCAGGACCTCTTAGCAATAAATACCATTTTTATCCCTTAGCACTCTGTTGTTTCTAACTCCCATATGCTACTGATATCCATTCCCATTGAAGGCAAAGTTTTCACTGTAATTAATTTATGCAGGAAATTTTTAGTACTCTAGTTAATAAGGATAGCCAATATCTATTTGCTCTCACTTGGGAAGAATAGCAATACACCTGGACAGCAATGCCCCAGGGCTATACAGAGTCCTTCTTACTTTTCACAAACCTTAAGGCAGATTTGGATGGCAAAGTTTTCTGCAGGCTCTCCCTTGTTATAATATGTACATGATTTCCTTCCCTGTTCCCCTTCTCAAACCTCTCCACAGAAGGATAGCATCCACCTGTTAAAACTTTTGATCTTGACATAAAATCTCCAGAGAAAAATTGCAATTTTCTCACACTCAGGTTCAATATTTAGGGCACCTGATCTCTGAACAAAGACTAGATTTGGAACCAGGTAGGCTTTGCGGCATCCTGAATTTCCCAAAACCTAGAACTAAGTGCCAGTTACAAGGCTTTCTTGGACTGACTGGCTACTGTCAAAACTGGACTCTAAACTTCTCTCTTATGACTCAACCTTTATATGCTTACTAAAAAACAAAATCTTAACCCTATTATTTGGAAAGAGGGGGATGATATAGCCTTTGAGACTTTTAAGAAAAGCTAAAAGCCCCTTGCCCTTAGACATTCTAATTATTAACTTTCCTTCCCACCCACCCCCACCTTTTTGTATGTGAGAGGGAAGAAAATGCCCTTGGAGTGCTCACCCAAAAACATGGAATCCATCATCGAGCCATAGAGTATTATAGCCAACAACTAGTATGGCAATACCCCCTTGCCTCAGAGCCCTTACTGCCACTATCCTTTTACTTAAGGCCACTGAAGAAATAATCATGGGGTCCCCTTTAACCATCCTTGTACTCCATCCAATGAAAGCCCTCCTAAATTCTCATCACACTCAACACTTTATAGTCAGTTATCTCACAGTCTATGAAATCTTCTGCTCACTCCTCACCTAACTCCTTCTCACTGCAATAACCTTAACCTTCCCACCATTCTTCCCGTCTTCATAGATGAGACCCCTCATAACTGCTTAAGATTGACAGATCACCTTTTGACTCCTTGTGACAGGAAACTCTTCTAACCAATCCAGATTTCTCATGGTTTACTCATGGTTCTTATTTAAAGGATAAAAATAGTAAATATCATGCTGGGTATGCTAGTGCAGCCCCCTCTGAAGTTATTGAAACAGTACCTTTACCTCTGGCTACTTCAGCCCAACAGGCTGAGTTCTATGCCCTTACTCAGGCTTGTACCAAACATCTATATGGATAGTCTGTATATGCCTTTGGAGTAGCTCATGATTTGGGAATGTTATGGAAACAACAAGGTTTCCTTATCTCCAGTGGGGATAAGATTTAAAATGCCTATGCTCAAAATTTATTAAGTGCTATACTTTTGCCAGTAGCTCTAGCTAGTATTAAGATTCCTGGACATTCCAGACTTGACTACCTGAAAGCCATAGGAAACCACCTTACTGATATTTCTGCCAAATTGATGCTCTCAGAAGACTGATGGACAAACCTCTGTTGGCATCCTCTGTCGGGTTCCAAAGGGATGATCTCCCAAATAACAATGTGGACAGTTTGACCAGAGATTCCCAACAATGCGCCCCAGAAAAGGAGAAACACTATTGGAAATCTAGTAATATTTGGTTTGATAGAAAGAGAACTTTGGTTTGGACCAAATAACAAGCCAGTGCTATCAAAAATTCTAAAATCCCCACTACTTACAACTATAAATGCATTAAACCATTGGTCTACTGACAAAATGATAGTCTTCATGAACCAGTATTGGTGGGGAAAGGTACGTAAGGCTGCAAAAGGTGCCTACCTCACTTGTCCCACCTGTCCAAAGTATAATTGAGAGAAACCTGTTAACCAGTTTGTACAAATGGATTTCATACAGCTTCGCCCTCTCATGGACAAATTCGTTTTAGTCATGACCTGTATGTTTTCTCACTGGACCAAAGCTTTCTCTTGTAGACCAGCACTGCTACTTCTGTTAGAAAAGATTATCCCTACCTGGGGAACCCCTTTTGAGCCTCATAGCAATTGGGGAACCCATTGTACCAGTCAGGTGCTTTGAAAACTCTATGCTGTTTGGCCAGTTTTATAACACTTTCATTGTGCATATCATCCTCAATCTTCAAGATGAGTAAAATGCAGTAATGGCACTAATGAGACTCAACTGGAAAAATCTGTGAGACTCTCTAAATACTTTGGCTTCAAGCATTGCTATTGGTCCTTCCAAATCTCAGCTCCACCCCATTGGGAATTCACAGGCTCTCACCCTTTGAGACAGTCATAGAATGTCCAATGCACTTGGAAACTGCCTCCTCTCACCTCCAGGTGATAAAAGGAGATTTACTACTATAACATAAAGGCCTAATTGCTTCTATTAAAAATAAATGCTTTGGTAGAGCAATCTTTTTACAGTGCATTCCCAGGAGACAATTACCTTAAGTATCACACCTTGCAACCTGGAGATTTCATCTGTTGGAAAAGACACCTCCAGAAAGACTCTTCAACCTCACTGGAAAGGCCCTTATCAAGAACTGTAAATGCCATCAAACTCCATGGAATAGACTCTTGGATTCACGTGACACATCTAAAGAAGGCACCATACCCTGAGTGGACCTGTACACAATCTGGTGATCTGAAAGTAAAGATGTCCTGGAATTGAAGCAGAAGACATCTGATGAGACAGCTTTCCCAAGATGTCTGGACCAGGCCTGTATACCATTTTATTACTGTTGCTACTTCTCTCTTTTGTAGGAAAACAATGCCCCTGTCTGTATTTCCCAAGCCTTCGCAAAAGGCGGAAAACTCTTCTTTTGATTTTGAACTTTCAGGAACAGGTGTCATTATGATCCTGGAACAAGTCAATTTTCACTTACTTTTTCTAAAGAGTTAGAAGGTTCAGTATTCATAAAGAGTCATTTTTTCAAAAATTTAAACTATTAACAGATGTTGGACTTTTATCCAAACTCATGGTCTCTGAATTTACAACATTACAGACTATGTTATTTGATAATATTTGTTTTAAAAACAATTCTTTTGAGATAACAATATTTTTCTTTACTACATCTTTGAAGTTTTGCTACTCTTGCAAAAATTCAATAACTATTGCTTCATGTTTATCCTTGTTCTGTATCTTCCCAAATGTGTTTGGTTATTTCATTCAGTGCACTCTTGCAGTATTTCACTATTTCACTTCATAGCCAAGTTTAAGAGAGGACTTCCATACATGACTCCTGGTTTGCCTTCACAGGGAGAAATCTTTCTTCCCTAAGGTCCAAATAAGTGCCAGTAAATATTTTCAGCTGGCTATTTTCAGACATAGGGTCTCGGTTTAGAACCAACATACAGTTTAGAATTATTATGTTTTTGTCTCTGTACTTGTTGCGTATCCTTCTCTTGTAAAAAGGATGTACCCAATAGGGTGATGTTGGGTAGATGCTCACAACCTCCAGAAGATGTAGATGACAAGTGCCTGAGAGTTTTCCCTCCTAGCCTTCCTTGTTACTCCAAAGTGCCCTGAAGTAGTTTCCAACTGCTATGCATTTTCCCTCTGACATAGAACATGACAACCAGAAAAGGTCCTTCCTGCCACTAAACCACTAAACCACTAAATGTAAAGAACCTGACTATTGATCAGCGATGCTTTCAAAGGAAGATTTTGGGGCTGCCTGGCTGGCTCAGTCGGTTAAGCGTCCGACTTCGGCTCAGGTCATGATCTTGCAGTTTGTGGGTTTCAGCCCCGTGTCGTGCTCTGTGCTGACAGCTGAGACTGGAGCCTCCTTTGGATTCTGTGTCTCCCTTTCTCTCTGCCCCTTCCCCAGCTCACACTCTGTCTATCTCAAAAAGAAATAAACATCAAAAAAAAAATATTCAAAGGAAGATTTTGATCAAAAGGGAGAAATGCAAAAATTAATAAAGGGCAACCTTAGGAGTCAGGAAGTTTGGTAGAGGGGGCTCTCATGCTCTCCCACTTGTTCTCAATTACAAATCCAACAGGAAGACACAGACTTTGCACATGGATGCTGCTTTACGATCTCAGCAAGAGGAAGAAAGGATATTCTCACACCCCTCCAATAGCTCAGCCAATGAGAGAGAGTCACAACTTAGCCAACAAAAAGCCACTATACTTCCAGCCCCCAGTTTACTCCAATGGACTTTCTATTTACTATAGCCCTTCCCAGTTTCCCACTTTCTTTATAGAGGGTTCCTCTCCTTTGTTCTCTGCATTTGCCTATGGTTTTGTCACTACCTTGCTTGTCCCAGATTGAAACTCTCTACTATTCCCAAATAAGACCCTCTTTTGCTGATAAAATAACCAGAAGTTTTATTTTTAAGGTTAACAGGTATACCTTTGGATAAATAACTTTCTGGGTTTCAGTCTGTTCATGATAAAATGTGGTAAAGAAATGACTGGCAATTTGTTGTTTGAGTATTAAATTAGATTGAATATCTAAGGTGCCTGTCATGATACATGCTAAAACACTGTATCTATAATTATAATATATTTATGGTTTTTGTTATAATTACTAAGTTCGGGGCACCTGGGTGGCTCAGTCGGTTAAGCGGTAATTTCAGCTCAGGTCATGATGTCATGGTTCACAAGTTCAAGCCCCAAGTCAGGGTCTGTGCTAACAGCTCAGAGCTTGAGCCTGCTTCAGATTCTGTGCCTCCCTCTCTCTCTGCCCCTCCCCCATACATGCTCTGTCTCTCTCCCAAAAATAAATAAACATTAAAAAAATTTTTTTAATTACTAAGTTCTCTTGACTGGCTTGGAAAGAAAACTCCATGCAGTCTGTTTAAGTTATGGAATTAAACTTTGAGGCCATAATGGACAGACAATAATTTCTCTACTTAGATGAGCATCTATCTGTTCTTCTTTCAAGGACCAAACATTTAATCTGGAAACATTTGGGATCGGTTTCCAGGAGCTTCCAAGGGCTAAGGAGACTAGGACCCCATTAAAGATTTCCCCTGCTATTCAAAAATAACCTCTCATAGACTTTTCTGATACCTTAGAACACATCTTGCTAATGGATGCCACAAAATAAATTGAGATAAAGTATGGATCCTCAAGGACACAATTCAAAGCTATGATGGCTTGACACTGAGATGCTGAGCTTTCAAAACGTGGGGGATACCATATAGGACTTTTTTTTTAGAAACTAGAATTCCCCTCCCTCGGTATAGGTAACCTTGATAACCTTTGTATTTCTCTAAATTCTGTACATCCTCTCTTTTTTTTTTTTTTTTTTTGTCACCTAACTCCCAGATGCATATTTTATGTTTTCTTGGGCAAGCTAATATAATTTCACTTAATAATTAATTTTTACCCTTAATCTTTATATGTAATGCTTAGAATATATTTCCAAGTCTTCCATATTATCTTTCTTTTATAGCAAGGAACCTTCTGATAATGAATGTATGAACTGTGCTTATAGCAATGCCTGGCACATTTTCAATGAGTGTTGGTATCACTGTGGCTGGACCAATAATAGCTAGCTAATATTTATTGAGAACTAATTCTGCGCCAGGCACTGTTAGCCAAAGGCTTTTTTGTTGGGCCAGATTACCCAGGATCAATGTATTTACCAAGATATTTTTAACCCATTTAGTTGGTATTTAAATTGATGGTCCAGATTCTTTCTTCCTCACAAAAACAGGTGCTGGAAGGTGCACAGGATGAAGAGATGTTCCTGTGGAGGGTATGCTTCAGAAAAGCTCTTGCAATCTCATTATTCCCAGCAGTCTCACACATAAAATTTTTGATAGCTGACAATTTAACACATCCAACCAGAAACAAATCATCATCATTAAGCATCACTGATAGGCCATCCACTAAGCAGATGTGTGAGAATTTGTGTTGTAATTACCTATGGAAGAGTTGCCAGCAGCAATTGCCCCAGAAAATTTTTTCAAGCACACAGGAGTATTTTATATCTATTGTCTAATATGCCAGGAATCAAAGGTACTTTAGCAGCAGTATTAGCAATGCAACGATCTATAATAACCTCTTTGGTGCCTTGAGTCTCAAATCAGTACCTTTCCCAATTACTCTCAAGTCCTAACATTTCACTCTTCATAGTTGGTTGCAACCGTATTTCTGACCCATCAAAACTTGGGAGTGGATATTAAATAGACCACCTCCCTGACTCTATTAGTAACACACCTCCCCCTTAAAAATACCAATGAAAGCCCTGTGCTTATGTTACCTGTGCATGTAGAATCCTTCATATTAAAACCTTGGAATGGGACAAACTATACTAACTCATCCAATGGCAAACAAACAAATTCCTCTCAACATTTCCCACATTTGCATTCCTCCCCACAACACTAGCAGGGCCCTCCTCTTTGCCCCAGTGACCCACAATTACTATCCTAGGCTCAAGTAACTGCACATTTTTCTTTCACACTTCTTTGAGCTCCATTCAACTCTACTCTCCCTCCCCTAGACTGAATCAAGGCTTTTCTTCTCTTCCACCATGTTCCAATCAGAAGAGAGGCTCTTTGAGTCCATCTGCCACTCATCCTCCACTTTTTCTTCTATGCCACTTCATCTCTTTAACTGATGCACACTTGCCTCCCTTGCGATACTCCAAGGAAGACCACTGCTTCCCCTACTCACTCCAACTCAGACCCAGAAGGAAGGATCCACATATTCCTCCTTCCATACTCTACATCACCAGCTCCACTCACATCCTCTCCAAACAATTTTCCTCAGGGACTTTCCAACCTTGTTTCCATCCTTGTAGTCAATATCTCCTTCCATCATCCTCAGAGATGTGAACATCATCCATGCTCTTTAAACACCCAGTGCTCTTCCCCCTTTCCTTCAAACAAACACCCTCATGCACTGTGTGAGCAAGGACCCCTTTTATCTACAAAACATCAAGGTAAGTGCGGTTGGTGTGAAAGTCCCATCTGACTGCTATCTCTCCCCTAAGACCCCCAGTCCCCTTTCTCATTAGGCTGCTCTCTGCCCTCATGAAAACATTTCAGTCCCGTTTTCCTCTCAACCAATCCAATCTGGACTACTTAGTCCCCAGGCTCAAGCACTTCACCTGGGTTCTACCAATACCCCAGGATTTGGCTGCTCTTCACCTTCCACCCACCTGCCTATTCACACACCTGGATGACCTCACACTGTAAGAGAATCAGCATGGAAGTGTAATGTCACAGCAACGTTATGCAGAGTCAGACAGTTCAACCATAGCTGGCCCCTGACTAGGGGTGAAGTATTGAGTTACTGGGCTATTCCCCACCCTCCAGCTGCACCCAATCATTTTCACCCTACTCATCCTTGGTCCCACCCTCTAACGTTCAGAAGATAATCTCAATTCTTATCTCATTGAATAGAGCTACTTTTAAGAAAGTTAGTTCCAGTTTTAGTGTGATATAATTAACAGCTGACATTGTACTAATTTTAGGTGTACATTATTATTTGATATATGTATATATTGCAAAATGATCACCACAATAAGCTTAGTAAACATCCATCAACTCACACAGTTAAAACATTTTTTTCTTGGGAGGAGAACTTTTAAAATCTACTCTCTTGGTGACTCTTAAATATACAATACAGTCTTATTAACTATAGTCACCATTCTGTATTTTACATCCCCAGAACATATTTATCTCATAACTGGAAGTTTGTACTTTTTGACAACCTTCACCCATTTCACCCTTTCAATCTGCTCTCTGTTTCTCCAAGTCTGGTATTTTACATTTGACATAAAAAGTGAGCTCATACAGTATTTGTCTTTCTCTATCTGAATTATTTCACTTAGCATAATGCCCTCAAGGTCCATCCACATTATCCCAAATGGCAAGAATCATTCTTTTTTTATGGTATGAAAGAGCTCATTCTTTTTTATGTGACACATATATATCACATCTTCTTTAGCCATTAATCCATCAATAGACCACTTTCATATCTTGGTTAATGTGAATAATGCTACAATAAACATCGGGATGCATATATCCTTTCAAGATAGTGAGTTCGGGGCACCTGAGTGCTCAGTTGGTTAAGCATCCAACTCTTGATTTCGGCTTGGGTCATGATCTCAGAGTCCTGAGATTGAGCCCCATGTGGGGTTCTGAGGAGCCTGCTTAAGATTCTCTCTCTCCCTCTTTCTCTGCCCCTCACCTGCTCTCTTTCTGTAAGATAAAAAATTAAAAAATTAAAAAAGATAGTGATTTTGTTTCCTTCAGATATATAGTCAGAAGTAGAATTGATGGATCATATAGTATATCTATTTTTTATTTTTTGAGGAATTGCCATACTATTTTCCATAGTGGCTGCACCAGTCTGCATTCCCACCAGTGCATGAGCATTCCTTTTTCTCCACATCCTCATCAACACTTGTTGTTTCTTGTCTTTTTAATAAAAGCCATTCTAACAGGTGTGAGGTGATATCTCACTGTGGTTTTGACTTGCATTTCCCTGATGATTAGTAATGCTGAACACCTTTTCATGTACATGTTGGCCATCTGTATGTCTAAGTAGAGCTAATTTAACTCCTCCTCCTATGTACCCTCATCTCCCTCCACCCAACCCGCTGTGGAATTCCTTTCCCATATAGTTTCTGCTCAAGATATTTGCACAGTTTGGACTGGCCACTGCTTGTGCCCCACCACAGCCCCAGCTGGCTGAGTTACAGAGCAACTGCCATGTTGTGACTGCAAAAGAAAGGGTTGAAGGCCAAGAGTGCAACATCTAGGCAAAAAGTAAAGGGCATCTCATACCTATTCTGCCTTTTTCATCTTCATAAATGTCCCAGCTATCAAAACAGCTGATACTCCAGTACAGATACCCAGCCCTAGCATGGGAATTAGTAATAGATAGATGCTGTTTTTGTTAGCTATTTGCCTATAAGGCAAAAATTCTGGGTTTATTACATAGCTTTTTAGCTTTTTTTTTCTTTGTTATTACTGCTAAGAATTTTGTCGTCTTGATTTGTGCTAATTTAAATTTTCTTTGCCTTTAGTCTTACTTTATTATCTATCTCTTTCAGTTCAAGCATCCTTTATTTCCTTTTTAAAAATTTTTCTCTTAATCCTCTTTGTTAAATTATTAATATTCAAGAGAGAATTCTTAATTCCTTATTTTGTAGGTAAGCTTCAAACCCATCTAATTTTCTTTTTAACACTGTGTTCATAGCATGTTTTTTCATTGTTAGTCTGTTATTGTCTCAATATTTTATCTCTTTTACTTTGATGTTTTTACCCTCTCACCTATTGACCTTGTTGATTTATGTTATTGTATCTTTTATCTTACATCGGATTTATCTCATCATTACTCGTTTTTAATTTTTATTCATAGCTTGCTAATTTTATTTTTTTTAATTCAATCTGATTTTGGCTTTTTTTTCTCCTCTCGCTTTCTTTCAATGATTCTGTTCCTCTATTTACTTTACCTTAAACATTATTTAATCTATCTCTCATGACTATTTTTAAGTCTTAAGCTTTTACTGTATTGGGCTCTTATTCTCCTATTGAAATATTTATTTTACTCTTTTTCTTTCAACTTTATCTTACCAAGTCTCGATGTTTTTATTTTAATGTTCTCTTAGCTTTCTACTCCGCTTTTATTATTTTACTTAAGTTTTCTCTCCTTTCTTTCTTTTCCTATGTTTTTATTTATTTTATGACTTGGTTTAGAATCACCAGCAGGAGTAGTAGTGAGAGAGAAACCCTACCTCCCTCAGGCACTCCCTCTCGCTCTCTCTAAAAAAAAAAGAAAAGAAAAGAAAAAGAATACAAATAGTAACACCAGCTCCTCTCTCTTTGTATGAACTGTTCACGTTCCCCTCATTGTGTCGGGTACTAGAAGTCTCTTTTTTTTTAGCTTATTTATTTAAATTGAGAGACAGAGAGAGGGAGAGAGGGAGAGTGCATGTATGCAAGAGTGGGCGAGGTGCAGAGAGAAGAGAGAGAGAGAGACAGAATCCCAAGCAGGCTCCCATTGTCAGCGCAGAGCCAGATGCAGGGCTGGAAGTCACAAACCGTGAGATCATGTCCAGAGCAGAAATCAAGAGTTGGACGCTCAACTGACTGAGCCCCCAGCGGCCCCCGGGAGTCTCAGGGCTAAATGTGTGGCCTAACTTAGCCAAGTTCCCAGACTCTGAGGGCGGCCCAGTGCACACTAACCTCCCACCAGTTTCATTCTACCTTTCTCTCACCCACAATGTTCCAACCTACTTATTTTACTCTATTTTGTGGTGTTATATGTATTTTAAAGCATCATAAATCCTTTCTAAAACAAAGCCAGTTTGAGCAATACCAGAGTGACCTTAGGCAAGATCACTGTTCTCTCCGTACCTCATCTTCCTCATCTGTGAAACGGAAACGACTCATGGGTCACTCTGAGAATCAAATGGAGATAATGCATAGGAGTATGGAGTACAGCCCCTAGCATACAATTTGCTTAGCAAATTGTAGCTAAAATCCAGAGAGAGGCCTGAGAAAGAACTGGAACAATAAACTGAATAAACTGATTGTATTTTCTAAAATTGGCAACATTTTCCATTCCTCCTGCTCTTCTGCTGTGTGAACTTGCAACTCCCCCATCATGAGGGGAAGCCTGTGTCCCCCACACCTTGAATCTGGGCCCTGTGATTGCTGTGACCAATAAAATATAGCAGAAGTGATTGTGTCCATTCTAGGCACAGCCCTTAGCTTTTCCAGAAGCTTCTGCTTCTTCCCTTCAGGGGACCAGCCACCATTAAAAAGTGCTATTACCCTGAGATCAACATACTCTACGAATCCCAAGACCTGTAGAGAGGCCCTGGAGGATTAAGCCACATGGAGAAAGAAGAGGCTAAGGCGCCCCTAGGATACCAGATATGAGAGTGTAAAGCCATTTTGCAAATGGATCCTCCTAGCCCCCAGCAACCCAGCTGGCACTCAGCCGGTCCTTCTGGAATTCCTGACCTGAAAAATTGTGAGCAAAATAAAATAGTTGTTTTAAGTCGCTAAGTTCTGAGGTGATTTGTTATATGGTAATAGATAACTGAACCAGAAATGGAAGTTCTTTGTAAAACATATACAACCTCAATGGATCCTCAAACCAACTCTTTATAGGTGAGTAGAGTCAAATTAAACACATTGTCTTAGTCATATGTTAAAAGTCAATTTGCCAGTGAACAAAGGCCATGTCTCACGCTTCCAGAGAACTCCTCAATAATTCCTAAATTCTGAGTTGGGCATTTTGGTAAAAAGGCCGTATGTCCAGTATTCAGGATATTTATTCATTCACTCAACAGATAAGTGTTGAGCACCTACTATGTGTCCAGCACATTCCCGCCATTCCAGGTGTTAGAGGTACAGCAATGAACATGTCAGATCGAGTCCCTGCTCTCGTGGAGCTCTTGCAGATACTTCCCCATGCTGACTGCTCTTCAGCCCACCCACCAGAAGCATTCTCCTCCTTTCTCTGTACCCTGGGGCCTGACCTCCATCACCTGAGCTCCTCAATCTCTGGCTTTCTCATTAAACTGCAAAGAATTTATGGAAAGGGTCTGTTCAGTAAATTGGGCTCGCACACTAGAAGGCACTGAAAGATCATATGGCAGAAGGAGGGGCGCATAGGTGGCTCAGTCAATTAACTGCCCAACTCTTGATCTAGGGTCAGATCATGATCTCATAGTCTGTGAGATCAGGCCCCGCATCGGGCTCTGCACTAACAGCCTGGAGCCTGCTTAGGATTCTGTGTCTCTCCCTCCCTCTCTGACCCTCCCCTGCTCATTCTCTCTCTCTCTGTCTCTCAAAATAAATAAATAAACTTTTTTTTTAATGGCAGAAAGAGAGAAGGGTCAGGATGTCTGCTCCCCCAGCTGCCTCTCTGCTCCATCTCCCCCACTTGTGCCCCTCAGCTTAAGGCCTGGCCCTCTTCCAGGTCTCCAGTTCCTCCCAGGATCTTTGAACAGCGTCCCTTCTGTTTGCATTCAGGCCAGACAAGAATTTATTTTCCCTCGTACCTGGGAATGTACCTGGATGCTTCACCATCCCTCTCAGGTTCCTTGATGCCACCCTGAAGTCTGTCATAGCCCCTTCAGCAAATTCTCTGCAGCGTCATCACTTTGCGTATGTGCCTGTTACCAGCCAGATCTTGACCCATACATTCTCATTTCAAATACTTAAACCCAACAGGACCTTTACCTAGAACACATTTCAAATTTAAATTTAAAAAAAAATTTTTTTTAATGTTTATTTATTTTTGAGACAGAGAGAGACAGAGCATGAACGGGGGAGGGTCAGAGAGAGAGGGAGACACAGAATCCAAAACAGGCTCCAGGCTCTGAGCTGTCAGCACAGAGCCCGACACGGGGCTCGAACTCACAGACTGTGAGATCATGACCTGAGCCGAAGTCGGACACTTAACCAACTGAGCCACCCAGGTGCCCCTCAAATTTAAATTTAAATCAGCATGGCCACTGTGGGCTTCCAGAAGCACTGACCGCTCAGGTACCAACCTTATTACAACTCTAAAACCCAGCATTCAAAGATATAGATAATGAATCCCAATCATTACTGACTATGCATAAAGATGGTAAAAGAGGTCTGATTTCATGTGTTAACACCAGTTAGTTGGAAGAGGCTGCCTCAAGCACTGTGTTGAGAAGAACTGCAGGACTAAATCTAGGCTCTCAGCAATTAGTTCTGTGATCAATTAGCAATGTCTGCTGTAAGCACAGGATGGGGAGTGACAACGGCATGTGTAATCCATATATTCCAGGCTTTAGTATCACTGCTGCAGCACTATGTGCCATTGGTGTCTTCCATAAATATCTTTTTTTAATGTTTATTTATTTTTGAGAGAGAGTGAGAGAGAGTGGGGGAGATGCAGAGAGAGAGGGGAACAGAGGATCCAAAGCAGGCTCCAGGCTCCGAGCTGACAGCAGCAAGCCCAATGCAGGGCTTGAACTCATGACCGTGAGATCATGACCTGAGCTGAAGTCGGGCAGTCAACCAACTGAGCCACCCAGGTGCCCCCCATAAATACCTTTTTAAACATAAAATAATACATGAAGGCCCACAATAAGTAAACCTTCTCCTTTGTACAAATCTGTTTCCGTGAGTCAGAGATTTTTTTTTTTGACACCCAGAGGATGGAGTAAGTTAGCTAAACCGAGAACCATGACCTTGAACCCATCCATATAGTGTTCTGCCTGAATCAAACAAACCTCCAAGCTACAAAGACTGCATATACTCATAAAATCTGTAATTATTTAACTGTTTGGAACTACCACAGTGATTTTTTAAATTTCTTTAGCAACAGAACTCTTCATTTAAATTAAGTCTCACACAGAACCGAGAACAGATAAAAGTAGCGTTGCTCTAATTAAAGAAAAAAAGCCAGAGGCTCACCTTGCCTGTGACGCCCACCAAAAGCATCTTAGCAAATCTCTGAACCCTGGAGGGTACAGCTTGAACACTAAGAGGAACCCTCTTTGGTCCATTGAGGGCCTATATAATTGCAGCAGCAGAATATTTTGATGCATTAACCAATTCTTTTCACCTCCATATTCCCAATTACCCTGTGAGCTCAGCCCCATTCATGCATTCAGACACAAAGCATCCGCTGCCTCAGGAGGATTCATCCCCTAGAACTGCAGATCCAAAGGGTCAGATGCTCAGCTTTTGTATTCAAAAGGCAAGGTCCAGATTGAATCAGTCTGCCTGATTAATGTTAGGCTATCCCACAGCAAAACCGAACCAGAAACATCAGTGGCTTGGCACAAGAAAACTTATTTGGGTTGGGCCTTCCATCACCTGGAACACACAATCTTGAAGGTCAGTGCAGCAAAAGAATGGAGAGACTGGGGAGCTCACTTTAAAATTAAAATTCAATTTAGGAGCACCTGGGTGGCTCAGTCAGTTGGGTGTTCAACTTCAGCTCAGGTCATGATCTCACAGTCCATGGGTCCATGCCCCACGTCAGGCTCTGTGCTGACAGCTCAGAGCCTGGAGCTTGCTTCGGATTCTGTGTCTCCCTCTCTCTCTGCCTCTCCCCCCTCCCCTCTAAAAAAAATAAATAAACATTAAAAAAAATAATTCAATTTAAAATTCCTCAGCCTGTGTATTAGTCTGCTCGAGCTGCCATAACAAAATACCACAGACTGGGTGACTCAAACAATAGAAATTTATTTTTCAAAGTTCTGGAGGCTGGAAATCTAATATCAAGCTGTCAGCAGGTTTGGTGTCTCCTGAGGCCTCTCTTCTTGGCTCGCAAATGGCCACCTTCTTGTTGTGTCCTCCTTATGATCTCTCCTGTATACGTGCACATCCCTGGTCTCCCTTGCTCTTCTTACAAGAATTCATATTGGATTAGGGCCCCACCCTTACAATCTCATTTGACCGTAATTATCATTTTTTAAGTTACTTATTTATTTATTTTGAGAGAGAGAGTGTGTTTGTGTGCATGTGTGAAGGGGGAGGAGCAGAGAAAGAGAGAGAGAGAGAGAGAGAGAGAGAGAGAGAGAGAGAGAGAGAAAGAGAGAATCCCAAGCAGGCTCCACACTCAGCACAGAGCCCAATGCAGGGCTCAAACAATGAGATTGTGACCTGAGCAAAAACCAAGAGTGGGATGCTTAACCAAATGATCCACTCAGGTGTCCCAACCATAATTATCCTTTTAAAGGTCCCATCTCCAAATAGAGTCACATTTTAAGGCACTGGAGTGTTAAGATTTCAACATACGAATAGGGGTGGGGGATTGGTCGGTACATGCCTCAGTCCATACTGCCTGGAACCAGTTAAGTGCCATTTCCATTCCTATTTTCTGTCAGAACAAGTTGCATGGCCCCACCTAACTATAAGAGAGGCTAGAAAGCTTCACCTTCCCATGTGCTCAGGAAGGATAGAAAGGCCAGGTGTGAGGGAGCACCAGCAAACTCCACTTCACAAGAGTAAAACAAAAAGATTTAGAAAAACTGGGGCGCCCGGGTGGCGCAGTTAAGCGTCCGACTTCAGCCAGGTCACGATCTCGCGGTCCCGTGAGTTCGAGCCCCGCGTCAGGCTCTGGGCTGATGGCTCAGAGCCTAGAGCCTGTTTCCGATTCTGTGTCTCCCTCTCTCTCTGCCCCTCCCCCATTCATGCTCTGTCTCTCTCTGTCCCAAAAATAAATAAACATTTAAAAAACAAACAAACAAACAAAAAACCTGTGACTGGGCACAAACACCCGTAGGGTGAGTCTTCTCCAACAGCAGAGTGAACGATGGGGAAGGAGGGAAAGGTGATGAAAGGGAAGTGATGTGGGGAACTGACAAAGGGCCCTCACTTGGAGATACTTGTGGACAGAAGCACAGGAAACATCCAGAGATATGCCCCCGTGGTCCCCTGCATTCAAGCAGCACCAGGAAAACCAATGGAAGCGGAGTTCATGCTCACAAATGGCCCAGAATTTTTTCCATTCATGTAGGCACTCTACACCCAGGTTAGAACAGCCATGCTAACCATCCTGTCTTCTGCCATCTGGGGGTGATCTGTAATCAACAGCAGCCCGCACACTGCCCACTGACCATCCAGAAGGACTGCTGCCCAGGTGCACCAGACTTAATATCTGACTGCTCCAGTGCACCACCCCACTCTACACACACACACAACCTGAGGCCCCAAAAATCCAGACACAGAGGGTAGAGATGGTGATGGGGGCTCAGGGGTGGGAAGCCTTCATCTGCCATTCTCCTCACCTGTGGGACTGAATGACACAGCTCAAGATTTCCCCACTGGCCAGGGCAGAAGTGAATTAACCTCATATATTTTAATGGCACCAAACTAAGTCCTGTCAATTCAAGGAGTGCCATAGAGCCATCTACTGGTGACAAGTGAAAAGAGAAGTCATCGGAAAACAATAAACAGGAAAAAATAAAAATAATCAAATTCGACTTTAATAACTTCATTATAGAAATGTGGCAGGAAGTGTCACCTCACTCCCTTCAGTGCAAAAAAATATAAGAGACACTTAAAGTTACACATGCCTTTAGTGAATGTGTTTAGGGAATTAGAACTGTAATATACTAGAAGGTCATCTAGCACATGGTTCTAAGGTGCTTTCCAATTCTCTCAGTTCTACATGTTCAAATTCTATAAAAATAAGACACGGGTTCATTTTCTGAAACCTGAAACCTGCAAGTTTAATTAAGGAATTTGAGATCCTGCAGCTTGGCTGACAAATGATACACTCAGCACCCTGTTATTAGGTGCTCTGCGTATACAATCACAGAGCATGCATAACATCTGAGACTGAGTTTCCTGAATGGTCATGAGGGTTTTTAACAACAAACAACAAGCTACAGGACTTGGGAGCAAGGTTGGAGCAATAAAGGCCTCATTTGATTAAGGTGCCCCCTTTAAAGGGCAATATTGGATTTAGAAATTGAGCTATGCCACCTAAAACACCAAGCAGCAGCCTTGCTGCTTAAAAGAAAGCTGATGAGTTATGTTCAACCCAACTCCTCCATCCTCACGGGCTTAGAATGTGACTCTAATGTAGAATGTGACTCTAATGCACTCTCTGCTTCCGAGTACAAAACCCAGAAAAGACGGCTAGGCAGAGGCTAGGAAGAAACACCTCAGGGTCATTTTCATAGCTTATGGGCGTAATTCCAAAGCCCAGCGCGGGACATGATCCAGCCTGGGGTGAATGCTACATTTGAGCACAAAACGGCTGACCTTCCGTTTAGGGTCAGAAATCGGCTAATCTGTTTCTCAGACTTGCTCCACAGAAGCTGAGCAGATAGATCAAGTTTAACTAAAAAGATGCCAGACGCCATCTCCAAATGAAAATCTTGGAGACGCGGGGACCACCACGCGTTGAGTACACAGCGCCACCTACAGCACTATCGGTGCAATTCATCTTGGCCCTCTTCAAAAGCAGCACGGAAAAAGCAGAAACAATCTGGGGAACACTTCAGGTACCTACACAGGGCAGAAAGTATCTAACCTAAACTTTAAACTTGGCAGTTTCTATGTTTATTTAAGGGTGGAAAAATTAGAAAACTCCAATAATACGGAGGTGTTTGGGCTAATTGATTATAGGCTTCTCGGTTTGCTTTCTTGCTTGCTTTAAGCTAACAGCATTGAATTCTGACATTGTGATTTTTTTTCCCCTAAGGTTTGTTGCAAGGATTTAACAGAAAGTAAGATCAATCAGAAATAACTGTCAAGAGCAGCTCACCCTGAAATCTGATCTGCAACATTCAGTCAATCATCTGCCATCTCTGAAATTCAGAAAATAAAACCCTAGTAGAAGAGGCTCCAGAGTTCAAACCTACAGAAGCTAGGATTAGATGTGATCTTAGCTCAGAACTCCAGAAAGGGCTGCTACAATCACTTTCCCGCTAACTCCTGAAAGTCTACCATCTTTCTCTTCTTTTGAGTCCATTTTCACTGATTCTATTTATGTTTTAATTGGTTAAGATTAATTTAATTGGTTAATTGGTCATGTTTAATTGGTTAACTGGTTAAGAATCTACCACGTGGTCCAGGGAGAGAGAAAAACAAATATAAAGACGAAATTAGCTCTTAACCTTGAAAACTTATGCCGTTTACAGGTACCTGGGTGGCTCGGTTAGTTAACCATCCAGCTTTGGCTCAAGTCATGATCTCACAGTTCATGGGTTCGAGCCCCACGTTGGGCTCTGTGCTGACAGCTCAGAGCCTGCAGCCCACTTTGGATTCTGTATCTCCCTCTCTCTCTGCCCCTCCCCCACTCACACTCTGTTTCTCTCTCTCTCTCAAAAATAAATAAACCTTAAAAAAAAAAACCTTGCCCTATTTATACTGCCTGGTATAATTTTATCACTTTAATATAAAGTGCTTTAATATACAGATCCATGTTTTCTACCAAGTTTTATTTGCTTAGAAGAGGAAAGGTCACTGTGTTTGGGCAAGCAAGGAAAACCTCATGCAGAGGGGAAAATCTTACCTCTTCAAATTCAAGCTCAAATGTCAACAGGAGACGGTCTGTGAAATAGAATGGCACAAGCAAAGTCATGGAGGTACTAGATGTGCCCTCCATAAAACAGCACTCACAACTGTGCACACACACACACACACACACACACACACATAGGTCGAAAGAGGGACAGATAACACCTTCACTCACACAAAATCTACTCTCATTATCTGTCTCGTTATCCTGCTTTGCTCTCTCTCACATTTATTATCACCTGATTTATATGTATTTCTGTGATTACTTTCTGTCTCCATGACAAGCTACACAACAGCAAGAACTTTGTTTCATTCACTGCTGTGTTCTTGGTACCAAGCCTGGCGCATTATAGCTTCTATATAAGTACAAAGGAAGGAAGGAAGGAAGGAAGGAAGGAAGGAAGGAAGGAAGGAAGGGAGGGAGGGAGGGAGGAAGGGAGAATGAATGGAAAAGAGGGAGGGAAAAAGGGAGGGAGGAAGGAAGGGAGGGAGGGAAGAAGGGAGGGAGGAAGGAAGGGAAGGAGGGAGGAAGAGAGGGAGGGAGGAAGAGAGGGAGGGAGGAAGAGAGGGAGGGAGACAGTACGGAAGGAAGGAAGGAAGGAAGGAAGGAAGGAAGGAAGGAAGGAAGAAAGGAAAGGAGGGAGGAAGGAAGGGAGGGAGGAAGGAAGGGAGGGAGGAAGGAAGGGAAGGAAGAAGGAAGGGAGGGAAGAAGAGAGGGAGGGAGGAAGAGAGGGAGGGAGGGAGGAAGGAAGGAAGGAAGGAAGGAAGGAAGGGAGGATGCAAGGAAGAGAGGAAGGAGGGAAGAATAGGAGGAGGGGAGGTACTTAGGACACCCGCTGAGAAGCAAATGAGGAAGATCTTGGGAAATTAGATATTAGGGATGATGAGGACATAGTATGAGGTGTCTTAAATGCCAGGTGAGAAGCTTTGATTTTTTTCTACCTCATCAAAGCTGACAGGTTGTTCAAGAGATAATGACAGTAGCTAAGCTTTTAGAAGATTGATCTGGTGAAAGTAAAGGATGAATTTGAGGGGAGACAAAATGGAGGTGAAAGGAGCAGTTACCATGAAATAAATAATAATAGTTATGGGTTACAACCATTGAATAAAATGGGAATCTATAAGACCTTAAAGATATAAACAAATTGGGGCGCCTGGGTGGCGCAGTCAGTTAAGCGTCCGACTTCAACCAGGTCACGATCTCACGGTCCGTGGGTTCGAGCCCCGCGTCAGGCTCTGGGCTGATGGCTCAGAGCCTGGAGCCTGTTTCCGATTCTGTGTCTCCCTCTCTCTCTGCCCCTCCCCTGTTCATGCTCTGTCTCTCTCTGTCCCAAAAATAAATAAACGTTGAAAAAAAATTAAAAAAAAAGATATAAACAAATAAAGGAGTACGAGTCCAAGATGAATCTGAAATATCCTGCTGTGTCTGGAAGTGAGGAACACTCAGAGGTTAATGAAGATATGTCAAAAGGACTAAGGAGTCAGCTTAAAGGGGGTCCCACTAGCTAAACCTGAACATTTTAAACTCTAAAATAAATGACAGTGATGGCTTATAGCTCACTGAATAAAATGAGAGTCCGTGAGACCTTAAAGGTAAAAATAGATAAATAAATAAGGGGGGGGGGGAGGCAAAGCCCTTCCTTACAGTAGAATGCCAGCTAATAAATGAAGATGGAATGATAGACATAGAAAATCACCATTTGGGGGGCACCTGGGTGGTTCAGTCAGTTCAGCATCTGACTCTTGATTTGGGCTCAGGTCATGATCTCACAGGTCATGGGTTCAGGCCCCATATCAGGCTCTGCATTGACAGTGCAGAGCCTGCTTAGGATTCTCTCTCTCTCTCTGCCCCTCCTCCACTTGTGCTCACTCTCTCTCTCTCTCTCTCAAAATAAATAAACTTAAAAAAAAACACCATTTGGTAACCATAATGGAGAGAGTTATTAATAATTGCTAAGGCACATGAGTAGAGGTTTAATAAGGAACAGGATATTACTGATTTCAGACTATCTCCCCACCAAATATTTGCTAATCACAATGGGGAAAATATGGTGGCTTTATTGGTGTAGAAATCTGACAGAAACCAACTTGACAAGGTGGTCAGGATTAATATCACCAGATATTAATGGGAAGAGTTACTATCAGTTGCCTGCTGGTATGATGCACCAAGAACACAGCATCCTCTCTGTGGAATTCCTGCCAAGAATGTACGGCGTTGAGTCTGGTCACGGCGTTGAGTCTGGTCATGAGAACACATCAAACAGACCCAGGTTGAAGGTCAGCCTTCAGAATGGAAAGGTCAGTACTCTGTAAATCTTTCTAGTCTATGCAAGACAAGGAAATACTGAGGAACTACTCCAGACTGATGGAGACTAAAGAGACATGACAATGAAATATAGTGAGATCCTCGGCTGAATCCTAAACCAGAAAGGCCGGGGCTGGGGGGGGGGGGGGGGGCGCGGGAATGGCATTGTTGGGAGAGTTGGAAAAACTTGGGTAGAAATGTATTAATAATGATTTTTTTCATTTGGAGGATTGATTGGTGGCTATAAGGAAAGTACTATTTGGGGGGAAAGATCCCATGTAGTACTTAGAGGTATAGAGTTTTCATATCTGCAACTTGCTCTTACATAGTTCAGAAAAAAAAAGAGTGATAACAATGATTCTGTATCATAACAAGGTTTTATTTTTAATTACTATAAGATGGTATATATAAAGCACCTTACACATGGTAGACTCTCATTACAAGTTAGTTGTCTCCCGCAAGAAAGAAGGAGAAAATGCTAAGGCTGTGTTGACACACTCTGTCCAAAATAAAGACATCACATAAACTCTCCAACTTACAAGGGGGGAGGCCCACCCTAAGAGAGAAGTGCTAATAACAGGTATTTAGCAACACACAGTATAATGATAGTTCTTTTTGGATTACAAAGCACTTTTGAGTTCATTATCTCATTTTATCCTCACAGTACCCCAGGGAGACAGGCAATTATCATTATTGTTGCTGGTTTTTTATACTATTATTACAGTTATTATTATGAAGAAATGGCAGTTCAGAGACCTCAGAGTAGGGCTAAATAAATAATAATTAAAATGATGGTTTACCTTTTCAGGGAGAGAAGCAAGATTATACTCATAACTTGCATGCACTCATATTAGGCTATATAATAGCCTAATATTCTGTGGACCACAGAGGCATCTCTCAGGACCCAAAAGAAAACACTATAATTGTGTACTCACTCTGGATCTGGTCCAGCCTGATCTTAACATTCCTGAAAATGGGCCCTATGACCCCCAGTATATGGTTTCTACCTCTGCAACAGTTAGAAGATGAGTAAGTTCTGTGGATCTAATGTGCAGCATACTGATTATAGTTAATATTACTATATCATATACTTGAAAGTTGCTATAAGAGTAGATCTTAGATGTTCTTCCCACAAAAAAAGAAATGGTAATTACAGGACATGATGCAAGTGTTAGCTAATGCTAGGGTGGTCATCAATTTGCAATATACAAGTCAATTATATCTCAATAAAGCTGGGGAAAATGTCAATGTCATAAAAGACAAACAAAGGCTATGGAAATGTTCCAGATTAAAGAAAGCTAAAGAGACATGACAACTAAACGCAGTACCCCCCATGACACTGGATCCTATACTAAAAGAGGGAAGTGCTTGAGAGGAGATCATTAGATCAGTAATAAAAGTAGAATATGAACACTAGACTAGGCAAAATATTGTATCAGTGAAAATTTGTGAGGTTGATAACTGTACTATAGTTATGTCAGAGACTACCCATATTGCAGTATTTAGTACACCTAGTACTATACTTTAGTACTTAGTATAATGCAGTATTTAGGGTTAAAGGCTATGATACATGTAATTTACCTTAAATTATTCAAAAAATGTATATACACACATATGTAATATGTATACATATATAAATGTATGTATGCATATATAAATGTGTACATACAAATATTCCACATATTTAGAGAGAGAGGAAGAAAGATAACACAAATAAGCAAAAATGAACTATTGGGGCCTCATCAAAATAAAAAGCTTCTGCACAGAAAAGGAAACAATCAGTAAAACTAAAAGGCAACCGACGGGATGGGAGAAGATATTTGCAAACGACATATTACATAAAGGGTTAGTACCCAAAATCTATAAGGAACTTATCAAGCTCAACACCCAAAAACAAATCATCCAGTGAAGAAACAGGCAAAAGACACGAATGGACACTTCTCCAAAGAAGACATCCAGATGGCCAACTGATACATGAAAAAATGCTCCACATCACTCATCATCAGGGAAACATAAATCAAAGCCACAATGAGATACCACCTCACACCTGTCAGAACAGCTAACATTAACAATTCAGGCAACAGCAGATGTTGGTGAGGATGCAGAAAAATAGGATCTCTTTTGCATTGCTGGAAATGCAAGCTGGTGCAGCCACTCTGGAAAATGGTATGGAGGTTCCTCAAAAAACTAAAAATAGAACTACCCTACGACCCAGCAACTGCACTACTAGGCATTTATCCATGGGATACAGGTGTGCTGTTTCGAAGGGACACATACACCCCAATGTTTATAGCAGCATTATCAACAATAGCCAAAGTATGGAAAGAGCCCAAATGTCCATCGATGGATGAATGGATAAAGAAGATGTGGTATATACATATAATGAAGTATTACTCAGCAATCAAAATGAAATCTTGCCATTTGCTACTATGTGGATGGAACTGGAAGGTATTATGCTAAGTGAAATTAGTCAGTCAGAGAAAGACAAAAATCATACGACTTCACTCATATAAGGGATGAACATAAGGGAAGGGAAACAAAAATAATATAAAAACAGGGAGGGAGACAAAACATAAGAGACTCTCCATAAATATGGAGAACAAACTGAGGGTTACTGGAGGGGTTGTGGGAGTGGGATGGACTAAATGGGTAAGGGGCATCAAGGAATCTACTCCTGAAATCATTGCTGCACTATATGCTAACTAACTTGGATGTCAATTAAAAAAATAAATAAAATACCAAAACACACACACACACACACACACACACACACACACACACACAAATGATAAACAGGAGTAAAATGTCCTGATAGGTGAATCTGAGTAAAGGGTATATAGGGGCTCCTTGCACTATTTCATATTTGCAACATTTTGTAAGTTTGAAGTTATTTCCAAAGAAAAATTAGGGGGAGGAGAAAGAAAGAAATGGTAGCCTGGGCCCCCACTGCTGGATTCTGGAAGAGCTAATAATAGACAGGAAAAATTCAGGTCTGTCTTTGGCCCTGATCAGTCTCTTTTCTGTGCACATTTAAATAGCTGATGCTTTAATAGCACTCTGGTGCTAATCACACACTGCTCTGCGTGCCTTATGTGTACTAACTCATTTAATAATGGTTCACACACTATTATCCCATTTGATATCATAAGCCCAATTTTATAAATGAGAAAAGGGTATAAATGAGCAAATCAGTAACCCTGTATGAAGGGAGGTCACCCTGGGCAAGTGGGGAAGCCAGGACTCACATCTGCCTCTTTCTGCTCCATGTTCAATCCCCTTTCCACACTTACATGGTTTCCAAACCTGGGTGAGCACCCTACTCACCTCAAGAGTTTTTTAAAGTACAGACTCCCAAGTCCTCCCTCAGCTTCATTGGTCAGAACCACCAGAGAGGGGATACAGACACCTATTTCTGGGTTTTGTTTGGTTGTCTGCCACCCTCTTCTGCCGCCATTAAGCTCTTCCATTGCCCCTACTCCTAGCTATCTGGCGTGCCGCTGAAGACACCCTCCAGACCACTGCCCCTACTCATCTGGCCCCTCTAGCCTATGGCCTTCTCTACGGAAACATAAGCATCCAGCGTCCCTGGGTCCCTTGGAGGCTTTATCTCAACGACATAACTGAGATCTGTGGCCAGCTGATTCCAGCTGAAGGGTAAAAGGCACCACAGGCCATTCCAATCTTCTATTTGGCTCCTATGTGATATGGCATATGATGATTCTGTGTTTATATGCTCATTATCACACCTCCTTCACTGTAAAAACAGGCCCCTGGTATGAAAAGCCGTAACATGGGATCCCATGTCAGTAAGCAGGCACTCTCTGAACCCTTGATGATACTAGCAGAGGCACAGGAGAAGAAAACAGGTATCTGAGGGAATCAGTTCCATAAAGGATGATGGATCACTGTCCCCTGCAGTGTGATAAAGGCCTGGTGGCATCAACTTGCCAGCAAATCTAGCTGGACTCCTTAAGAAGTAGTACCGCACTGAAGGCTCATTTTTGGTCTCTGCCACCAACACTTTGGATATTCAGCAGTGACAGTAACTGGACCAGTTTGGGTCAGAAGGAACCCATGCAGAGCCTCTATCCCTGCTACTGAAGTTCCACCATCCATGGACCCATCGTGTGAGCACCGCGGTGACCAAGGGCAGAGGCTGACAGACATCTACCAGGTGAGTCACCTCGTCTACCTGGTTGTGGAGTGACCCTTCTGCTGGGTCTTGATGGTCAACATAAAGATCTACATGCTTTGTGACCACTCCTCTGGTTCAATCAAAGGCTTCTCCAGAATCCTGGCCTCAGATCTTCCACACCTATTCCTTCCACATTAACCAAAGTATTCACCACTGCCTAGGAGTCTGTGTAAAGTACCTCAGGCCATCTCTCCTTCCATACAAAATAGACCAACAAGGGTACTGCTCACAGCTCAGCCCATCAGAAGGATTTCTCTCACCACAGGGTCCACTTCTGACTGGAGCAGTAGTGTGACAGCAATCCATTTTCAACCCCCTACCCACAGACTCAAGCTCTTCTCCCAGTGTCATAGAGAACCCCTCACCCCATCCCACCTCATGAAGCCATGATGCAAGCCGGAGGAGACATCAGTGCGGCAGGGGTGGATGCCACAGGGATGCGGACCACTTTTTCAGGTAACACAGATTGCCAGGCTTCGGCCCAAACTGGTCTTGGCATAATCCCCAAGCAAAGCCTTTTAAAAAGAGAAAAAGTTGATTCTGAGGTACCACCAGGTTTGGAAACCACAGATATGCACTTACCTGGTGTCAACACTGAACACAGCTATACGGTAAGGCTTCAATGCATAAAGTAAACAGGGTGTTTGCCCTCCAGAAGCCTCAAGTCTGGTGTCAGGGCGAGGGGTGTTGGGGGGGGGGGTCAGTGTATACAAACCTCTTTAATGAAGGTTTAAAAACTGTCACTTTAAATCAATTGATAATTAGAGACTAGATTGCAATACTTATAATCAGAAAGGGCCTGTTGAAATGAGGCAATCAGAAATGGCCTTTCCCAACACCAATATTCCCCTCTGTGAAGAATAAGTAGAACTTCACAAAAATAAACTCAAAATGGATTAAAGACCTAAATTATGTGAGACCTGAAACCATAAAACTCCTAGAAGAAAACATAGGCAGTAATTTCCTTGACATCAGCCTTCACAACATTTTTCTACATACATGTCCTCAGTCAAGAAAGACAAAAGCAAAAATAAACTATTGGGGGCACCTAGGTTGTTCAGCCGGTTAAGCATCCAACTTCAGCTCAGGTCATGATCTCATGGTTTGTGGGTTCAAGCCCCACATCGGGTTCTGTGCTGACACCTCAGAGCCTGGAGCCTGCTTCCGATTCTGTGTCTCCCTCTCTCTCTGCCCCTCCCCCGTTCATACTCTGTCTCTCTCTGTCTCTCAAAAATAAATATATGTTTTAAAAAATTAATTAAAAAAATTAAAAAATAAACTATTGGGACTACACCTAATAAAAAGCTTCTGCACAGCAAAGGAAACCATCAACAAAATGAAAAGGCCTATCGAATGGGAGAAGATATTTGCAAGTCATATATCCAATAAAGGAGTTAATATCCAAAATATATAAAGAACTTATCCAACTCAACACCAAGAAAACAAATAATCCAATTCAAAAATGGATAGAAAACCTCAATAGCCATTTTCCCAAAGATATATAGATGGCCAAAAGACGCCTGAAAAGACGCTCAACATCACTAATCATCAGGGAAATGCAAATCAAAACCACAATGAGATATCACCTCATACCTGTCAGACTGGCTAGTGTCAAAAAGACAATAATAAGTGTTGGCGAGTATGTGGAGAAAAAGGAACCTTTGTGCACTGTTGGTGGGGATCTAAACTGATATGGGCATAATGGGAAATAGTATGGAGGTTCCTCAAAATATTAAAAACAGAAATACCATATGATCCAGTAATTCCACTGTTGGATATTTACCCAGAGAAAACAAAAACACTAATTCAAAAAACATATACCTATGTTTTTTGCAACATTATTTACAGTAGCCAAGATATGGAAGCAACCCAAGTGTCCATCAACAGATGAATGAAGAGGATGTGGTGTATATATATATATATATATATGTATATATATATATATATGGATATACATACCCACAATGGAATATTAGCCATAAAAAAAGCATGAGATCTTGCCATTTATGACAACATGGATGGACATAGAGGATATTATGCTAAGTGAAATAAACCCTACAGAGAAAGAAAAATACCACATGATTGTACTTATATGAGGAAAAAAAAAAAGGAACAAAGCAGAAATAGACCCATAAATTCAGAAAACAAACTGGTAGGGGCGCCTGAGTGGCTCAGTCAGCTAAGCATCTGACTTGGGCTCAAGTCATGATCTCACAGTTTGTGAGTTTGAGCCCCCCATCGGGCTCTGTGCTGACAGCTCAGGGCCTGGAGCCTGCTTCAGATTCTGTGTCTCCCTCTCTCTCTGCCCCTCCCCTGCCCACACTCTGTCTCTATATAAAAAATGAATAAACATTTAAAAAATTAAAAACAAACAAACAAAAAAAGAAAACAAACTGGTAGTCGCCAGAAAGGAGGGTGCTGGGGGGCGGGCAAACTGGGTGAAGGTGGGGGGTGGGAGGTACGCAGATGAAAGGTATAGCATAAAGAATATAGTCAATGGTATTTTGTAATATTTAATAATAATTACAGCAATAGTAGTTTAATAATAATTTAATGAAACTAACTACACTTGTGGAAAGCACAGCATAAGGTACAGAGTTGTCAAATCACTACATTGTACACCTAAAACAAATGTAACATCATGTGTCAACTACACTTCAAAAAAAATTAATTAAGAAATATTTTTAAGGGCAGATTGTATATGTCTATATATTCCTTTGTGTTATTATTGATAAAAGCAGAGGGTATGCAAAATAAATATTTACACACTCAATTTTTTTTTTTAAAAAAAGAGTAAGTACAACTTAAACGTACAGAACGGAAGGTTCAGTCAGACCAAGAGTTGGGAACAAGGGGAAAGGCGGGGAGGGGCGAGAGAGCGGTGGAAAAAAAGGAAGACTGGAGCCTTTAGATTACCTCAGGCAGAGGAAAACAGCCTCTCCAGACTTTAATTCCAAATGTTACCAAGGCAAGGGAGTGCCCAGGACTAACATGAAAGGAAGATCTAGAAAAGTGTGGAAGCTTGCATGCATACACACACGATGTGGCTTGCCAGCCATAACTCACAAAAGCCTCTGGTAGCGTTACAGTTTCGCCCCATATGGTACTGATGACCAACCTCCCAAATGGTACATGACGCCTAATGCAAAAATTCTGCCTCCTGTCACAACAGATGCAGCATAATGTTCTGTTCCAGATATGTGCTCACAGTACCTGCAGCCCGTTTCCCAATGCCGCCCTGTCCTTCCAATACATGCATGCATACATATACATACATACGCATACATACATGCGTACGGTGTTCACGTGGATTTTTACCGGAGTCAAAATACAACGACGGTTTCCCCCAGGAAAAGCGAAACCGTAGAACAATATGGAAAAATGAGGAGCGCGCCCTCTTGTGGCTCTGGCCTGACCCTGTCGCTTCCTAACCACGTGAGCTGGGCCAGTTGCTTCTCTTCAAGCCTCTGTCGTCGGTAAAACGCTCTGGGGTACGGTGATTGTGAATATTAAACAAGAAATTGGATGCAGAGCGCCTAGCCGGGTGTCTACCGCAAAACTGTAGCAGTTGATACTATTTTGATGAGGACTGTGACTATGACTGTGGCTGAGCAAACTCACCTGAGCAGGAAAGTGTCAAGGCCAGGGAGTGCGGCGCCCTGGCGGGCCAAGTGGCTGGAGAGACGGGCCCGGGTTCCACGTGACGTCAGTTTGGGCTCCTTTACAAGGCGCTTATGGCGCCGCCACTTAATGAGGCGCAGGTGGTAAACATACACAGCTTGGCATCGCTTCAAACCAAGCGTTTCTAGGCCCAGTTTGTTACAAGGTCAGGAAGGAAAGAAGCCAGCGGAGACCCGCAGGTGTCCGCGGCGCGCAAGTGCTCCAGTCCTCCTGCATGGGGCTCCCACAGCCCAGGCAGAAGGAGAGCCAGCAGCGCGCTCCCCTTTCGCTCTCCACCAGCCATTACTTAATTGGTTGGGTCACAGAACCCACTGAGGAGCCCCATGAAGCTGAAAGGGCCGTTATTGGCAGGTGCTGGCAGGAACCCCCGGTGTCAGCAGGCTTCCTGGAGGAGCTACGGTTCCCCCTTCCTAGTCAGTAGGATGCTTTGCAAGTACCCAAGAGGATCCTCCCTAGGAACTCAGGATCCCTTAGATTCAAGCTCCTCCCTTAGATTTAAGAGGACAGGAACCCATCTTACTCACCTGGTGACCCCCTCAGCTGGCCAGGCCACATGCATATGTGTTTGCAGAATGAATGAATGAATAGATTAAAGTTGATGATGGAGTAGAATACAGGATGTGTCCACCTTGTTATCCTTGTAATAAAACTAGGTTTTTAACCTTAGCATCTGCTTGGAGAATCAATCCTCTCCCCTCCCAAATCAACTTACACAGAGCTGACACAGTCCTCTTCCCTAAGAGTGGGCACGTGACTGGTTCAAGAAAAGTCAACCCCAGCTTGGACGATCAAATCTCTTAGCAGATTTTTACCATCTTCACAGTCAGAAAAGAGGGACTGTTGCTTTAAGGAGCAGGTAAGCCTGATGCTGCCTGGGGCCTCTTTGTCTGCTTGTGAGGTGGTACTGAGGAGGAAACCAAAACAAAGAAAGGCAAGCCAGAACTGGAGAGGAACACCTTGAGCCTCTGGATCTGGCCATGCCTGAACTCCTTCTCAGGTTTATAGATGTATAAGCCAATAAATTGCTTTTTTGCTACTTGGAAAATAAGAGAATTTGGACTAATACATTTCTCCATTTTCTTTTACTCCCAACCAGAAATATCACAGCGCTGAACCAGGAGAAGCCTTCCAAAGTAATCCTGATATCAACAATTTTTCCAAGACACTGTGAGAACAGACAGGTGCAGATCCCTGTTAGGCTTCTCATTTGTTATGAGATCTTGAAAATCTCTCAGGCCTTTTGACAATGACCACAGAGTTCCTAGTCACAGATGACGACCCATTTCTATATTTACAAATTGGACTCAAAACTTTTATCTTAACCATAACCGTTCAAATTACTGTGTGTTTACAATTACTGATGTTTAAGCACCTATTGTATTTGCATATAGAAACCATTAGAAGGCATTCCTCAGTTAGAAGACAGCCACTAATTAGTCAGATCTAAGGTAGGACATAAGGATGTATTTACAAGCTGGACTATTACTGATTTGGAGGAAGCAAACTAATAAAATGAGCTTTGCTGGAGCAAAATGGCACACAGTGAAGTCCTTGCGTCTCATGGCTCATTTGCTCAGATAAGAAAGGGGTAGGGTAAAGAGAGTTTTATATCAGTCTTGTTAAATTTCAGAGTATGGTCCCCAGTCAACAGCATAGCATGGACTCCAGGAGGAAGCGCCCTGGCTGACAACTGAGACAGGAAATGAGGTGAAGACAGAGGTGTAAAGCTGGTCAGCAGTTGTCCCAACACCCCTTCCTCACGTCCTCCCATTGTCCCGTATGGGGATTGATGACCTCTCATCATATTAATGAGACCCATCCCCAGGTCAACCACTTTCTCTCCTCTCCATCCTTTGCCTCGTGACCTCTTCCTCCAGTCTGCTCCTCTCACTGCTTTGCTTCGCTTCAGGCCTCTCTCTGCCATTCACAGTACCTGCATGAAAACAGGGTCCTTGGGCCAAAGAGATTGCCAACATTTCCCAGTCCTAGAAGGTCTCCCATAAACCTACCAAAGGAAGATTTATAACTGCTTTAGCCCGAAGGCTGGATATTCGTCAGCTGTGGAAAGATATGTTAATCCCAGGTTTGGAATACTAATTTTTTATGTCAAAAATACTTTGTGGTTTTATTCCATGAATGTCACTGACTGAGGGAGTCTGAGTAAAATCCCATTGGGGAAGATGGCTGCGACTCCACGGTTGGCAGGGACTTGGGGATCTAACCTCTTGGCAATGCCTCTCTTCCTGTCCAGAACCTTCTCTTCAGCTCTTCTCCTTCTCCATGACGGCATTACCATCCATCACAGTCACCCAAGCCTGGGAGTCATCCCGTCCTCCTTATTTCCTTACCCCTTACTAGTCATCTCAAAGCTCTGGGCTTGTGAATCCAGCCCCTCTTATACTGACCTCTGTATTAAAGAAGCAAGCTGGGAAAAGACAACTAGTTTCATTTAGAGTCTGCCAGTGAGTGAGGGGCACTTGCATCAGACTGAAAAACAAAACAAAAGAAGCCCCTTCCCCTCTGGCAGTAGGGGGCATGTGTGTCTGCACACGTGAGACTTGCAGAGATTTGTAGGCAACCACCTATTCTGATGTGTCGGACAGCTGAGATCAATGGAGCCAGTATTTCCTGCAATTTCTTCAGCCTCCTGATCGCCTAAAAACCAGCAGTAATTTTCCATGACGTTTGTTTCCCCATCTATTCCTACAGTTCTGTATATACCTACTTCCCAATGTTCCAGGAGGCACCAAACTTTCTGTGAAAAGCCAGATGGTAAACATTTTAGGCTTTGAGGGCCACGTGCAGTCTCTGTCACAAGTGCTCAACTCTGCCATTGTAGTGCAAAAGCAGTCCTGAACAATACATACACAGAGGAGTGTGACTGTGTTCCACTAAAACTTTATTTATAAAAAAAAAAACAGCAGACTGAATTTGGTGCACAGATCCTAGTTTGCCGGCCTCTGCCATCTTCAATTTCTTTCTGCCTGAACTATTTATACAGTGGTTTCTGTTTGCCTAATGCAGTTCCCTAAATATCCATGAATACACTCCTTCCTTAGTGCCTTAATTCAAGCCGTCTTCATCTCTTATTAAATCCAGTTGACCCTGGCTTTGGTCACGTCATCTGGAATCTTCTTCTCCATCCATCCCTCACTCATGCTGCTACAATTAATTCCCTGCCATTTTTATGTAAACTCCTTCAATGTCTCCCCACCCCTTTTAGTTTACCTTGTGTCAGTCAGGGTCCCAATAGGAATCAGATGACAAGGTTTAGTTAGGATCATTCAAGATAGGCTCATTTACAAAGGTGGCCTGGATTAAGGGAGCCACAGGCACAGTGGAGTCATTTGGGGTTTGTATCCATAGGGGTGTTTCCACCTTTAGGCCCGTGGGGACTGTGCAGGAGTGATCCTCAGAATGCAAAAAGAGAGTCGTTCAGAAAGACCAGGTTTGGAGTTTTTGTTTCCATGTTGATTTTTCTTAACCTAACTCTTCTCAGACTAGTACTTTTATAAAATGCAATCAAAATTTATTAGAAGAAAATAGGATATTTGAAAACACATAAAGTACAAGCTCAATTTTTTGTTATTAGATTCAACAGATATAAAATATCCCTGTCAAATTGCTATGAAAGTTTATAAACTCTTACTCTCAGTTTCTGTTATTACCTCATCATGGGGCCAAGACAACCCTGCAGAGAGGGAGCCAGAGGAATTAACTCCCAACCTTACTTTCCTCCCTCTCTCTCATTCCCTACCAACAACCTTCACTGGCCAAAACCAACCAGAAACCAGGCAGCAGGAGAGACTTTTCACACAACCCATGCCACCCAGTCTCCTAGGGCAGAGGATGGGGTGCCGAGGTGAAGGGTGGAGCTGGAGGAACAGAAAGCAACACAAGGAATCCCAGCTTGTGATGAACACTGGGTGTTATATGCAAGTGATGAATCACTAAATTCTACACCAGAAACCAATTTTACCATATATGTTAACTAACTAAAATTTAGATAGAAACATAAAAGGAAAAAAAAAATCCCAGCCCTGTCACAGAACTAGAATAAACAATCCCAAAATGTGTATGGAACCACAAAAAAAAAAAAAAAAAACAACCCTGAATAGCCAAAGCAATCCCAAGGAAAAAGAACAAAGCTGGAGGCATTGTGCTTGGTGATTTCAAACTGTATTTCAAAGCTATAGTAATCAAAATAGTGTGGCATTGGCATAAAAACAGACACAGTGCAACAAAATAGGGAGCCCAGAAATAAACCCACACACATATCATTAAATATCAACAAAGCAGCCAAAAATGTACAATGGGAAAAGAACAGTCTCTTCAATAAATGGTGTTGGGAAAACCGGACAGCCATATACAAAAGAATGAAAGTAGACCACTATCATACACCACACACAAAAATTAATTCAAAATGGATTAAAGACTTGAATGGGAGGCCCGCAATCATAAAACTCCTAGAAGAAAACATAGGCAGCAAGCTCCTTCACACCAGTCTTGGTGATGATTTTTTGGATTTGACATTAGAAGCAAAGGCACCAAAAGCACAAATAACAAGTGGGACAACATCAACCCAGAAGGTTCTGCACAGCAAAGGAAACCATCGACAAAATGAAAAGGCATCATACTGAATGGGAGAAGATATCTGCAAGTCATAAATACGATAAGGAGTTCATATGCAAAACACATAAACAACTCATACAACTCAATAGCAACAGAAAGAGAGAAAATCCAGTTTAAAAATGGGCAGAGGATCTGAATAGACATTCTTCTAAAGAAGACATATGAATGTCCGACAGACACATGACAAGTTGTTCAACCTGACTAGTCATCAGGGAAATGCAAATTAAAACCACAATGTGATATTACCTCACGTGAGCCAGAATGGCTACTATCAAAAGACAATAACAAATGTCAACAAGTGTCATGGAAAACCCCACTTCTCCCAGGCAGGCAGGAATTCCTAGTCTAAGGCAAAGCTATTTCTGAGTGCTTCATTCAACTACCAGAGTTAACGACAATAATAATAGCTTCGGTCCATACGCCAAACTACCAAAAGCTGTACCTTGATTCTTTTAGTGCTTACATCAATTCTGTGAAGTAGGTGTTACCACCCACTCTACAGGTGACAAAATGGTGATTTACAGGCTTGAGTTGGAGGGCACTGTGGTAGGGTTCCCGGCCCTAAGGAAAGAAAAAAACAAACAAACCTCAAGGCAACCTGGCTGTAGGCATGCGTGACAACATCCCTCATGACCGTGTAACGTGAGACCACTTAATCAGACCGCATGTTTGTGTGTTACCATATATGGGAGACAAAGAAGTAAAAAATCGGTAGAAAACTACACCACGTGGCGTTCGGGGCTCAGTTCTCCAGGTACGAACCCAACTGAGCGGTGCTGGCAGGAATAAAGTTACTTCCTGGAAAGAAAAGCCTCAGTGTCAGAAAGAATCCTGCTACAGCATTTGGGTAGCCCAGTCATTAAGCATCCAACTCTTGATTTTGGCCCGGGTCGTGATCTCACAGTTCATGAGATCAAGCCCTGCACCGGGCTCTGTGCTGACAGTGAGGAGCCTGCTTGAGATTCTCTCTCTCTTTCTCTCTCTCTCTCTCCCCGCACCCCCCCCCCCGCCCCCTGCACACTCCTTCTCTTCAAAATAAATAGATAAACGTTAAAAGAAGAAGAAAAGAAGCAGCAGCAGCAGCAGCAGCTTGAGTTGAATGCTGAGACACTGAATGGGAGGGCCAGGGAATGGGAGGGCCAAGACCCAAATCCAGGTCTGTGGTTCCAAGTCCTGCGTTCCACTGGGCTGTACTTTGAGAAGATCTGAAGCCAGCTTGTGCCAGGGCAGCACCAGAGAGCCTATCTTTCTGCAGCTTCTGCCCCACTGTTGGCCTGTAAGGCGCCCCAGATTGTACCTGAGCGATGCAATCGAAGGAGTTTTACGGCATGCAAACATGGAAAGCTATAACTTAATTTAGGGTCGTTTGAAGCATGCTCTTCTCCAAGGAAGTTAATTTTAAAAATCAATATTGAGAGAGGGAAAACTGCCCAGTATTTCACCATCCATCTTTCTCAACTGTCTTTTGTTATCTTTCTATCTGTTGCAAAGTATTAACCTTCACTTTCTCCAGCATACGGACAAGCTATCTCCTTAGCTAATTGGCAATTAACCTAACTAGAGGGGTACCTGGGTGGCTCAGTCAGTTGAGTGAATTGACTTCAGCTCAGGTCATGATCTCAGGTCATGAGGCTCCTGAGGTTGAGCCTCACATCCGGCTTTCTGCTGTCAGGACAGAGCCCACTTTGGATCCTCTGTCCCCTTCTTCTCTCTGCCCCTTCCCCACTCATGCCCTGTCTCTCTCTCTCTCTCTCTTTCTCTCTCTCTCTCTCTCTCTCTTTCTCTCTTTGAAAAAAAAAAAACATTTAAAAAAAAACCTAACTAGAGAGACTTGGTTTTCATTAATCCATCCAAAAAGGCTCATCTTATCCAAAGCATTTCTCTTGTTCCTTCCTTCCCTGGGATGATCCTTCCCTGACTGAAAGCTCCAAGTGTGGTCTTAGGGATGAATGGAAGACACTATTTTAAAATCAGACTGGAGTGGGGGCACCTAGGTGGCTCAGTAAGTTAAGTGTCCAACTCTTGATTTCAGCTCAATGTCACTGTTGATGAGTTCCAGCCCTGCATCAGGCTCTGTGCTGACAGTGCAGAGCCATCTTGGGATTCTCTCTCTCTCCCTCTCTCTCTCTCTCTGCCCCTCCTTCTCTCTATCTCTCTCTCAAAAATAAATAAATAAACATTTTAAAAAATGATACAGGAGTTATCCAGTGCATGAAAACAATCAGAGAAGCTATTCTTAAATATTGGGTTACAAAAGCCACCTTCCTCAAAAAGAGTACTATTTCATGTCTTTGATAAGTTTGTTCATAGGATTGTTGTAGGATTATGTGAGAAAAGTATCTAGGGCTGACTATAGCCCAATACCCTACTGGGCATGGCACATAGATTTATTACATTAATTAATTAATTAGCAATTTTCTTAGCCAACACAAATGATCTGTGCTCCTTGAGTAATTAATTACTCACCAATCTCCTACTCCTCTCTGTAATCAATCTCTACGTCTTCAACACATATGAAGTATAAAACACAAACAGTACTTTGGAGTGTGATTCTTTTTGTTTTCAGCAACTTTATATGTGGTAATATTAGAGCAACAGAGAAAAAGACACTAAGACATTATTAGTTGTTATCACTGGAAGATGGATTTGGGCTAATTTTTATTATTTTTGTTTATCTCTGTTCTCCAAATTTTCTACAAAAGTTAGGCATAAGAAAAAAAGCACTAAAAATGTCTTTAATACCAAAAACATCTACTAAATCTGAAACCATGTTCCTCCTGGTGACTTAAGTCTCATTTCCCTCCCTCTACCCCAGTGGTCCCTAAGCTGCCACCCCAGCTCTATTATTACACCCATAGCTCACCCAGGGCAGGAATTTCAATTCCCTAGAAGAAGCTCCAGGAACAAGGGGAGGAGACTAAGGAGAGATTTCTCAAGTCATTGGTCCTAGCCCGAAAGGCATCAGCCTCTGAGTCAGAGGCCCCACCAGTGGAGAAACCACACACCCTCGTCTCTATCCTGGTCTTACCTCCTGCTGCCTGATCCCAATAACTGGAGGCAGTCGAAAGCGCAGATCCCTCCCTTGGCCAACCCCACGTTTGTGGTTGAGATAGTCTTCAAAGGCCAAGTTTTCCTGGACTTCTGGCCAATAGTGGTTACTGCTCCCTCTAGTCTTGGCAATAAATTCCGCCCAGCTAATGCGAATCCAGAAGAAATGCCCTGGTGCTTAGAGGTTTATTCAGAATGCATGATCATAAACAGACCCAGGAGGCTCCAGTTCACCTTGCAAGAGATTTCAAAGAGACTCGACCTAAAGCCTCAGCTATTCCCAGAATCCCAGTCCATTGCTAAAAACGCAGAAACCGTCTTCACCAGCATGTTTGTCTACAACCAGGGAGAAAGTAATGGCTGGCTCTTCCCAGGACCTCTTGGGCATTGCAGAAGAAGGTCATGTGGGATGAATAGCCCCCAGCTCTCCCTGACTTGCATGCCTTGTGAGAATGGGCAGCCCACCAGGAGCCAAGCTGCGGCCACCTCAGGCCAGGACTCAGAGTACGGGGCAGAATAATCCCACCACTGCCTGTTTTCACAAGCACAATGTGAACGTAGCTCTTGTGGCTCTCCTCTCCCATTCTAGGACTGGGGCAGGGCTCGGTGGGGAGAGTGTTCCCAGGAGCATGGTCAATATATTGCCCAGACAGGACATTTTGGAATGAAAGGGGCACTGGCAAGATAACAGATGTTAAATAGGAATATTGCAGACAAACCAAATGTGTGGCTACCGCAGAAAACATCTTCCACTCCTATTGCCTGGGCTCTGCTGAGGGAGTGGCACCCTGTTCTCTTTCTTCAGAACTTGTGCCACTGAGGAAAGTCTACTTTCCAAATCAACCAAGGCCTCATCCAGCAACCCCCTGGCATCCCAGAAAGAGAAGAGGGAACTATCACATGAACCACAATAGTGTGGGCAGAGCCCTCTCTGTCTGGTTCACCACTGCATCCCCTGGGCCAAAATAGTGCTCGGCAGGTAGTAGGTGCTCAGTAAATACTTGGGTTAATTCACGAATGGCTGAGCAGTTTCTCAAGTCATCAGCAGAACTCCAGGAAACCAGAGAGACTTGGCAATCCCAGATAACACTGTTGCCTAAAGTAGGTAGCTGTTTAGGTTTGAACTCTGAACTGTTGTAAAAATCTAAGGTTTTGCATAGACTGCTATGCATTTCCTTTTGGTGGAGTTTATAAATAAATATAAAATGTACAAAGCTTTAAAATACCAGACTGGGGGTGCCTGGGTGGCTTAGTTGTTTAAGTCTCTGACTTCAGCTCAGGTCATGATCTCACAGTTCATGAGTTCGAGCCTCGCATTGGACCCTCTGCTGTTAGCACAGAGCTTGGTTTGGATTTTCTGTCCCCCTTTCTCTCTGTTTCTCTCTCTCTCTCTCTCTCTCTCTCTCTCAAAAATAAACATTTAAAAAAATGAAATGAAATGAAATGAAATAAAATAAAATAATAAAATAAAAATAAATACCAGACTGAACTGAAACTAAGTTTCCACAAGTAAACCAGTTGGAAACAAATGATTTTGAAGCCACTGCTGAACTTCAAATAAATGAACTACTTCCTGCAATATTTCCAGTGTGAACTCATTAAAAATTTTACTGGCCAAATTTGGGACTGAATCAAGCAAATGCTCATCACACACATCAGAATTCCTCTAGTCCCATCCTCACTGTGCATAAGTTCCCTGAGAAGCAGGTGCCATAAGAGAGTAAGATTTGCAAGAGGTTCAGTGGGGCAAAGGTCTGCAAAGTCTAAAGAAAAAGGAACAGAAACAGGAGAAGCATGGAGGGCTTTCAGACCATGATGCAGGTGGGACACCTGAGAGAGGAAGGGGGGTAGGTAGGAGGGTCAGGGAAAGAGAATCTCTGATGACACAGTTCTAAGAAAGCTTCAGCCAGGTTGATGGGGAATAACTTGGAGCCAGCTGCCAAGTAGAAGAGTCCCACATTCTACAGGAATGTGCCAGCATCGCATCAGTCATTAACCAGGAGGAGGTATGGCCTCAGCACAAACATGGCGGCCGAGGAGAGGGCAACAACCACTATGACCCTGCTGAGGAATTCTAAGCATCACATGTTCAGGGCTCTCACACACACACCACTTGAAATAATACTCTCCTGGGAGTAACTTTGTGTGAATCCAAACAAGGTCTGGCGAAAATGCATCAGCCATCAATAGAACACTCACAGTAGGTAACAGGTAAGCTCCCACCAGCAACTTTTGCTCCCAACTGCTGTAACTTTTCGTTCTACCACTCAAGATAAAATTGTCTCATAGAATCTCAATCAATGGCAAGCTTTTATTTAAAAAATAGAAATCTAATCTTTCATTTGAATATTTCTGAAGAATCAAACTCATCCTGGGCATGTCACATGGTAGCTGTCCAGAGGCACTGAAAAAGGAGGCATTTGGTCACCATCACCCAGCAGTAAACTCTTTGCACAGTTTTAGGTTTTAAGTTCTTCATGCTGCTCTTGGTCAATCAACGACTGTGATTCGGGTTCAGAAGCCATCCAAGGAGAGCAAGGGTTGAGCCATCCTTAACTCATACCCAGATGGAACAACTTCCGCAGAATGGCTGGTCCTCCCCAATAACCCCTGTAAGAAATGACATACAGAAGATTATTTGTTTCAGAAAAGATGGGGTTGACTTCAGCAGCAGAATGTTGAAAGGGAAGCCAAGTTGCTCACACAGCTTGCTTCTCAGCACATAAAGCAAGACTTGTCTAGTGAGGTAGAAAGATCCCATGATCAGGAGGGGACAACATACTTTGGATCCTGGCTTTGACACTGACTTGCTATGTGAGCCTGGACACGCAGACTCAACTCAGCAAACCTGTATGAAGGCTCTGCTACATGCCAACTGCAATCCTTTCTACTCTCATTTGCTTGTAAATTAAGTATAGTTCAGGGTTTCTCAATCACGGCCCTACTGACAATTTGGACCAGATATTTCTTTGTTGTGGGACTGACATGTGCATTTTAAGATGGTTAGCAGCATCTCTGGCCTCTATTCACTAGATACTCACAAGCATCCCCTCCAGTTGTGACAATCAAACATGTCTCCTGATATTGCCAAATGTCCCCTTGAAGACAAAATCACTGATATACATACCTGACTTAACTATCTCTTAAGGGTTTGGACAAGTGAAATGAGATTGTCATTTTTTGGATCAAGAGAATCTTAGTTTTTATTACTCTATTTACTTATTGAATGCCTACTATGCAGCTTTTTATATGTCATCTCATTGATCTTCATCCTGTGAGGTAGGCAATGTTAAGTTCATTTTGTAGATGAGAGTAGTTAGGCAACTTGCCCTAGGACACACAGCTAGTAAATGGCAGAAGCAGGACTCAGGGCACAGGTCTGACTCCAAAGCTTTTGCTCTGAATCACTATGTTTTATTTTTCCTAGAACACACACACACACACACACACACACACACACACACACAGAAGGTGTCAGATGAAAAAGTACTTGACATGTGAAATTGATTTACTATTATTATTGTTGTTGTTGTTGTTGTTGTTGTTATTAATCCAGTAGCAAGAGAACACAGCTAAGGTTTCAGATCCTTCATAGGCTGCCATCACAAATCCCTAAGAAACAACACAGCAAAGCAGATCCCCTGCCTTGGGTCATGATGTCTCCTGTAGCTTGAAGGCTTCCTTGAGACAACCACCCTGCACAAGGCGGTGCAATATGCCAAAAGGCGTGTCTCTCTACCCTAGGCGATGACCTTACCTTAGCATCATGTTCCAGTACAGGAAAGGCATCAGGTCGGCCTTCATGAGGTACATGGAAAGTCGCTCTTTGCTCTGGTCAAAGGGGAAGGTTTCCAGCGGCTGAGCGTTGTAGTCAAACTCCGCAAGAATCACACGGTTGTAGCCAGTCACCAGTGGACACGAGGTGTAGCCATCATACTAAATTTGCATGTGAGACTGAGTTGGAAAGTGGCTCTTTATCTGGCATTATATAATACTTCAGAATTTATTATTTACTCTAAGTAATTACGGTTTTATGTTTTTGAATATTTTTGTACAGTGAAAAAATGGAAATTATATAACAAAAATATACTGAGGACAAAAATTAAAGTGCCCATATTAGAGAAACCTATTAAGGAAGTGGCAGAATTGTGGGAAAACACTGCTTTCAGGCAGAATAAGAGATGATAATTCAGACAGTGGTTCTTACAAGGCATACAAACCTTCTTTGTTGGTGTTTGATTCTTCATAACCAGAGAAATTGTTCTGTCCAGTATTCCTGACTGGGCAGCTATAAGAGAAATGGAAAAGTCAGAAAAGTATAAGCATCTAGGTTTTCCAAGAAAACTAATTTGCAAATAAATGTAGACAAATTAAGAAGCCTCCATTCCCTATCCCTCTAGATTTTTTCATTGTTTTATTATGTTTAACTTTTTTAAAGTTTATTTATTTATTTTTGAAAGAGACAGACAGAGAGAGAGACAGAGAGAGAGAATCCCAAGCAGGCTCCACACTGTCAGTGTGGACAAAGCCTGATGTGGAGTTTGAACTCATGACCATGAGATCATGACCTGAGCCAGATGCTTAACCGATTGGGCACCCAGGCACCCCTATCCCTCTAAATTTTAACTAGAACATGACTCATCTTACCACTTGAAGTTCTCGCTACCAGGAGGGGTTCTTCAATTCATCAAAAGCCTACACAGATGCCTCTCTAAGTTTGAAACTTAAGAGCCAGCTCTCTCCAAACAAGAAAACTGTTAGGGTGGCCCTATCCCAACCGCAGACCCCCTACTCCTCGGGGTCAATAGTTGTCAACTTGGTCTGTGTGTCCAGAATCCCCTAGACTTTCATGTGTTCCTTTGTTCTTGTTCAGACAGCCTAGATTGCCCCAGGTATATTCAATTAGGTAACACAGTGAGCTTTCCTCTGTACTAGAGCACCCTGGCTAAGGCTGGACCAAATATAGACAATTAGATAGGTAGACGGATGTTTTTGTTTTTGATGGTAAGAGTGGGAGACTACTGTTTTTACTATGAAAATATTCAAACTCTTATCTTTCTTGTTTCATCTATCCCATCACAGATGCTACTCTTACTTTCTGGAGTATTTTCAGAGCAAACATCACAACAATTCACCCAGAAATATTTCTGTGTATATCTCCAATATATGAGGAACTTTTTAAATACAAACACAATAGCAATTTTTAAATACAAACGCAATTCAATATACCTGAATTATTAGCAATAATTCCTTAATACCATCTAATCCCAGTCTGTGCTCAATTTTGAATAATTAAGACTGCCCTTTTAAAAATACAAGCAGTTTGTGTCTCTCAAGGTGGAACACTGGATTTGCTTTTGAGGAAAGATGGATTAGGTTTATACTGTATAATACTCATTAAAGCGGTTGTTTTGCAATCCCCAAAATCAGGAGTCAACAAGCTTCTTCTGTAAAGGAAAATTTTACACCTTGTGGGCCAAGAGGCAAATATCAAAGATATTAAGTAACAAGAGAGAAAAAAAAAGTTTATTAACAAAATCCAAAACATAACAATAATTTTCTGTAATACAGGTCTACTAGTAAGAAGAATGAAATTCTTTTTTCTGAACCTCAATGCTCCCTATCATAAATTGATTATAAATGTTAACCAGTAGAAATCATTCCTAGCCAGTTGTACAAAAACAGGAAGCAGGTTGCATTTGGCCCACAGAGTGTAGTTTACTGATGCCCAAATCAAAAGAGCAATAATTTTTTTTCTCGAATGAGCAGTTTCAAAAAAATGAGGAGTAAATGATTCCGCTTTAAAAATATTAACTGGCTGTCCTCATTGTCTTAACATCTCTAAAGATCCTATTTCCCTTTTGGAAAACTTTGTTCCCCTTTGAGGGCCGTACAGAGTTTAGGATCTTAACTGAGAAGTTCCAAAGAGGTGCCTGCAGCAGGGCATCAAGATCAACGAAGAGGAGAGAAGATGTTGGGTGGGTACCAGTTGCCAGGAGGTTGGGACCCAGGAAGCAGTCACTCTGTCCAGGTATGTGTGTATGAAAGGGTATGTGAATTGTTGTGCACTTTTTTCGTGTATTATAATCCCCTTTGGCTATGCCCAAACCTTCATTTAACTTTTGTTAATGCCACATCCTGGTCTTGGCTGTGCTGTGGGTAATTAAGGGAGAATCTTGGGAAAGATAAAGAGGCAGGAGCCACAGGAAGCTAGATTCAATGTAGCAAGATGGGGTGTCACCCACAGTAGCATAGTGGTCTGGAATGAGGTAAGACACCTGTCTGGGTAGCGAGTAAAGACAAGGATGGATTAGTAGAACCGGTGAGAGCATTGCCAGGCATACTGAGAGGACCCAGGGAAGGGAATCTAGTGAAAAACGTAGATCTGCTTGGGGAACACTGGGACTTCTGTTATTTACTTGCTGAAATGTGAAATGACATAAAAAAAAAAAAAAAAGCATTCACTACAGCACTGTCTGAAATACAAACGGATTGGAAACAATGTAAATACAAATTAAGAGTAGACTCGTTAAATAAATTCTGGAGCAACCATGCAAGAGAATACAGACTGGAAAATAACAGGTAAAAACAATGGGGATGCTCTCTACATGGTCAGGGGGAACAAAGAAGCAGAGCAGATAGATGCAAGACAGGGCGGGGAGCAAGATTTTTCACTTATAACTTTCCATTTAATCAAATTTAATATTATCTACTCAGAACGATGAATGACATGTGTTTGTTTGAAGTAGGCCACAGACTGGCTAATCTGGGCCTCCTATGCATCCACAGGTATTTTCTTTAAAAAAAATTTTTTTTTAATGTTTATTTATTTTTGAGAGAGAGAGACAGAGCACGAGTGGGGGAGGGGCAGAGGGAGAGGGAGACAGAATCCAAAGCAGGTTCCAGGCTCTGAGCTGTCAGCACAGAGCCCAATGTGGGGCTCAAACTCACGAACCGTGAGATCATGACCTGAGCTGAGGTCAGACGCTTAATGGACTGAGCCACCCAGGTGCTCCCACAGGTATTTTCACCACATAAATTCAGCAGATTTACAAGAAGATAAAAGCAAATGGAAAGCATTGTCTCACAGTCTACCTATAAGTCACAAAGAGAAAAGATACCTTTACGGTGCAGAGAACTAACGGTCACTCCTTCACCCAGTGATGAAATCTAGCCTCACCAAGGACAAGACATGCTAACAAGAGGCTCCCAAGGTGATGCAGTGGGAGGCACACAGCCTCATGTACAGAGGGTCTTACCAAATGGATAACCTGAATCTAATTTTAAGAAAGCCACCAGGGGTGCCTGGGTGGCTCAGTCAGTTAAGCATCTGACTTCTGCTCAGGTCATTATCACATGGCTCTTGAGTTTGAGCCCCACATGAGGCTCTGTGCTGACAGCTCAGAGCCTGGAGCCTGCTTTGGATTCTGTGTCTCCCTCTCTCTCTGCCCCTCCCCTGTTCACAGCCTGTCTCTCTCTCTCTCTCTCTCTCTCAAAAATAAACTTAGGGGTGCCTGGGTGGCGCAGTCGGTTAAGCGTCCGACTTCAGCCAGGTCACGATCTTGCGGTCCGTGAGTTCGAGCCCCGCATCAGGCTCTGGGCTGATGGCTCGGAGCCTGGAGCCTGTTTCCGATTCTGTGTCTCCCTCTCTCTTTGCCCCTCCCCCGTTCATGCTCTGTCTCTCTCTGTCCCAAAAATAAATAAAAAACATTGAAAAAAAATTAAAAAAAAAATAAAGAAAAAATAAAGAAACTTAAAAAAAAAAGGAAGAAAGAAAGAAAGAAAGAAAGAAAGAAAGAAAGAAAGAAAGAAAGAAGAAAGCCAGCAGAAAGGGGAACCAGAAAGGGGCACCTGAAAGGGACACCTGGGTGGCTCAGTCAGTTAGGTGTCTGATTCCTGATTTCGGCTCAGGTCATGATCTCACAGTTCATGAGTTCAAGCCCCACACTGGGCTCTGTGCTGACATCACAGAACCTGCTTCAAATTCTGTCTCTCTCCCTTTTTTCTCTGCCCCTCCTGCTCTCTCTCTCTCTCTCTCTCTCTCCCTCTCAAAATAAATAAAAAATAAACTTTAAAGAAAAAAGAAAGAAAGAAAACCACCAGACAACTCTAAATTATGTATGTTCTACAAGACAACCAACCTGGTCTCCAAAAATGCCAATGTCATGAAAGTAAAAAAATGTCCGAGGGCCTGTTCCAGATTAAAGGAAACCAAAAAGACATGACATCCAGTGCAGTGTATGGCCCTTAACTGACTCATGGATTTAAGGGAGGGTAGGGTGGGGGTAATAAAGGAGAACTGGAGAAATCTGAACTGGATTGTATATGAGATGATTATATATCAGATAATACAGTGTTCAATTCCTCGGACATGATAATGGCCTTGTGGATATCGAGGAGAAAGTCCTTTTTCTTAAGAAATACAATAGTATTTGGGGGCGAGGTATTATTGTCAAAAATTGCTTTCAGGGGGCACCTGTGTGGCTCAGTCGGTTGAGCATCCCACTTTGGCTCAGGTCACGATCACATGGCTCATGAGTTCAAGCCCCAGGTCAGGCTCTGTGCTGACAGCTCAGAGCCTGGAGCTTGCTTCAGATTCTGTGCCTCCTTCTCTCTCTGCCCCTCCCCTGCTCACACTCTGTCTCCCTCTCTCTCTCTCAAAAATAAATAAACATTAAAAAAAATTTTTTTTAACTTGCTTTCAAATAACTCAGCAAAAAATGTACATAGAGTAATAAAGCAAATACTACAAAAGATAATAATCGGTTAATATCTGAGGGGCCTATGAAATTCATTGTGCTTTCTTTCAAATTTGTCATAGGTTTGAGATTTTTAAAATAAAAAATTGGGAGGAAGTTATTTTTAATAATGAAAAAGATATTCAGCGGGTTTCCTAGAAAGGAAATAGGTTGAAATAGTGACAGTAACACAACATGTTCCGCAGGTATGCGATTTGCACAAACACACTACCACCCCCACCAGCAGGGATGTCTGTGTTTCATAGCATGTGGAGAAGACCATTCCTATCTACAGAGGACAGCATCTAAAAGGCAATTCTCCTCATCACTGCTAGTGCAGAACATGGAGGTAAAGAATTTCGTTTTCCAGGCTGAGGCCTCAATCGTGTACCAATCAGGGCATGCTCCACTGTATTTGTCCTAACAGGACAATTTTCTGGTCCGCAAGCTTTCATTGACTTGCATGTGTTTTCTGTGGAAACAAACGCTTCCCTAGCTTTATGGTGTTTCAAGCAGAAGGAAAAATAGCCAACCTGCCTAGGGTCACAGGCCAAAAAAAGGCCAAGGATACAAGTAGGGCAGTATGAGAAGTAAAAGAATTGCAGAGCTGGAAGAGTGGTACCCTCTCTCTAATGCCCCCTCCTCTGTAAACAACCACCCTGACCTACAAAGGGCAGAGGAGGCGATGCTACTCTTTATTCTTCATATGACACCACGTTCATCAACAGCTAGCCTCTGTGTCAGGGAGGTTGAAGTCATTTTGAGGCCACAAAAGTTTCCTTATGAATGGAATGCTATTTGTGCCAGGCTTTGGTTTTTGTTATGATGGTCCCTTAGGGTGACATCATTCTGAGAGAGTCGGAACATAGCTCATTCGTTCTCTTACCTACTGCAGCAGCGGTCTTTGATGTGGGAAGGTTAGTGCAATCCCCAATCCCAAACACATTTGGGTATTTCTTGTGCTGCAGAGTTTCTTTATCCACATCCACCCAACCAGCAGCGTCAGCCACGGGACTTGTCTTGAGGACATCTGGCGGGCTCATTGGTGGGGTCACGTGAAGCATTTCATACTACAAAAAAAGGAAAGCATCCAAACTTGTGTTTATTGCAGTATTTCTACAGCCCCACAGCTGTCCCCTGATCTCCCTTACCCATACACCATACTATGGCTGCATGGCACACTGTATACTCAGTGGCTGTCCTAATCCACACCCCCTCCGAGGTTTTCCATGCTTCCATGCAGCGTGGTGATAAAACAACTAACCACTCGCTCAGTTGGTGTTGTTTCCCCATACAGAGTCAACATGATCCTTTTGGCCAGAGGCGTGGGGAAATCAGCAGCACTGGAATGAACCTTACTCACATTCTGAAAGAACCCACTGATGTTTCTATTATTACTAAAACAAAGGAAGTGGTGTTTCTCGGTTGCTCTCTGCCTGACCCTCAGCTGACTACTTGTAAAGTCCGTTACTTCCGTTTTATTCTGCAAAGTGGTGCTCAGAGTCGCTGAAACCCACAAAGGTCATGTTCGGGGCTGGTAAGTGAGCACCATTTTCAAACATGGATCAACTCTCAAAACACATAAAGGAAACCATTGGAACACCAACTTAAGATGACATAAAAGGGAGCGCCTGGGTGGCTCAGTCAGTTGAGCATCCAACTTCGGCTCAGGTCATGATTGCATGGTTTGTGAGTTCGAGCTGTACATGAGACTCTGTGCTGACAGCTCGGAGCCTGGAGCCCGCTTTGGATTCTGTGACTTCCTCTCTCTCTGCCCCTCCCCTCCTCATGCTCTATCTGTCTCTCTCTCTAAAAAATAAATAATAAACATTTAAAAAATTTTTAATAAAAAAAATATGACATAAAGGGTGGTGAGAATATCGGCATTTTGGAGGAGAGAGTGATCTGATTCAGGAATAGGTTTACTGAACAGTCTAGCGGGGGTAGGATGGTTTGTCTGTGTATTTTTCCCAGAAAACCTGTATCAACGTTACCCTTGGTAGCAGTGCACTAACCCACCCTGATCAATGTGGATGGCTCATTTAATGTTTTGTTTATGTAGTACTTATTTGCTTATGTAATATTTTTGTGGTTTATCCTTCCTATTCTTTTTATTATTGTTCGCAAACTCCATCTAGCAATTTCAAACTGATTTAAGAGTTCCAAAACATTTCATTAAGGAGAAAACTTTAGTGTCTTAAGACAATCCCCACCTTGTGGCAGTCCATAGCCCCTGGTTTCTCTGAGGAGGCCCATCCCTTGTCAGGGCTGGTCAGTCCTTGACAGCAGAGGGAGGTAAGGAGGTGACTTGTATGATTCCTCCTCCCAATTATAAGCTTAATTAACCTTAAAGTAAAGGAGAGCTGTCAATGGGCTCTGCTCCTCTGCAAGGTCATCTTGGGTTCTTTCAGGGCATGGGTTCCTGAGGCTGGCTGTGCTAATGAACATGGAGACTGAGCACATGTCTGCAGGATAATGTATGGAATCCAACAGCCATCAGCCACCAAATTATAAAGGCTATGTCTGTTTTTCTATAGTTAAGTAGAACCACTTTTTTTTTAGCTGAGGGCTAAGTCTTACCAGAGTCATATCTACCTACTGGCATTAATGTGCTTAAATTTCACAAGCACACATGAATTCCACACATCTTTGCTAGAAGAAAAGTTAAATATTTCCACACAATCATCATAAAGGCATGAAGTTTTACTCAAACTAATACCCTACAAAAGATATACTAGGGTCTGCTTTATAGATTTATTAAAAAATAACATTGGCAGTTAGTTGTAACTTGCTCTTTATCCACTATTTCCACAAACTGTGTGTGACAGATAACTTGGTTCTCCTTCATTAACGTAAATAATCTATTCAGGGTAGTGGTTTTCAAACTTTAATGTTTATAAGCAGCATTTGGGAGACCTGTGGGAAATGCAGATTTTGGGCCCCACCACCCCACAATCCCAATCCAGTAGGTCTGGGTGAGGCATAGGAATCTGCACTTTAACAAAATCTCCTACCGATTCTGACACATGAAACCTGTAGGTGACAGTCTTAGAAGCTCTGGCTTGAAGGAACAGGTCCATTTACAAGGAAAAACAGAATGTTATTATATGGTAAGTCACTTTACCTTCCATTTGTTTACCTATAAAGAAATACATTACAGGGATCCCTGGGTAGCTCAGTCATTAAGCATCTAACTCTTAATCTCAGCTCAGGTCATGATCTCACAGTTCATGAGTTCGAGCCACGCGTCAGGCTCCACTCTGAGCCTGCTGGGGATCCGCTCTCTCCCTTTCTTTCTGCCCCTCCCCTGCTCATGCTCTCCCTCAGGCGCTCTCTCTCTCTCTCTCTCTCTCTCTCTCTCTCTCTCTCTCTCTTTCAAAATAAATAAAACAACAAAAAAAAAAGAAATACATCACAGTAGACCATTGAACACTGTGGGGGTTAGGCTATAGGCTTTTTCTTTTCTTTTCTTTTCTTTTCTTTTCTTTTCTTTTCTTTTTAATTCCTTACAGTAGTAGTTCTCAATCCTGATTGTACATTTGAATTATTAGAGGAACTTTTGAAATGCCCAATCATCAGTCCACACCCCCAAACTAATTAATCAAAATCTGGGGGTTAGACCCAGACATCAGAGCATTTAAAAGCTCCCCAGGTGATTCCAATGTGCAGCCAGGGCTGAGAGCCGCTACTTTAACGCCTTTTGGTAGATTTTTGAAATTCATATTTTAAGAGTGGAATTGGGTCTGGAAAGAAATTCTGACCTGACATCCTAACATTTAAAGCAGACACAAATATCTCTTTTCTTTATAAACTCTTTAGAAGAACAATAACCATTTACATATCCAAGTTTCTATCTGCAACTTCAACAATCCACAGCACAGCTGAGAACCAAAGTGAAAAAGACCAAATAACAAAATGAAGTTCATGCACTCAAGCCCATATAGTTTGCTCAGAAAAGTATGTAGTGGGCCCTCACTTGTAGCCCACTCGCTGTTACTTTACATAAAATCAAACAAGTTTGGCTATCTCATTTTCCAGCCAATAAAGAATTAACAGCAGCAGCTTAAAGGAGCTGAAGTGGGAGGGACCTTCTAACGTCACTCACGACTGCCTGACAGCCAAGAAAGAAGAAAACTGGAAAGCCACAAAAAGGACACATACAAAATCAAATAGCAGAGTACTTTGAGACCCTTTTATAAAATGATAACTAGCCCTAGGAGGCTCTAGGAGCATAACTTTATAAAAGCTATTCAAAATAATGACCCTGAGCTGGGGCAAGTACATAGTAGGTGAGCCTAGGACATCCTGTGACACCAGAAAGCAAGAACGTGCTCAAAATATGATGGCGACATGTCACAAGGACATAGCCATCTTGAAAGGACTCCTACTGGCCAAATCTGGGACAGTTTGAGTGCCAAAAGGACAGTAATGAGTTAAGGACAGTAATAAATTACAAACCATTGGAGGCAAAAAAAAAAAAAAAAAAAGAATTCATAAATTTATACCTATAACTAATGAACTGAGAGAAAGGAGGGCTTTTGCAGACAGAATGCCAACAGCTTACTGTTAAAGGTGGACAGAATGCTTGATTGGAAAAATCATCATTTTGCAACCACCATAATAAAGACTGGACTAGGCAAAAATCATCAGTGGATGATAAATCCAGTGGGAAACCTAATGAGGAGGGAGTAGGGTATTTGCTTGGTCTTAAAGTGTCTCCCCCCTCCCCAAGACTTATTAGTAGCAAAGGAGGAAAAGAATAACAATATACAGTGGAGAAATTGGGCCATCTTTTGACTGGTGATCAAAATAAATATCATTAATGAGGGGCAGGTGACCATAATGTGCTTTCAAATGTGATACACTAGAAAGACACGACATTCCTTAAACAGCATTTCAGTCTAAAAATGTAGAGCCTGAGGGGCACCTGGTAGCTCAGTCAATTAAGCATCCGACTCTTGGTTTCAGCTCAGGTCATGATCTTGCAATTCGTGAGTTCGAGCCCCACATCAGGCTCTCTGCTGTCAGCACAGAACCCGCTTCGGATCCTCTGTCCCCCTCTCTCTCTGCCCCCTCCCGCTTGCTCTCTTAAAGCAAAAATAAATAAATAAACTTAAAATGCAGAGCCTGAAACTGATCACAAGAAAATATAAACAAACCCCAAATGAGGAACATGCTATTAAAAAATAAAAGCAGAGAGGGGGGCTGTATTATTCCAAAACATCCACCAGAAAAGGCTATGGAAATGTTCCAGATCAAAGGATGTTCAAGAAACATCACAAATAAATGCAATACCTGCCTGTTGACTGGGTTCTGCGCTGGAGGGAGAAGCATGCTATAAGTGCTATTGGGTCAATCAACAAAACAAATACAAATGGTAGATTAAAATATTGTATCCATGCTAAATTACTGAACTGATAACTGTACTATGGTTATGCAAGAGAATAGGGATCTCTCAACAGATTTACAGCAAAGAATTTAGGTAAATGGCCATGAAGTAGGATGTATATAACTTACCTTTAGATGCTTTGGGAATATTATATCCTATCACATCATACTACATTACATTATATGTGGAGGGAGAGAGAGATCAAATGATAAAGCCAATTGGGTAAAACGAAAATAAATGAATCTAGGTAAAGGCTACACAGTATACAGTTTTCTTTGTACTGTTTGCATTTTTTGCAGCTTCTCTAAGTTTAAGATTATTTGCAAATAAAAGTTTAAATTATGACTTTGAATCATCAGTAACACCTTAAATGATAGTCAATACATACCATTTAAGAAAGGAAAGATGTGTGCAATACATTTTAGAAAAAGCCTGCACTAAAAAGCCTAAAACATGAAGTTTTGATGTTTGGAAGATTAGTTGTTGGTTCACTTCAAAATTCCCTTTTTATGGAACCCTTCATTCCTCTAAAATTGCTGAATGAATAAAATGTCACTATGCGCTATTTTCTCGTTGCTAACGGCTCTTGCCAGAGTGATATAAACAAACGATTCTCCCATGTATGCTTCTCCAGATGCCTTTACATCTTGTTCTTAATCCTCATAAACCTCTACAAAAGTACTATTCCTGCTACACAGCAGAAGAAGAAGAAACACACAGGATCCAAGCCCATATACAGAGGCTCAATCTTCCCAAGTTAGGGTATGGCTCCAAAACACCTTTCAAGGATTTTGAAGTGCTTCCTTTTGTGCACCAGTGAAAGATGCTTTTTTTTTTTTTAAGTTTATTTATTTTTGAGACAGAGAGAGACAGAGCATGAATGGAGGAGGGGGCAGAGAGAGAGGGAGACACAGAATCGGAAGCAGGCTCCAGGCTCTGAGCCATCAGCCCAGAGCCAGACGCGGGGCTTGAACTCACGGGCCGCGAGATCATGACTTGAGCTGAAGTCGGACGCTTAACCGACTGAGCCACCCAGGCGCCCCACCAGTGAAAGATGTTTAAAGACATCCTCTTCCACAGGGGAAAGACACCCCTGTCACCTGTAAACTACCCACAAACAGGACTGTTTCTCACACAGCATAAATAGAGAAATCACCAAATCCTCCATTTAAGGAAGCCCTTCCTGAATTCTAGGCAGACCTGAAGTCATCAAATATTTTTGGCTGCTTCAAGTGACTCAGTAGAAGAAAAGTGGAGATACAAAATAGGATATAAATTCACTTGAAACCAGTAGATAAACCCTCCTCAGCTCCCATGCACGCAGCCCCCTTCTTTCTCTTCCCCATCCATTCTAGTCCACCTTCTCTCCTATTACTGCCCTAATATGCTCATTGTAACCAGCCTCCCCCAGCACGCAGAGGGCGACAGGGAGGAGGGAGCCACAGTGTTGTTGGCATCTAGGGCAGTGTTTCGCCGACAGCTGGACCTCACCACTCACTGAAATCACTTGGGTCTCTCCAGGTTTGTCCAGATTCTCAAAAACGGCCTCTTGTCTATCGGCTCGGACTTCGATGAGGTTTTGCTTGTAGTTAACAGTGAGGTCCCTCTCCTGGATGATCTCCTGCAGTGCAGCAGCGTACTTCTTAACCCCAAAAATTGCTCCGAGGGAAGTGTTGAAGATGATATTGGCCTTGGATCGCTTCCCCGTCTGGGAAAAAAGGAAAGGACAGAAACAGCCGACACCAAAGCATTACTTCAGCCACTTCGTTTTTTAACTTACACAAGAATTAAAACCCTTACAAGAGAGCTCACCAGCTTTCTCTATCACCAGCCACCGGTGGGGCGAGGCCTCCTTCTTACTTTCTGCCAGTGACACAGCAACTAAGGGCACATTTGAGTTGGGGGGGTTAAGAGGGCACTGCTTATTTGCAGGCCAGAGATGAAGGTCAAGTCCAGGGAAAGATGGGCTGAACTGTTTATTCATATACTCATTTGTTCATTCACTCAATAAATATTTAATGAGGTCCTACAGCTGGTCAGGCACTGTTCTAGGTGCTGCAGGAACAGTAGTGAACAAAGTTCCCATCCCACTGGCTCATACACACTAGAATTCTTCGTATGTTTCAGAGGCTAATATTCTCCCAGATGCCTAAGATCTTATGACGCCTGAAAGAGAAACTTCCTCTCAGCTGTCCAAGACTTAGAAGAAAAGAGTTTTGCAGAGACAATTCCAGGAAGGAAGAAACAACTCGTCTCCTCCCCTTTTCCTTTGTTCAGTTCCTTTTCAGATTTGCTCAGCTGAATCATACTATTTGAAAGAAGTGAGGTGGGTGAAAACCTCCAAAGGCTGTGCCATCCAGGAATTCTCTTGAATCAGAAGGCCATTTCTTAGAAATAGAAAAGATGAGAAAGAATGAAATCTGGCCTTTTGTAGCAACGTGGATGGAACTGGAGAGTGTTATGCTAAGTGAAATAAGTCGTACAGAGAAAGACAGATACCATATGTTTTCACTCCTATGTGGATCCTTAGAAACTTAACAGAAGACCATGGGGGAGGGGAAGGAAAAAAAAAAAGGTTAGAAAGGGAGGGAGCCAAAACATAAGAGACTCTTAAAAACTGAGAACAAACTGAAGGTTTACAGGGCGTGGGAGGGAGGGAAGTGTGGGTGAGGGGTATTGAGGAGGGCATCTGTTGGGATGAGCACTGGGTGTTGTATGGAAACCAATCTGACAATAAATTTCATATTTAAAAAAAATAAAAAATAAAAAAATTTAAAAAAAGAAAGAGGAATGATGAGTCCAACTGTTGCTTAATTCCCCAGGGGGGTTGGCATAGGTTTGCATAACTCAGGTGAAGGCTTCCCAGTGTGGTTCCAAGCACACGTCCAAAGGTTCTTTGGTCCCACCTGCCCCTTCCCTTCTCTCCCCTTCTCTCACCTGTCCCTTTACAGAACCACAGACTGCTTTGAATCCTGACACTGCCTCAAGTCAGACCACGCTGTGGTAAACCACATGTGACATGTCACACAAGGGCCGGAGGGCGAGAGCAGCTTCCCGGAGCTTCATGCCAGGTATACTCAGGCTGTGGACACTGGCTCTGACACGTATCTTTGAGGAATGCTGGGAGTGTCCCCACCCAAATACCTCTTTCCACTAAGGTTTGAAGTTCTAGGTCAACATTTTTTTTTTTTTTTGTCTTTAGAATTGGCATTTGCCTACTGTATTCTCAATGATGTCTATTAAGAACCTGAAAATATACATAACCTTGAACTTAAGCGGGAGCAATTGAGGATACTGTATGTGTAAGAACAAACAATGTACAACAAATTGTCCAACTATATGGAAATATTTAAACAATGTCTAACACTGCTCCCCAGTAGATTTCTATATACACATTAGAAAGTATGTTACAAAGACTATTTAATAACAAGGAGTACATCTAAATTTGCATGGTATGATTGTAACCATGTTAAAAAATGTACAGGAAAAAAAATAAAAGGATGTGTCAAATTGATAACAGCAGCTATATCAGAGTAATTGGATTATAGGGACTTCCTTTTTTTCTGGTTTATAAGCCACCAGTTATATAATTTTATACATATGTAATAAAAATTTAGAAATCAGAAAGGTATTGTGACAAGGACAAAATGGAATTCTGGCATCTCTTTATTAGCACCGTCTGCCCTCCTTGTCTCTGTCCCTGGACAGGAAGCATACCTTCCTGAAATAGGCTTCTGACAGATACATGATCTTCTGGGGGGCCCCAGCACACTTTACAGGGGTATTCGGGAAGGTGAAGATGGCATTGCCCTCTTTGAAGTCTTGCAAAGCTTTCCACGTCTTCTCTACTGTCTTCACCGAGTAATTGGACCCGATTTTGGGATGCTCAAAACCTTCAGGTAAGCCTTTAATCTGCAAGAAAGCACACCAAGAAACGAGTTTTTTAACAAAAGCGCAAATTCACAGGAGTGTAAATTTTTTGACCAAAGTGCAAAAACTCTTGTTTAGAGCCTTTGTTCTCTGCCATTTCTATAACCTCTCGAGTATTTCAGTCCAATTATTAGCCCCCAGTATTCACCCACACATTAGAGCAGGCAGGAAGGTGGGTGAGGGATCTGCTAAGACCAGGGCTGTGGGGCCTGAAGTCAACTGTCAACCCACAGAATGGGCCCAGCCCCAGGGAACCCCTTCGCCTCCCTGGCCTTGAGACCATGATTTGGACAGACTTCTTCCCACCATCACAGGGAGGACAAGAAGCCAGCCATACTTCCCTTTTGGAGAACGAGCTGCCATCCTGGGAAGAAGAAGAATGACAGACAGAACCAAGAGCCATACTGTCAATAATCGCAAATGTCAACTACCCATTATCGAAGGTTGTACCATATCAGACTCTTGGCAAAGGCAGTAAGGGCAGGTAATTAAAAACATGGACTTGGGAACCCCACAGATCTGGCTTGAGTCCCAGCTTTTCTACTTACAAGTGTTATGACCCTGGGTAAATTACCTAATATCCCTGAGCCAGTGGGGTTTCAAAGTATGGTACCCGGGAACTTCCTAGAAATGCAAATTATCAGGCCCCACCCAGACCTACTGATTCAGAAACTCAGGGGCAAGCCCAGAAACCTGTTTTAACAGGATCTCTGGGTGGTTCTACTGTACACCAAGAAGTTTATGTTCCTCGCCTGTAAAATGGGGAGAAAAGTAACTGCTTCGGAGGGTTGTTGGCAGAAGTATGTGAAACCATGCATGGAAAGCGCTCGGGCAAATAACACCCACACAGTAAGTGCTCCAGAGGTGTTAGTGTATTCCTGCCAGGAAGATTACCTGGGCGCTTGTCCTAAATGTTAGGAGGTTGATAGAGGACAATGAAGATGGAATCGATTGAGTTGAGACTCAGGCACCAGTTCTTCCAGCAAGAGCAGAGAACGGTCAAACAACAGTCATCAAGATGCACTGGTCCTTCAGAACCCTGCCAGGCTGCTCTCCAGGCCATAGGGCCACCACTCGACACCCATCCCTCAGCTCTCAAGGAAACAGAGGGCTATGGTCTCCTCCTCAGTGTAAAAAGCAACCATTTCTCCGATCATATCTCCTGCTGCAGTTTAAGTAGTTATAATATCAACAGTCTCAACAATCATCATCATTATGATTATCATTATTATTATAGGATCACCTTGTATTTTAATGTTTCTGAAGTTTCATCCCATGCTAACAGTGGATATTCGCTGCATGCCTCTGAGGCAGGTGGGAAAACAGTACTGGCTCCTAGGCACAGACGAGGAAACTGAGGAGAGCAAGGTTGAGAGACCCACCTAGAATCTTACAGAACCAGATGCCGAGGCTCCTGACCACTGCCTAGGGTTCTTCTCACACGACCTCCATACTTCCTGGTTCCCAAAGCAAAACGCACTATCCAAGAGACAAACAAACAGCTGATCTTTCATCTCCCTCATCACTTTTCTCTACTTCGAAGACATTGTTGTCAAGGAAAAAGGTGCCACAAAGTGGTAACCAGGTTTATTTTAGGGAGACTGGTCACAAAGGGCCGTTTTTGACTCCTCATCCAATTCAAGTTGCTTCCCTGGGAACTCGGGAGCAGAGAGGGGCAGGGAGAGTCACAGAAAGAGAGGAGACCTCACTCCCCCTTTGGCCGAGCTGGCCAGGGAGCAGGACCTCACACTGCAGGGACTCCATGGAGCTTGGGAGGGGAAGAGGCAACTCAGTCCTACACAGCAAGGTAGTTTTCCTGTGAGTGTGAAAAAGCCTGCTGTTTTGCAAGAACTGCCATTAGGGATGGACACACTAAACTCAGATTAAAGCTTAAAGCTAAAATATATCATTATCACTGACAGAATCTTAGAGATGATTTTTCAAAAACCATAAAACGACCACTGAGAAAAAAAAAAAAACAAAACAAAACTAAGAGGATCCCTTAGAACTGTTTCTTGTCAAAACGAATACAAAGCAACTAAATACAGCATTTGATCTTAGCATAAGTAGGCCAGTGTAACACAGAAGTAGTTTAAAACGGTACCTTCTCAGGTGCCTGGGTAGCTCAGGCCATTAAGTGTCGGACTCTTGATTTCAGCTCAGGTCATCATCTCACAGTTCTTGAGTTCAAGACCTGTGGTGGGCTCCACACTGTCAGGGCACAGCTTGCTTGGGATTCTCTCTCCCTTTCTCCCTGTCCCTCTGCCCCTCCCCTGTGTTCTCTCTCTCTCTCTCTCTCTCTCTCTCTCTCTCTCTCTCAAAAGTCAATAAATAAATCTTAAAATAGTACCTTCTCATAGTCCAGCTGGATTCCAAGAGCAATAATAAGATATTTGTAGGAGATCTGCAACACAAAACAGTAATATTTTAGACCAGGATCCCAGGAGCGGCAGTCCTCAACCCCACCCCTGTGTGGCCACCATCATGTTTCCATTTTTTAATGTGTATGCCTTGAGGCTGTGGGTGATGGGCAGGGCACAGGGAGGGAGGCACACTCCAGTTTGCCACCATGTCTGCCATTCTCTGTCACCTCACACCTCAGTGTTTCGCAAGTACTGTATTGTATAACCACCACCACCACCCCCCCGCCCCCAGGGCTTGAGACTCTTGTATTTTTACATAGTGGACAGCGATACAAAGAAGTCACAATTATTTGTATGGTGCCTGTGTTAACACTTTCTCATGCTGAGGGGTGGGAGAATCACTTCCTCATCTTAAAAGACAATCAACTTTCTTTAAAATCTATGGAGTGATGTGTGAATCCCAAGCAAATCTGACCTGTCGTGTGGATTGGACCAACATTGTGAGAAACTGCTCTTTTGAGGGCCATGGAAAAAAATGTGATATAATGTACCTGATCTTACTTAATGATCTATTTATAACCTAAAAGCTCCCTGTTTAAGCATGGGTATTGTGATCACTCATGCCAAGGGCAAAGTATCCATATTTATCATGATGGAAATGTGGGTTTAAGATCAGAAGGAAGACAAGTTGAGGCCAGAAGAGTGTAAGCAAAAAGGATATAAAGAAACAGAACTTGCAGGGGCAGCTGGGTGGCTCAGTCGGTTAAGTATCCAACTCTTGATTTTGGCTCAGGGCATGATCTTATGGTTTGTGAGATCGAGCCCCACCTCCAGCTCTGTGCTGACATCACAGAACTTGCTTGGAATTCTCTCTCTCCCTTTCTCTCTGTTTCTCTGTCTCTGTCTCTCAAAATAAATAAATAAACATAAAAGAAAGAAAGAAAGAAGAAAGAAAGAAAGAAAGAAAGAAAGAAAGAAAGAAAGAAAGAAAGAAAGAAAAAAGAAAGAAAGAAAGAAAGAGGACTTGCCCTGAAAACTAGAGGTGGAGAATGATTGTAATGAAAGTCAGGAGCCCAGAAAGGAGAAATGGGTTGTAATTAATTATCACAATCTTGTACTAAATGGAGAAGCAGAGCAGCGAGCGGAGCAGGTCACAACTGAAGAGAGAGAAGAACTCCAAGACCAGAGAGTGCTTGGCTCAGGCTGGGGAGCCATGGGCAGCAAGTTTCTGCAGAGGTCCTGCCCTGGGATCCAGGAGGCTCAGCTCCAAGGTCACCTCTACAGTGAGGCCTTTCAATGATTCCTCCCCACTGGCTCCTTCTGGGAGCTCTCTTAGTGTGGTGTACATGATGCATTATAGCACTGGTGCTATTATATAGGAGTACTGTCTCCTTCCACTACATTGACGACTCCCAGAAGATAAAGGTTAGGTCTTATTCTTTATATTCCTAGAATCTAGCACAGCCACTAAATTAAAGTGAGGAACTCAGTAATGTTTGATGGATGGATGGATGGATGGATGGATGGATGGATGGATGGTTTCAGTTGTTTATGAAATATATAATTTTTCAAAGTGGATAATATACACATCTTCCTCCATATGATTTGTCTATTCATGACAGCTGTGCCCTGAAACTCCTTGTTCTGTAGGAAAGTGTACCAGGCCCATCAACTACCTGACTGAACTATGTTGAGTCTTCAGGGTATGTGAGGTCAGATGGGACATGGGGTCGGAGCAGGAGGTGATGATCTACAGGCAAAACATGAACACTATCAACAAGAAAAACCTTTGGTTTGTGTCTGCCCTGACTGTCTAATAAGAGCATAATATTGATTATTTTTAAGGACTAGTAACTGTCAAGTTTAAGATTATAAAAAAAAAATCATTAAGGGAGAATAAACCCTAAGAGAGCAAAGAACAAAAAGAAAGCCTCAAGCCTTCTGAATGAATTCAAGTTTTGAGGCCAGATGATCTAAATTCTAAGGAATTTCAAAAACTTGTAGACAAGACTTTTGAGCAATGACAGAGAACAGTCTAGACATTGCCAGAAGGCTAAATACAGGCAAATATTCTAATTTTATACAGGGGAATGGGGGCAGTAAACTCTGATACTAATAACTTAGTAGATAGGATGTCCTCCATTGCAAAATTCTAGGCTCATTTGCTAAGCAAATGTCTCTTAGTGATTTGGGAAAAGAGTTCCAACACAGATTCACAGATTGTAAACTGCTTTCAGTCAGTCAGAAGTCAAGAACTCTGCTGGCACACAGTAGGTACTTAATAAGAATTCCCTGTTTCTTTTTTTCAGGTATTCTTTAACAAATAATAACAGTAACAATTTCTTGAGCATGCACTCTGTGCAGGGCACTGCTCTAAATCCTTCACATGTTTTGGGGTGCTTGGGTGGCTCAGTCAGTTAAGCATCTGACTTCAGCTCAGGACATGATCTCCTGGTTCATGAGTTTGAGTCCCATGTGGTGCTCCATGCTGACAGCTCAGAGTCTGGAGCCTGTTTTGGATTCTGTTTTGGATTCGGATTCTCTCTCTCTGTCCCTGCCTCACTCATGCTTTCTCTCTCTCTCTCTCTCTCTCTCTCTCTCTCTCTCTCTCTCACACACACACACACACACACACACAATAAACAAACATTAAACATTAAAACAATTTTTTTTAATCCTTCACGTTTTAATCCGTTTAATCCTCAAAATAACCCAATGAGGTAGAGGTGGTATTACTCGTCCCATCTTATACAGATAAAGAAACTGAGACACAATTTGTTCACAAATATTTATGGAGCACCTTCTATGTGACAGATCTTGTGCTAGGTCCTGGACAGATAATACCGAACAAGAAAGATACATTTCCTACCCCTCCAAGAACTCAGCCTAATGGGTGAGATAGGTATTACCAGATAATCACACAAATAATTACTAAATCACAGAATGCTGTGATAGCGTGTCCAGAGGATACCTGACCCAGTCCAGTAGGTTAGGGAAGGCTTTCCTGAAGGGGTACAGCTAAGGTAAAGCTAAGTAGGAGTTAGCTAGGCAAAGAGATAGAGTCAGCATGTGAAAATGTCCTGGGGAAGAAGGAGGCCAAGGCATGTGAAATGAAAGGAAAATCTACTGGAGCAGAAATGAGACAGAGAACAGAACCAGAATCAGGTTAAGTCTGGAGAAGGACAAGGGTCAGCCCACACAGAGCCTAAGGGACACATTTCAGACAGAGACCCTTGCATCAGGGAAGAGTCAGAGACACAACGAGGCTGGATTTCAGCAATCCCTTCAACTCAGTCTTGAAAAAATAGTGAAGTGTAAACTAAGAATGGAATAATTTTGGTAAATTTTTAGCAAAAAATATTTGCTGAAGAATGTTGATTCATTGATGCGAACTAGAAAAAGCTCTCTAGAGACAGAGATTTGGTTTTACCAAATTAAAACCCTGAACTTAAATGAATCTATCATAGATAATGGCTAGGGGGAAAATGTTAATCGGATGACAGAGTCACAAATCCAAAAGATCCAGGCAAGTTGGGAAGAGGAACTAAAACCAACAAGACAACATCTCCCCCATGAGATGTTTTATGCAGATCTCGGATATCTGGCTAACATACTTAATAAAATCTTGGAAGAAAGTTCTGCCAGCTCACGGCAATTTCTTCCCCAGCCCTAAAACAAAACCCTGCAACTTTCCTAAGAGTCTGAGCTTTACATGTCTAAGGCTCAGAAGTGAGAACACCTACCAGTGCCTTTCATTCTTAAGACATGGGACAAGTTTATGATTCTTAAGATATGCACAAACCCAACCACAGAGGACTCTGAGCCATACATGTAATATGGAGGGGTCTAATCAAGGAGGCAAGCACTGCTGTACCAAAGAGATGATATATGTTGTCAGGGACAGGTGCCCTGGCCCCACAAGCAGTGAACTGGCAGAGGAAATGAGCCCCAAAGCTCAAACTTGTCAACTATGAATAATCTTCTGTTTAATTCTGTCTGTTCTCTTAGAGACGCTGGAGAAAATAAGTTCATCAACAGGGAGAGATAAATAATTTTTAAGTATGTATGTATACATATATTATGTATAGAATATGGTATATATCATATATGTAATACATAGAACATATATATTCTAATCCATTACATATTTCCATATCCATATATGGCTTTCTACATATATATACATACATGTACATATATGTATGTAAATATATGCACATTTATGTATGTATGTGTGTGTGTGTGTGTGTATATATATATATATATATATATATATATATATATACATATATATAGCCTGACTTGACATTGGTTCATATGAGAAAAACACCCAGAAGTTTGAACTGACCTCAAGCCCAGCATGAATCAGCATTGTGGTAACTGCCTGCTAAAAAGGCAAATGCTAACTTAGGCTATATCCAGTTGTGGGAGAGAATGATCTCACTCTATTCTGGGCTATTCTGTAAAGTTGCCTATTCTTCCAGGCAACCTTTTTCATGGGGGCACTAACAAGCCAGATGATGTCCAAAGCAGGGTAGAGAGAACAGTGAGAGGATCAGAGACCACAAAACAGGAGAAAGAATTGAGGAAAGTGGAGACGGGGCACAAATCTACCTGAAGAATAGATTTACACAGATGATAAGAGCCATCTTCAAATAGTTGAAGGATTCTCCCACAGAAAAGAAAAGATATTCTTGGCCAGGCTACAGGATAAAACAAGGGACAAGAAATTATTGAGGCCAATAACACCCTGGGGGTCTAACGAAGAGTATGAAAGTAGTTACAGAAATGGATTCTGACTCAGTAAAGGCAAAAATTTCATATAACATGTCTGTCTGTCTGTCTGTCTGTCTAAAAAATGGAGAGGGATCACTTGTTATCAGAGAGCTCCTTGACCCTGGGACATGTAAATACCAACCCATTTTAAATTCAATCCCTCCCCCACGTGCCCCCATCTCAGTTACTCTGCTGTATTTATTTTCACTAATACTCATCACCTTCTAACACACTATATAATTTACTTACTATGTCTATTAGTTATCGGATGCCCTTCCCCACTTGAATATAAAATCAAGGACAGTAAGGATTTTTGTTTCTTTTAGTTCACTCATGCCTAAATCTGTATCTAGCTTACAGAAGATGCTTAATAGGGGTACCTGGCTGGCTCAGTCAGTAGAGCATGCAACTCTTGATCTCAGAGTCATGAGTTTGACCCCACATTGGGCATAGAGCTTATGAAAGAAGAAGGGGAGGGGAGAGAAGGAGAGGGAAGGGAAAGAGGCACCTGGGTGGCTCAGTCAGTTAAGCTTTCAACTCTTGATATCAGCTCAGGTCATCATTGAGCCCCAAGTCAGACTCTGTGCTGAGCACAGAGCCTGCTAGGGATTCTCTCTCCCCACCCTCTCTCTCTCTCTCTGCCCCTCCCCCTCTTGCTTACACACAATCATGCTCACAGTCTCTCTCTCAAAGTAGAAAATATACTTAATAATTATTTGTGGGAAGAGGAAGGCAGGCAGGCAGGCAGACAGACAAGCAGGCTGGCTGGCTGGCTAGAGAGCCAAAGATCAATAACGCTATAAGGCAGGTACTCCTGATCTGGGTTTAGAAAAAAGCTACAAAGAATCTCTGAACTCAGTGAAATTAAATGCAAAATTTGGTATGTATGTGAATTTTCTAGACAGGGCTTATTTTCCGGTGTTCAGAAAAATCCATGACCCAAGGAAGGGTTACAAATGCCTGTCACCAATGAGCCCCTGCTTAGAGGAAGGGATTGGACTTGAAACCCTTCAGATCCCCACCCACTTCCAGATTCTACAGCTCTGTGAAAATGCCAGAGTGCACCGCCTGCCACAGCCATGAGCGTGGCAACAGACAAGAGGACATGACACTGCAGATGCCTCCTGAGCCCATCATCTCACCATCAGTCAAACACAGGGGCTTTGATCTCTGGGTGATGGGAGGAGACTCTAAATGGTACTGAACACTTGAGAGCCTCAAGCTCTAGCCGCAGAAAATAAAATCTTCCTAGCCCTGGCACAATCCAGACTCACACAGTCCCTCATCACTCTGGCATAGCAACCCCTGGTGTAACTGGGATGGATATTTTCCCACATCCCCTTCCTCTGGGAGGTCAGCCATCAGGTAAAGAAGCTGGCTGTTTCAAAGGTAAAAGAAGGGAGGTTTCTGGTATTTTAACACATAGCAGTAGTATTTGTTGAATAAACATTCAGATGCAAGATACTGTACCAGGCAACAGAGCAATAGTGGGTGTTCAACAAACACATGTCTTAGTTGTTCATTTATTCAGCATCACTCAGTCCTTTTGTCTACCCCATCCTCCAATCACCACATGCTTTCCCACCTCATGCTGTATCAACACACATACATCCATGAACACACATTCATATATGTTGCTCTCTCTCCACGAAGCTGTCTAGCTTGGTAACTGTTGTGCATTAACACAAGCCCTGATTAACAAAAGCCAAAGGCCCCCAGTGGTTACCTCCTTGCCATTGTCCGTGTGGATGCAGTTCTTGTCCGGGTTCAGCTCAATCACTCTGGCTTTGATCCATTCTACTCCAGATGGTATCACACTCGCAGTGGGACGGCCTGACGAGGATAACTGTTTGGCACCTGCACCCACCAGCGTCCAGATTGGCTGGTAGAAGTGTCTCTGAGAAGCAAAGTATTTGGCGATTCAAAGGGTTAAAATTAAAGGCACATGAGCTAGACTCTCAGTTACTCCCTCCCAACTCTTGGATCATCACAAGTAGAAGTCTTAGAAGTTTAGCCTCCTCCCTCCATTGGTGTCTCCCATTATGCTAAGCTCTGAAGGGCAGTCACCCAACATAAGAATTCTGCCAAGAACATTAAAAAAAAAAAAAAGCCATCAACTATGTTTCATGACCATTGTATTATTTATTGCTCAAAGTTGACTTGGTGCTTAACACGTACATGTTATATATACATGCATACATACATATACATGATGGATACATTTACACACACAGACATAAAGGAAAATCAAGCGTAGAATCCTAAATATGGTTCCTTAGAAGCATCTGGAGACTACAGTAAGTCTGGAAAGTTTATAACCATTTTTGAGGAGTCTCAAAACTTCTTTTTTTTTTTAATTTCAAAAAAATTTTAGTATTTATTTATTTTTAAGAGAGAGACAGAGTGCGAGTGGGGGAGGGGCAGAGATAGATGGAAACACAGAATCCGAAGCAGTCTCCAGGCTCTGAGCTGTCAGCACAGAGCCCAATGTGGGGCTCGAACTCGTGAACCACGAGATCATGACCTGAGCTGAAGTCAGACACAACCGATTTAGCCACCCAGATGCCCCTCAAAACTTCTTTAACTTCCAACTGTGTTTCCCAAGCCCATGGAAGACTACATACATTCCCCATCAGCCCCAGTACACCCTCCTCTTCTGAGGCTTTACACCTGAAGCCGGTAGGCACCAGATTCTACCTTGTGATGCCAAATTCCCACTGTGTCCTGGAATTCTCCTGCTTCAGATGGTCCTCTCTTGATATAAGTTAGTTTCGAAAGTTCTAGACTCATGGACAAAGGGCAGATTGATCTAATGGCTTCTGAGAATCCCAATACACTCATGGAGTGGCCTGGGGGACCAAGAACTCTCAACACTGTCAAAACGCCTTAATCTGGCTGGACAGAGTTGCCAGCCACAGAGCAGTAAAGAGGATATGACAAATGGCTTTGCAATCTCCCTACAGCCAGTAATGGATGTGATCAAAGACGAGGGAGGCAGACGCCTCCAATGGTGAGAACTTACTCATTTCAACTCCATCTTGAACAGAAAAAGGAATAAAGATAGAAGCCCGGACTCTTTTTCAGACTACACACAAGCATCAGCTCCACCGATCACAACACAGGACACAGGAGGGAAAGTACCAAACCCCTGAGCCCCTGGCAGCACCTTTGAAAGACTCCTGTCCCAAACTTCCTCACGGGGAAGGACCAGGAGGCCAGGATTCTGGCCTCCTAAATTGTGCCCATTGCTTCAGAAGAGCCCTCATACAAAGAGTAACCCCAATGGGAGACCTGCCCATGGCTTAGCTATAATACACCACAGGCCCCTGACAGAGCTCTCAGATCACTGTAATTTAAAACACGGATCCAGGGGCGCCTGAGAGGCTCAGTCGGTTAAGTGGCCAACTTCAGCTCAGGTCACAATCCCACAGTTTGTGGGAGCCCCACGTCCTTCTCTACACTGACAGCACAGAGGCTGCTTTGGATCCTCTGTCTCCCTCTCTCTCTGTCCCTCCCCAACTTGCTCTCTCTCTCTCTCTCTCTCAAAATAAACATTTAAAAAAAATTTTTTTTAACATGGATCCTGAATCAATCACTTTAGAAAGGAAAATGGTTGGGCACACCCCCTCTACTCTACTCTCAGATCACAGCATACAGTGATTACAACAGAGATTACAACAAAGCCCTAGGCAGTGCATGAGGAACTGGGGAGACTTCTTGAAAAGGTGTGTGCTTTTCTTGACCTACCCTCCCCACCAAACAGGCATTGGATCCATTTTGCTTCCCTCCCAAGGGCACAGGCCCCAATGGGTACATACCTAGTACCTTAGGAAACCTTAGTCAAACCCCCAAAACTCTGGAATCATTTTGCTGAAGCTTTGCTGAAGCTTTGAGGACCACCTTAAAATGTTGTGCATGAAATAGTGCCATACAAACACTTCCCAACTTCCTTTCTGGTATCTCTACCTTTTTCTGCTTTATTATCTATTTGTAAACCTTCGCATTTAAATTTCCCAAACCCCCTAACACCTTTCCCAGAGGCCTCCCTGCTGCTCAACTCATCACCCGTTCTCCAGACTAGAACGGAGAAAGGAAAGTACAATGGTCACTGATTTTCTTCTGGATGCTAGGTTGGAATTGGGAAGCTTTTGTGGGTTGAACTGTCTCTCTCAAAAAGATATGTTCAAGTCCTCCCTACAGTGCCTGTGAATGTGATCTTATTTGGAAATAGGGACTTTGCAGATGTAATCAAGTTAAGATGAGGTCAGACTGGATTAGAATAGGCCCTAAATCCAAAGACTGGTGTCCTTATAATAAGGTCAGACGAAGACACTAAAGACACACAGAGAGAAGGCCACGCGAAGACGGAGGAAGAGACTGGAATGAAGCAGCTACAAGCCAAAGCATGCCAAGGATGGTCCACAACCACCAGAAGCTAGGAGAGAGGCCTGGGACTGACTGCCTCTCCCCTCCACAGCCTTCAGAGGGAGCATCACCCTACTAACACCTTAGCCTCCAGAACTGTGAACAAATAAATCTATTGTTTTAAGCCACAAAGTTTGTGATAATTTGTTATGGCAATGCTCAGAAACTAATACAAAGAAGACCATAACAGCCCAGAGATCTGTCCTCTCTCTCTCTCCCTCTCTCTCTCTTTCTCCCTCCCTCCCTCTCTCCACCTTCGCCCAGTCCTTTTAGACAGCCTGCTTTTTGTGCCCAGAAGGAGAAGCACTAATCTGGGAACGTGACGACACAGTGCCTGACAGCCATCCATGACCTACCCCTGAACACACAGGTGCACGTGCACACACACTCACGTACTCAGAACAGGGACACTTACCTCACTGGGCTCGACAACGGCCACGTTCTCTGCACCCACTCTCCTCTTCATGCGGGCAGCCATGGTGATCCCGCCACTGCCCCCACCCAGTACCAGCACTTCATAGTGGTTCTTGGCTGCAAGGCTGGCCCCTGTGTGCAGCCGAAGTGGGCCAGCCTGCTGAGTACCCAGCCTGAGGAAGCAGGCAAAGAGCCGGGCCCGGGGGCCAGACACCGCAGTGGCCAACGGGGTCATCTTCAGGCTGGAAAGGAGCAGACAAGGCTGTGCGTAAGGTAGGGACCCTATGGGACTAAAACATTTTCTTTCAGGCAGGAAGGGGGGGCTGGCGTCTGACCAGCTCTAGTTGGTTCCCACTGTCTATTCTCAAGACCCTTATATTCCCATCCGGCTGTGGTCAGAAGTCTCCTGGGAACACTCCACTGATAGCTAATAATTGGCTAAGCTTTCTATTATTCTCCCTCCTTCTTTCAGGACCCCTAGGACTTTTGTTTGAACTAGAACTTACCTTTTAAGTTCTAATAATTTGCCTACACTGGGGCGCCTGGGTGGCTCAGTCAGTTAAGTGTCTGATTCATGGTTTTGGCTCAGGTCATGATCTCACATTTCATGAGATGGAGCCCCACATTGGGTTCTGTACTGACAGCATGGAGCCTGCTTGGGATTCTCTCTTTCCCTCTCTTTCTCTGCCCCTCCCCTGCTCATTTGCTCTCTCTCAAGATAAATAAACTTAAAATAATAATAATCATAATAATAATTAGCCAACGCTTATCCTTGTCCATCCATAAACCTAGGGTGTCACCCATTCTCCTCTCAGGCACACTCTACAACTGTTTCTTTGACCTTTGAGCCTATCAACGATGTAGGAGTCCCCGAAGAGACACCTGTACAATTCCCTGCCATAAAGGGCACCCCAGACCTTGATGAAACAGAAACAGTCCAGAAGAAACCCACCTTCTACAACTTGGAGTTCAGAGCAAGGTAACTAGGGCTGTTGGCCCCACTCAGAGGCCTCGTGGCTCCGCCTGCTCACGGACATGCAGTGTTATCAAATCACTGGCTGCACATAAGCTAAAGCCCTCCACACCCTTGGTAATTGCAACCCGATGATTAAAAGGCCATAAAAGGAGCCCTGCCTGGTATCATAAAGTTATATTTTATGTAAAGAATCTGCACATGCTGCTGACTGGTCTTTTATTATATCCAATTCAGTAAACAATCTCTCCTTCCCAGTTCCCCCCAGAGACACACTTTACCTTTAGGCAAAGGTGTCTCTTTGCTGAGCCGTTAGTGCAGTGGCAGTGAGAAAGTGAAAGCTTCTCAGAAACTGGCCCTGGCTTCACCCCATCCACAGAAGGGGCCCTACACCTTGGATGCCACCTACTTACCAATAGGTGAAGGGCCCAGACTCAAAAATATCACCTTCTCTGGGTATTCCGTGGCCCAAATTTCACCATCAAGTTTAGTCCTCTGGGTTCAACAACCCTTTATTAAAATGCAAACACAGCTGGGGGATAACACTTCCAGCTGCTGAGGTCACTAACTTCTCACTGGGAACAATTTAATGGTATGATTTTCCCCCAACAAAAGAAGAAGAAGGCTACACGAGGGGATTAAACAAAGCCAAGAGGGGGAAAGGATGTAAAAGGAAGCAAGAAAGGCTCTGGAGGAGGCAGAATCAACCTAGTAGGAAGGAGGAGCCAAGTGCTGATTTTAATTAGAATTAACTATTCCAGGGTTTGGGTACCCACCCCACCACCCCCTCCCCGCCCCCCACAAACACACAACTTCCAAGCGAGGGAGGTGGGAGGATTTGAGTGCCCACAATAAATAGGGCAGGCTCATAAACTGTAGCTAGAAGTTTAAAATCAGTGTGACCCTTCTAGAAAGTAACATTTCTCAGCCGTTGCCCCTGCATTTCCATTTCTGGGATTCCAGACTAAGGAAATAACTAATAATGCTAAAGAAAAAAAACCTTTACACAAGTATTTCTCACATATTTATTCCTAATATGGTGAACCCTCAGTTAAGTGGCTTGTGGACTGGCTCTGATTACATCCTGGTTACAAAAAAAACTACAGACTCCACATTGGCCAGAGAAGGCTTGGGGCCCAGTTTTAACTAACATGAATTTACGACTGACTCAATTTAATGTGGTAGGGAGGGGCAGGGAATAGCAGTCTGAACGTCAAAACATCAGGGAGAAAGGTTAAATATGGTTATATAAGATAATGGGCGATTTTGATTTCTTCCGCTTTTCTGTGTTTTATAAAGTGTCTACTACATACATATGTTAATGTTATAATAAAATCTTTATTTTGGTAAGTAACATTTATTAAGTCCTTTACACAAGCATTTAATTTGTGACCTGGATGCCATTATCATCTCCATTCTACAGATGATAAAATCGAGCCAGGGAGCTGGTAAGTGACTTCCTCAAGATGAAAAAGCCCGTAAGTGGTGGCCATGATTTGAACCCAGGCACTTTGGTGCCACAGCCTCTGTTTTAAACCACCACTGTACTCTACTGTCTCTGTGATCTTTATCAACAGCAACAAAACACTGCCTATGCGATGATGTTAAAGGAAAAAAATCCAGACATATATTTTCCATACTTCCCAGAGAAGGCAAACTATTTTTTTATGGTACTGACACCTCAATATTAATGTTTTGATGTAACTATAATTGGCTTTTTCCTCTTCTTTCTGTGTGCTTTTCTCAAGTGTTCTTTAATGAACTCTAGATTCTTAAATTTTAAAAATCACTCAATTTGATTTTTGTTTTTAATTTTTTTTTCAACGTTTATTTATTTTGGGGACACAGAGAGACAGAGCATGAACGGGGTAGGGACAGAGAGAGAGGGAGACACAGAATCGGAAACAGGCTCCAGGCTCTGAGCCATCATCAGCCCAGAGCCCGACGCCGGGCTCGAACTCCCGGACCGCGAGATCGTGACCTGGCTGAAGTCGGACGCTTAACCGACTGCGCCACCCAGACGCCCCAAGATTTTTTTTTTTTTTAAATGACTGAGGAGTGGAGGAAACCACCAAGTTGGATGTTGCTGTTTGGTAGGGAAAGAAGATGTTTTATGGTGAACAGACAGTTGTCACATTCTGCCTTTTCCTATTATCCACAAAATGACAGAATCACAGCAAAACCCTTCACTTCCCAGAAAGAGAAACCATTTTTTCATGGTCTTGACACTACATCTTAAAACCTCCTGGAAAGGGTTGAACAATAGCGATCGAGGAGGAGGCCTGGCTAAGTTCCTGGTTTCCAGCCACTCCATCCAACATCATTTAACCTCCTCATTCCCTTCCAGCCTAACACGCCATGGTTTTTCTCTTGAAAGAGGAAGAGTCCACGCAAATATTTCCCTCATTCAGCCAAGAAAGCTAGTTCTGTTTTATTTCAGCAGCTACCCATAGGCTGTTTCTGGATTCGATATTTGTAAACGCAAAGTCCTCTCAAACAGTTTTATCAGCTTCATTAATAACAGTCATCAAACAGAATGTCGTGGGGACTGATTCTATAAAAACTCTTGAACAAGATTCTGAGAACTTCTGTGTTAGTGAACACGCGGAAGTGCTGGGGGCGGGGGTCGCTACCTGGCTCCTACCCCCCACCCAACCCCGGTACCTCTGCTCTCTTCAACCAGGCTGTTTCCGTGTTGAAACAAACTTTATAATAAACTGGTAAGCATAAGTAAAGTGTTTTCCTGAGTTCCATGTATCATTTTCGTGAACTGTCAAAACTTAAGGAGTGGGGATCATGGGAGCCCCCAAACTTGTAGTCAGCCAGGCAGAGTGGGTCCCCTGGGACCCCCATTTGCAGCTGACATCTGAGGTGGGGGCAGTCTTATGTGGCTGCGCCCTTAACCTGTGGGGTGTGATTTAATTCTGGGAATTAACATCAGAATTGAATTTTTGGACACCCACTTGGTGTCAGAGAACTGATTGGTGTTGGAAAAACCATATATTTGGTGCTAGAAGTGATGTCAGAAAACATTACACAGGAACCAATAAGAAGGTCTGACATTGACCTAAATCAAGTCTATAGCAACAACCAAAACAACCAGACAATCGAAGGAAGCAACGGTCACACAATCTTAACCAGAAAGCAAACAGAAAAGAAAGGCCAGGCCTGACCTGGCCTTTTATGACAGTCATTGGATCAGATCAGAAAAGAAACAGATAATTTCTGTCAACCAAATTGAACTAAGAAACATAAATCTTACATGATTTCATACATAGTCTCTTGAAAAGGTACCCTGAAACTGGTGAGGTTAAGAAATAAGAATTAACTCTCTCTCTCTCCCTAAAATAAATAAAATGACAAAAAAATTTTTAAGGGGCACTTAGGGGGCTCAGTTGGTTGAGCATCTGACTCTTGATTTTGGCTCAGGTCATGATCCCAGGGTCATGGGATCAAGCCTCGAGTGGAGCCTGCTTAAGATTCTCTCTCTCTCTCTCTCTCTCTCTCTCACTCTCTCTCTCTCTCTCTCTCTCTTTCTCTCCCCCTTTCTCTTTCTCTCCCCTCTGCCCCTCCCCCAACATGTGCACACTCTCTCTAAAATAAATAATTTTTTAATTAAAAAAAAGAAACAAGAATTAACTACCAATGATACAGAAGAATACAGCCACTTTATCTCTACATTCTTAAGAGGTGAAACACACACTTTTAAAAAATAAATAAGGCAAACTTAACTTTCATTTAACATGTGCATGCAATAGATTTTATAATTAAATAATTTCATTATTTGAAGTTGGATAAACAGTCTTCAGTGAATCCTAAATCGAGTGCCTCCTGTAAGGGATCAAAATAAATGCTTTGCTGTATGTGTAGCCTAACTTGCAAAGTAAAATCCCTGCTGCCTGAAAGGAGAAGTCGGTCTCCTCGGCATCTCCCACTTACATCCCTGACTGCGGGCTCTGGGCCGCGGTCCAGACAAGTCTTTGGGCCTCCACGCCTTCCCACTGCTGGCCCCTCTTGCACAGGCAGTGCAGATCGCCTGTGTCAAAATCTCCTTAATCTCATGGCACATGACATGACACTCGCTCGGTGTCAGGATACCTGGCTGAGTTCAAACAGAGCGGGCCTCTAAGTAAGGATTATTCAGAGCATTCTTAATGAAAGATCCATGGGGCCAGCAAGACTTGTACTTAACCTTTCGGCTACTTTTGCGCTTGAGGAAACAGTGGGTCTTTGTATGGTTCACAATTATTTTACCTCAAGCCGACATCAGGCAGGGCCCTCCTTGCTTCGGGTTTCAATAACCACAAAGCCAACCTTCAACTTGTCGGCTTTGTAGAACACTTCCAAAATCAAAGCAAAAAATAGATAACGAACAGCCTCCAGCTCTGGTCACCCACTCTGTCCCTCCCACCCTACCTCTCGGCCTCTAGCTTCCCTGGGCCAAACTTACCCCGAGCTGTTATGTCCTGATGGTCTGAATCCCTGTGGGTCCCAGTCTCCGAGACACAAGTGAGCCTTGTCCACGCAGCACAGGTGGGGCTTTCCCCTAGTGCCCAGGTGGTAGGACTCCTGGAAGGTTCCTCCTCTCCCATCTGCTCCTCCCGCTTGGGCTCTCTAGGCTTATTTACTTAAGTCAGCCCTTAGGCTATCTATCACCAGTTACAGCTGTCAACCAATTACTCCCAGAAGACAGGATTTGATAGGAAGAAGTGGGGAGAAACTGTCATAATAATAATAGCTAACATTTACTGAGTATTTACTGGTTGTACTTTACTGACACCGTCTCAGAGACTCCTTAAAATAACTTTATAAAAGAGATGTTAGTAACCCTATTTTACAGATAAGAACATTGAGGTTTAGTATAAGGTTAGAGAACTTACCTAAGGTTATAGCACTAATTTAAGCAGCAGAGTTTAATTCAAACTAACTCTTCAGTTGGGTATTCTCACAGTTTTAGACCTAAGAGATAGTTGAGGGAACATGCCTCACAGCTGAATTCTATTTATGTTCAAATTTAAAGTAACTTCTGCCCCACGGAGAGGGGTGGGAAGGAATCTACAAACTGAAAAGTAAAAAAATTACATTTCTTGGAAAGGGGTGAGATACAACAATAATACTGATATAATTTTTAAAGAGCCCTTATCTTTTATAAATACATACTGAAATTCTTACAATTGAAATGATTTGGAATTTGCTTAAGGCGGAGTGGGTAGGAGCTTAGAAGACACAAGATTGGCCATGAGTTGATAATAATTTGAAGCCAACTACGGATATATGAGGGCATTCCCCATGTTAGTGTATTTTTGTACATATTGAAAAGTTTCCACAATAAAAAATGGGCACCTGGGTATCTTAGTCAGTTGACTGTCTGACTCTTGGTTTCAGGTTAGGTTGTGATCTCATGGTTCATGAGTTGGAGCCCCACATCAGGCTCTAACCTGACAGCACAGAGCCTGCTTGGGATTGTCCCTCTCCCTCTCTCAGTCTGTCTCTCTCTCTCTCTCAAAATAAATAAATAAACTTAAAAGAAGAAGAAGAAGAAGAAGAAGAAGAAGAAGAAGAAACAGCAAAAAACAAAAATTAAAAACCAGTGTGTCAGGGGCACCTGGGTGGCTCAGTCCATTGAGCGTCCGACTTCGGCTCAGGTCATGATCTCACAATTTGTGAGTTCGAGGCCCCCGTCGGGCTCTGTGCTGACAGCTCAGAGCCTAGAACCTGCTTCGGATTCTGTGTCTCCTCCTCTCTCTTCCCCTCCCATGCTCATGCTCTGTCTCTCTCTGTCTCTTAATAATAAATAAATGTTTATAAAAAATAAAAAAATAAAAACACCGGTGTGTCAGAGTGGGCAGTGACTTTGCTCTTTAGTTACTGAAATGGTAAGTTGTGGGCATATTTCAAGTAATAGCAAGATAACAGAAATACAGGTAATAGCAACATAATTATAATCATACTTCCCTCCCACGTGCACAGAGCTGTACAATTCACAGGGCCCACACCGGAACCTGCATGGGAGGTATGGATACCACTTTACAAACGGGCAAACTGAGGATCAGAGAGGCAAGGTGATCCTCCAAAACTCACACAATGAGTCCGCATCAGGGCTGGAGCCATGATGAATACTTTATGTGAACAACAACTTTTTCTGAATATCCCCTGGGGTAGCAAGGCAGGCATTAGCCAGAGCTCACAGTTCAGAGGAGAAGAGGGACCTTCTCCGGGCTCCAGATCCCGGGACAGCCTCTATGCTGGGTTGGGTAGGGCAGGGCAGAAGAATCCTGCAACCCCAAATGGCCACACATACCATCTCCCATAGGGGCAGGACTCCAGTCCTGATTTTATGGCCATCGAAGCCTATACGATTTAGGGACTGAAGTTACAAATACAAAATTAGATATGATAGTTAACGTTAACTTTGAATGAGAAAATAAATCACAATAAATGTCTGGATTCTTGGTGACTCAGGACTCTTTCTTCTGATCTGTCTTTGAGGCAATTTATCAGAAATACAAGCATAGAAATAATTCCTGGTTACAGCCTGGCTACCCCTCCCCTCCTGGAACCCCCCGCTCTGCATGCAGGTGGACCTATACAAGAGATGGCCCCTGAAGCTTGAACTCCATTTGCTTCTGGGTAAATCCACATCTAGTGCCTACAGCACTTCTTTAGGGCACACTGCCCACCCACCTGCCTGGGACTCACAACTTGCCAACCTTTCCTTTTACCAGTTCTGAGTTTTGCCAATCCCCCTCCCACCCCTTCCCAACACAACACGGCTTCTCTGAACAATCTGAAGCTACATCCGGATCCCTAATGTAAAACTGGTCCAGGGGCGCCTGGGTGGCGCAGTCGGTTAAGCGTCCGACTTCAGCCAGGTCACGATCTCGCGGTCCGTGAGTTCGAGCCCCGCATCGGGCTCTGGGCTGATGGCTCGGAGCCTGGAGCCTGTTTCCGATTCTGTGTCTCCCTCCCTCTCTGCCCCTCCCCCGTTCATGCTCTGTCTCTCTCTGTCCCCCAAAAAATAAATAAACGTTGAAAAAAAAAATTAAAAAAAAAAAACAAAACACTGGTCCATCACTGCCCTACAGCACATTCCTAAGTGCCAGGCACTGTGCTGGGCCCTTGAGGTGGACACATTATCCTCATTTTACAAGTGAAAAAAAGTTCTAGAAGATAGATTACATTCTCAAGGGCACACAGCCAATAAGTGAATTAAGTTAAATTAAATTAAATTACAAAATAAAATATAAAATAAAATAGAATCAGGATTCAACCAGAGGAGCCGGAAAAGAGTAAGGAAGAGAACGAAAGCAAACATCATCATTTTCCCTATGACATGGAGAATACTCCTGGGAACTGGCTTACACAATTATGAAAGCAGACAAGTCCAAGATCTTCAGTCAGCAAGCTGGAGACCTAGGACAGCCAATGGTGCACTTTCTGTCCAAAGATCAGCAGGCTCAAGACCCAGGAAGGGCTCATGTTTCAGTTCCAAGTATAGGCAGGAGAAAACTAACATTCCCGCTCAAGGCAATCAGGTAGGAAAGAATCTCTGTTAGTGGGAGGGTCAGCCTGTTGGTTCTATTCAGATCTTCACCTGATTGGATGAGGCTACCCACATTGGAAGGACAATCTGCATAAGGATTCCTCAAGAAAACACCCTCTTAGACACACAAGAGTGATGTCTGACCAAATGTGCGGGCACCCTGTGGCCCAGGCAAGTTGACACATAGTTACCTATCATACCCTCTGACTTAACCTATAAAACGGCAAATCCAAATCTAGAAAAATCTTAGGAAAGAAATTGTTACTACGATTGGATTAGTACCACTTTTGGGTCTCAAGAAAATGCCAAACATTGTCTCATAAATACTGTGGTTCCTTAATATGATCTCATCTTAATCTGAAGGGCATTCAAGTAAATGATGCAGTCATATTTGTGGTACATATCAAAGGCACTGGATCAGACACTTCATGAAATCTTTCTGGAGGTGTTTTGAGTCCTACTGTATTAATAATGTTTTTAATTTTTTGTATTTTAGGATTGTTTGACATCTGGGAGACTTGCTAATCCTAGAGAGACTGCCCCTCCAGTGCTAGCTAACTCCTTAAGACAGTAAATAACTTATCTGGGAGCACCCCTCTATTATGTAAACCAACCCATGGGGAGCCCATACTCCCAACCACTTCCCCCATCTGGCTGTACACTTCAGAAATCAGTATCCTTCTGCCCTAATTATTCTACCACCAGACATCAGATAACTGGGGTAGCCCCTATACCCCAAAGCCCACTAAAATTTATTCAAATGAGCCAACCCCAAACCTGGTCATCTCGTTCCCCCTGCCTCACAAAAACTACGATATAGGTTTGTGGGGCCTTGGGTGGCTCAGTCGGTTATGCATCGGACTTTGGCTCAAGTCATGATCCCCTGGTTCAAAAGTTTGAGCCCCACATTGGCTGCCTGCCTCAGATGCTCTGTCCCCGTCGCTCTCTGCCCCTCCCCTGCGTGCACACATGCACTCTCTTTCTCTCCCTTTCACAAATAAACATTTTTTAAAAATAAAGTGCTTTTTAAAAATAAAAAACTATTTTAAAAATAAAAAATAATAAATAATAAAAAATATACATTTTGCCCATGCTTTCCCCTCAATTTTCCTGCCTACTGACCCACCAGGTGCTTCCCCGTGTGGCCCAATGGGGGGTATCTTGCTCCTGTTCCCGGGGAACTCTGAGGAACAATTTCTTCCTTCATAGCGGTCATCTCCTGATGTGTTGGAAGATTTTATATGTGTAACAAATTTTTTTTCTCTGCTCCTCCTTACATTTCCGTTGAACTGTCAGGTGGCAGGCATTTAACTGTCAGGTGGCACATGGCAGGGAGGGAGACAGGGAGGGAGAGACGGAGGGAGAGAGGGAGGGAGACAGGGAGGGAGAGAAGAATTTTTTTTTTTAATTTTTTTTAACGTTTATTTATTTTTGAGACAGAGAGAGACAGAGCCATGAATGGGGGAGGGGCAGAGAGAGGGAGACACAGAATCTGAAACAGGCTCCAGGCTCTGAGCTGTCAGCACAGAGCCTGACGCGGGGCTCGAACTCATGGACCGCGAGATCATGACCTGAGCCGAAGTCGGCCGCTTAACCGACTGAGCCACCCAGGCTCCCCTAAAAAGCAATTTAATTACATATTACTGTGGAATGTTATAATTATGTGGGTGATTGGGTCAAATTTTTACAAGTAAATAACATAGCTACAGTATAATTTTTTAATGCAATAATTACTCCAGAAGAATAGAGCACTGGACCTTCCTTTCCTTTGTCATATATTTATCACCTGCTCTACCAAAACGAGCGATCTTCTCCACCAAGGAAAGTCTTCCCATCCTTTTTGTCCTTTTACTCTTGATAGAGGGTAAGTGTCATTAGCCAGAGTTGCTCAGAAAGGGGTTTAAGGAACAAGTTTTCTACAGGATAGAAATACATGTGCACATTCACACCTATACGAAATTTGTCTCAATCATGCAGTGGCTAAATTTGCAGAGCCAAAAATCAGGAAACATAATCTAAGCTACCTTTTTATTTACAGATTTATTTCCCGCACAACAGGTCTGCAAATTAAATTATATTTAGCTGTGCTAAATGTGTAAGTATATCTTTATGGAAAGAGTAGAGTTACATGAAATCTATATGATGCTAAGACTGTTTCCACAAGTGCTAATTGAGAATCTACTACACACCAGGACCTGTGCTGCTGGACAGACACCTCCCCACCCCAGTCCTGGTCCTGGTCCCAGTCTATTAGCTTCAGGTGCTAAGGGCAGAACAGCACAGCTTTGCCACCTAATTATAATGTAGGCCAAGAATAAGGGTGAGCCAAATTCCAGGGGAAAGTTTTTTCTTTTGATATGATATGGTCTAATTTAAATATTAGAATGTTAAAAATAAGCCATGAAAAAGCTAGAAGAAATTTTTTTTTAAGTTTACCTATTTATCTTGAGAGAGAGTGAACACGGGAGGGACGGAGAGAGAGAGGGAGAGAGAGAATCCCAAGCAGGTTCCATGCTGTCAGAGTAGAGCCCTACACGGGGCTCAAACCCATGAACTGTGAGACCATGACCTGAGCTGAAATCAGGAGGTGGATGCTTAACCAACTGAGCCGCCCAGGCACCCCAAGCTAGAAGAAATTTTAAGTGGACCATTGGCATCATTGCTGAGTAATATTTTTTAAAAAAAATCTTTCTTAGTGTACCACAATTACCACCATGCTGGGTAAGATTCAGAAGGAAGTAAGGAGAACAGTAGAGAAAAAAAACAAATCATCTTAGAGACCACCTAGAGCACCAGAAACAGACAATTAGTAGAAATATAAACATTAAAGGCTCTGATGGTGAGGGCTTAGAATGAAGTGAGGAACATATTACTGAACACTGGGGAAAAAGGATCCTTGTTATAGAGGGGCAGAAAGCTTAAGATAATTCTGTCCTACAGTTATGTGAGAAGGAGAATTTGTAAGAGATAAAATTGAACATTTAGCTGAGGAAATTCCCAAGCAAAGTGTTGAAGGTGCAGCCAGATTTCTTCTTGCTCCTTTAGGAAAATGTAAAAGAAAAGAGATAAACTAAAGGAAGAATTTGTTCAGCAAAAATGAACTAGGACTACTTACTGGCAACCACACACTATATTTGGTGACAAATCAAGGATGGCCCAGTGGGTGGAGCCTAGAGCCTCAGAGGATTATTCCCAGGCCTTGAAACCGAATGTAATTTGTCCAACTGGATTTTATTTTTATTTTTCTAATGTTTATTTTATTTTTGAGACAGAGAGAGAGAGAGACAAAGTGCGAGTGGGGGAGGGGCAGGGAGAGGGAGACACAGGATACGAAGCAGGCTCCAGGCTCTGAGCTGTCAGCACAGAACCCGACATAGGGCTCAAACTCGAACTGTGAGATCATGACCTGAGCTGAAGTCGGACACCCAACCAATTGAGCCGCCCAGGAGCCCCTGTTCAACTGGATTTCTAAAATTTCTTGGGACCAGTGACTCCTTTCTTTCCTTCCACTTTTTCCCTTTTTCAAGCAGAACCTTTATCCTATGCCTATATAACTTTTATCCTATGCCTACCCCACCACTGTATTTTGGGAGCAGATAACTTGTTTCTTTAGTTTCATAGGCGCACAGATGAACAGGAATTGAACCCTAGGATGGATCATCCCTAGAGCCTCGCTCACACGTAATTTAGATTATTCAGTAGATGAAATTGAGACTGCGGAGCTAATGAGACTCAAATTGGATTTTGTGCCGTAGTTAATACTCTAATAGGGGACCTATTTAGGGACCTTGGAGGGAATATATTTTGTATATGGGATAAGTCTGAATTTTGGGGAGCCAGAGTATGAACTGCGGCAGGCAGAATAACCCCCCCCCCACCAAAGATTCCCTGGAATCTATGAATATGTTACATTGCAGGCAAAGGGGACTTTGCAGCTGCGATTAACGTAAGGTCATTGAGATGGGGAAAGTGGTCTGCATTGTTATACAGGTGGGCCCATGTATGAATAGGATGGATCCTCAAGAGTGAAGAACCTTTCCTAGCTGTGGCCAGAGGGCAGGCATGACTCTTGGAAGAAAGGTCAGAGAGATACAAAGTTGCTGGCTCTGAAGATGGAAGAAGGGGTTCATGAACCAAAGATGTGGGCAGCATCTAGAAGCTGGAAAAGAAAAACAAAACAGAGCAAAACAGATTCTCCCTTGGAGCTTCCAAAACAAATGTGGCCCCTCTGGCACTTGGATTTATGGTGAGACCCATGTTGGACTTCTGGACTACAGTACTGTAGGAACAGAAATTTGTATTGTTTAAACCACCAAGTCCATGGGAATCTGCTATAGCAGCAATAGGAAACTAAGGCATCCTCTTACTTAATCATCACAACCGTCTCAAGAGGAAGGTGTTGTTATTCCCATTTATAGATGCTGAAAATGAGGTTCAGAGAAGTTTAAGTAACATTCTAGTTAAATCCAAGAACTTGAACATAAACCTAGATTTTTGGAAGTCAATCCTAACACTCCTTCCACTAACCCAGAGATGGTGGACGTGTAGAAAATAAAGGTACCAAATTTTTTGGCAACTGTTCCTACGGAGGTGGCCAGAGAATTTAGTGCTACCCTCTTGGTAGACTACAGAGGTTTTCTGCCTGCTACCACCAACTATCCTGACCATCCCAGAGGATGACAGGAATGGTCCAGTGGGGATAGATAAGACCAGAGTCTAGCACCAGAGTCCAAAACCACCAGGAGGTTTCAATATCTCTGGGAAAAAAAGACGCATCAAAATGCCAACAAATGACTGAGTGACCACAAGAAAGTTCCGAGAAGGGCAAGGAAGGCAACATGACTTACAGAATCGACTTGGGCTGAAGGGACTAGAGCAGCTAGGACCCGGGCTGGACGTTGAGCAGGGCATTTCAGGAGGGTATAATAAGGGGACAAAGGAATACCATGTACTCCATTCCCCTGGAAAGTAAGCCCTGTCAGTACAAACACCTCATGTAACATGCTCATTGTTTTAGTCCCAGCACCTAGGACAGCACCTGCCACAATGAAAGATCTCAGTAATTGCCTTAGTCCTTCCAGGCTACTATGAAATACCAGAGGCAGGGTGGCCTATAAATAGGAATTTATTTCTCACGGTTCTGGAGGCTGAGAAGTCCAAGATCAAGGCACCAGCATGGTGAGTGAGGACCTTTTTCCCATGTCCTCACATGTTAGAAGAGGCTCTAGATCTCTTTGGACCCTCTTTGATAAGGCAATAATCCCATTCGTGAAGGCTAATGACTTAATCACCTCCCAACGACCCCACCAACTAATACCATCACTTTTGGGGGCCAGGATTTCAACAGATAAGTTTTGGAGGGAACACAGACATTCAGACCACAGCAGTAATATTTGCTTTAAAAAATGAATTAAGAGATGAGCAGATTTATTCAATACCCTCATATGCCAGATGCACACACAATGAATGAAGGTGAGACTTAATTCATTCCAAAAAAAATTTACTGAGTGTGGAGGAGAACGCAAAGTTCTAGCCTGTATCCCTTCCCAAGCTAGTAAGAGAACAGCGTGCACACTTCTAACTACCCTTAACTTTAGTGACTATAGTGCAATGTAATCAGTACAAGCCAAACACCTTAGGTATTTTGATGAAAGAGTAATCAATGAAAGCTTAGTGGGACAGACAGAATCTGAGCAGGAGGCAAAAGACTGGCAGCATTTTGACAAGTGGAAACACTACGGGAGGGTGCACCAAGAGGAGGGAATAGCAGAAGTAAATGAATCAATGATATGGTGTCTTCCCTGCACACCTCACTCCAACCTTCTCTGCCCTCCCTGCTCAGAGCCCTGAGAGCTGACCTGTGAGGCATCAACTCGCCTCTCTTGTCTTCTAACTTCCACTTGGGTGTATTGCTCAGCCAAAAGCCTTGACTTCCTGTGGGGTGGCCCTCAGCTACAGCTCTTTCTCAGGCTTCTGGTAATCACGTCCTCTCTTTGCTTTTTTCAGGCCTCAAATCAATACGATTGCTTCACTTTCTCGTTGGTTTCTGTTAACCTTGCCCACACCTTTACAAATAGTTATTTTATTAAATCCTTCTAAATAACATGTTTGAGTGTGCCAACTGTTTCCCAGAGACGCTGGCTGATAAGGTGGAAAGGCCCAGAATGTGTTTGGGCGATGGAAGGCCAACCAGATTTGGCTGCTGTTCAGAGGAGTAGAAAAGTAGACAAGAAAAAAGTATCACAGCCTGATTCTAAAGCGCCACACTGATGGGGTGCCTGGGTGGCTCAGTTGGTTGGACGTCCGACTTGGGCTCAGATCATGATCTCACAGTCTGTGAGTTCGAGCCCTGTGACGGGCTCTGTGCTGAGCGCTCGGAGCCTGGGGCCTGCTTCAGATTCTGTGTGCGTGTGTCTCTCTCTCTGCCCTTCCCCTGCTCATGCTCTGTCTCTCTCTGTCTCAAAAATAAATAGTAACATTAAAAAATAATAATAATAAGATAAAATAAAGGGCCACACTGAGGCTTTCTACTGAAAATCCATTTTGAGAAATGGGGAACTGCGGGAAGTTATGAGAAAATGAATCTGGTGTCAGGGAGCAAATTAAATAGGAGGAGCGTCAAACCAGTTCTGGAAGTCATTTTGGAGACTAGTGCAGTGGTCTAGTGTGAATGACAAGGGCCTGGTTAGGGGCGGGCATTAGAAATGCAAATAAAGAATCAGATAAGAACAAGGTAGAGGAAAAGGAATGATTGAATGAGAGGCGGGAAGGGCACCCTGGGCGGAGAAAAAAAGGCAAAGTTGACATTCGAGTGGCAGAAGAAAGAATTCTATGAAACAGGAAACATGGAGGGCAAGGTAAGAGCCTGTTTGGGGTAGTTTCAGGGAGTTAGGTTTGAGGTTTGGCAAGCAGAATCACCTAGAATGAGCATCATATAACTGTGAACAAGGAAGAGGGCAGACTACAGCAGATAGATGTCCACTGGGAAGAGAGAAATAAGATTGGATAAGCATACATGACTGAAGTTTCGGCTGGGAGCTTAACCCCGGACAGTTGCAATCCCATCTAGCGGTCACAGAGCAGCAATGTGCAGGTGAAATGCAGACCAGAGATGTATTTGGGTTGACTCACAGAGTTTTCTCAAATTTTGAATTAATGCCAACAGTAAAATTTTTGGTTATCACACCGAAACAAACCTCCAGATTTTTGGCCTTACAACACTGGGCCCACATTCTCGCATGTCAACCCTTAGCTGGAGCTGAGCAGTCATTGCTCATCTATACTCCACACAAGGTTACAGTTCTCCCCAGCCCCACCTGGTCTATGTTACTCATTTGTGTCACTTGCTCCGCCTTGGCGTGCATTTGAACTCATGGTCCCTGCTAATGGCCGTTCTCGATGCAACTGATGTCTTGGAAGATCCCCAGGGGGAAGTACAGAGGATAAATTGAAGCAAGTCCGTTGAGTTCAGCATTTCCGCGCGTTTACTATGTGCCAAGCATTGAGCTAGATGCTGGGGAGACGGCAACGACAAAAGAGTGGTCTGTTTTAACAGGAGAGACCAGGAGCATAAGGATCCCCTAAGCGGTTGTTTCGGAAACTCAGGTGGGGTGGGGGGTGTGGTGCTTGGAAAAGACGGTGACAACAGAGATGGAGGTGTGAATACACATGCCTACTGAATTTTTGTGACAAATTAGCCACAGGGGGTAAAAAAGGAAGGCGGTGGACATGACCTTGCTCAGGTGGATACAATGAGAGAGGGTGTAAGTGACAGTGTCGGATTAGTCAAAGTGCGGTAAAGGTCCAAAGCAAGGTGGAAGAGAAGGAAACCACACCCCCTAAAAGTCCACTGAGCGCTGTTCTGCAAAGGCGTAATGCAGGTCGCGCCCTTCCTCTTGGCACACCTCTTCTTGAGTAATGGAGGTGCTGTCGCCGCCTGTGCGTTCAGGAACTGGATTACTTTATTGTTAACAAATGAGCAAAATTAAGCAATCTTCATTTAGGCCTGCAGGACCATGTTGGAACTCTACAGAGTTGTACAATTAAATATTTTAATATTTAAAAAATTTTTTTTCAACGTTTATTTATTTTTGGGACAGAGAGAGACAGAGCTTGAACGGGGGAGGGACAGAGAGAGAGGGAGACACAGAATCGGAAACAGGCTCCAGGCTCCGAGCCATCAGCCCAGAGCCTGACGCGGGGCTCGAACTCCCGGACCGCGAGATCGTGACCTGGCTGAAGTCGGACGCTTAACTGACTCTGCCACCCAGGCGCCCCAATATTTTAATATTTTAACATTAAATATTAAGCTGTGGAGCAAGTGCTCTGGTAGTGGACCAGGAGCAAATCATCCAGAAAACAAATATCACGTACTGCTCCTGATGATTCAGGGGTTAGAGCCACAGTGGGGTTCTTTAGTTCCCTAACTCTTTAGGAACAAAGCATAAGAAATGTCTTTGGGGGCGCCTGGGTGGCTCAGTCGGTTGAGCGTCCGGCTCTTGATTTCGGCTCAGGTCATGATCCCACAGTGGAGAGACAGAGCCCTGTGTCAGACTCTGTGCGGAGCATGGAACCTGCTTCAGATTCTCTCTCTCTCTCTCTCTCTCTCTCTCTCTCTCTCTCTCTCTCGATAAATAAACATTAAAAAATAAATAAATGTCCTTGAAGAGTTACTGAAAAAGAGTGACTAATGAGGACTTGGGCCCCCTTTGCTGCTGAAAAATGTCCTACAAGTTTCCCTAGGCTACATGCATTTTACAATCAAGAAAGCCTAATAAGGGGGGAGGAACTGACAATTTCACCAGCCTCATATTTGCTACGCAGAAAATAAAAATTCTGTTTACAAAAGGAAAATTCTTACACTTTGGCTTCAGAAAAGGAAGAAATAAGTCAGTCAACTGGATTATTTCAACTGAAAGTAAAAAGTTTTGATTGAATTATATGGGGCGGGGGACGGGGGGTGCCTTGCTTTTCTGCTTGCATTAGCCAATGGGAGTGTGGCTCATGCTCTGGGGTATAAATAGTCATAATTTAGCTCTCCTTCAAGTCCATCACTCACAGTTGGCCTCTAGTCAAGTATATTGCAGGCTTCCTTTCAACATCTACACATGCATGTGTGAGCCCATCCCCAGACTGTAGATGGGACACACTGGGGAGGGAGGCCTGATGAGGAATTAATTTGCTCCTAGTCACACAGCAGGGGGTCAGCTTAGGCGGAGTCTATTAAATGATCACCATAAAATTACTCATCAGCCTCAGGAGTGCTGGGATTCTGGCTCAGTCCCACATACACAGAATTTCATTACAAACAGGGACTGGCCAATTAATCTCTCATATTGTTCCTTGGAATCCAGGGTGTGAGGTCTTCACACAATGAGAAAAGACTCTTTAATTACAAGTTATATATCTGTTGTTTGAATGTGATTGAAGGGATGACAAACTCAATCCTTTACTGGTTAGAACAGAATGAGGGGTAGGCTGGGTAACAGGTGTGCCGGGTTCCCTAAGCCCATGTCTGTCCTATGCCTGACCAATGGCACAGTTCCCCATCCTGGTGAAGCTTTGTCTGAGGGCGTGTCAGGAGTCAGGGAGTTGGGAGACTGGGTCCACATTCCAGGCAGGGCCAGGCAGGGCTTGTCCTTAACCATTCTGGGCCACACTTTCTTCGGCAAAGGATAAAGGACTGGACTGGAAGCTTCAAAGGTCCCTTCCTTTTCCAAAATGCTGTGATCTTCTAAATGAGGGGGAAAGGGAAACGGAGGTTCACAAACAAGTACTCAAATGGGAACACTTGCGGGGTGCCCGGGTGGCTCAGTTAAGCATCCGACTTGGGCTCAGGTCATGAAATCAGGCGCTTGTGGGTTTGAGTCCTGCATTGGGCTCTCTGCTGTCAGCGCAGAGCCCACTTCAATCCTCTGTCTCCCTCTCTCTGCCCCTCCCTCTCTCTCTCTCTGTCCCTCCCCACTCCCTCTCAGAAAAAAAAAAAAAGATATTTCAAATGGGAATACTTGTACTAACTCCTTAGATTGATCAGTGCTGTAAATTATTGCAGCAGAGAATGACAAAGGTATTAACCAGGCCTGCCCTGGTGTCGCTTCCTCTTATAAGAACATCAGTCATATTGGATTAAGCCCTACCCTTATCATCTCTAATCTTAATTACCTTTTTAGGGGCCCTATCTCCAAACAGAGTCACATTCCAAGGCACTGGGGATTAACGCTTCGACACACGAATTTTGAGGGGACACAATTCAGTCCATAACACCAGTATTTGCCCTTCCCAAAGTTACAGACATAGTTAGCTATAGTGTGTTCTAAATTTCTTCTTCCTTTCAAAGTTCTCTCCCCATCTTCCTGCCCCAATTTAGCACTTTTACAAAGTAAACCTCAGGGCTGGCTGGACCTACTTTTCTTCTTCCTGTTACCATCCACAATTGTTGCTACATAGACTTTTAAGGCTGGGAATTAAGCAGCAACTAGTTTGCTTCCAGCCTAGTCTGGGCAGCTTCTAGCAACTTACCCCCTCTGCTGCTGTTTACCAAATCTTCAGGGTCACAGAGGAGGTACCTAATGGGTGGTGGGCAGGGAAAGATAAGAAGCAAAGAGGAAAAAGCAATGTGTATCTATGCCCAGAAATGCCTCATCATGGGTCTGTCTCCGTTCCCTATTAGACATTTCCTGTGTTGCAACACATAGGATTAACAGGCCTAGACATAGGCAAGATGGAAGAGAAACTGCTCTGCAGAGGAATCCTGGTTGCCTATCAACATTCAATTTCATTTTCTCTGGTAGAACACCAGCCGCACAGACCCACACACACAACCTATCGTCCTGAATGATATCTCAAGCTTGCCAACTCCAGATGTGTTTATATATTTGTTCAACCAGTAAAAGAAGAAGGAGGAGGAGAAGAAGCCCAAGTTTTAGACATATCTCAAACCACCAGCTGTCTCCTTGATGAATTTTGGTTTTTTCAGATATAATCATAAGCAACCCTTTCCAAACCACTTATTCATTCAATAAATATTTACTGAGTACCTTCCATGTACCAGGACTGGTGATACCAATGGTGACGGCCATAAACTTGTAGTCCAGTGAGGAAGACACACAAGTTCTAACGAATGTAACCATTCACATCTCTGTGTCAGGTACAGTGCTGGGTACTCTAAACACGCGGGAAGACATGATTATCCCCACTGAGCAGTGAAGAATCTAAGGTGCAAAGAAGTTCAAAGCCAAGGTCATGCTGCTAGTCAATGGAAGTGTCAAGACCACAGCTATGTCACCTGACCTTGGGCACTGTCCTTCCCACTATCAGGGGCGTATCTTACCCTAAGGTGTGAACTTGAATGGAAAAAAAAAAAATCACATCTCTACTTTCACCAATCTCTAACTGAAATTTAACATTTTTTTCAATTGTACGTGTTGGCAAAAACCACAGCAGCATTAGCAATACCTATGATCGTTGCCAAAAGAAACTGCAGATGTTCTCTTTTATTACAGGGGTTGCCGATATCTTGAAATACAGTTTATGCTCATTACTACTTCAAAATTATGGTAGCTGTCAGATGCCCAGAAGGGCGCTGGGGCCACCTGTCACTCCCGCCCCCCCTTCCCCCAAGTCCTCCTTCCCCACCCACTCTCCCGGCCAGTGCCACCTGCACTGCGTAACTGGGGGGGGGAGGGGGCAAAGGGGGAGGCAGGGCTGTGGACTGAGGCCAGATCTTTAATGCATTAGGGTTTTTTTTTTTATGTTCATTTTATGTTTGAGAGAGAGAGACAAAGAGAGCGCGAGCAGGGGAGGGGCAGAGAAAGAGGGAGACATAGATCTTAAGCAGGCTCTAGGCTCTGAGCTGTCAGCACAGAGCCCCAGGCAGGGCTCGAACCCACAAACGACTGGAACCCACAAACTGTGAGATCATGACTTGAGCTGAAGTCAGACGCTCAACTGACTGAGCCTCCCAGGTGCCCCAATGCATTACGTTTTCTTAAACGCACATATATTACTACATTATAAATTATTTTTAATATTTTGACAAGAGCTTTGGAAATAGCTTTCTTTATGCTTGGCCTTTCAGGGGCGACTGGGTGGCTCAGTCAGTTAAGCATCTGACTCTTGATTTCAGCTCAGATAGTGATCTCACAATTTGTGAGTTCGAGCTCCTAGTCGGGCTCTGCACTGATGATGTGGAGCCTGCTTGGGATTCTGCCTCTCCTTCTCTCTGCCCCTCTCCAGCTTGTGCTCTATCTCTCAAAATAAATAAATATTTTTTAAAAAAATTTTTTAACTTTTAAAAAGTATTTTTCTGAGAAGGCATCCTTAGTCTACCCAGAACTGCCAAAGGGGTACATGGCACAAAGGTGGGTCAGAACCCTACATTACAGCAATGAGAAGCCCAGGCAGACGCAGAGGCTCTTCTCCCGATGTCTTTGACCAAAAAGCTAGGCTGGGATTTTCCTAATTAAGAGAGATGAAGAGCAAATGCTAAGACGCCCGATTCCACCAAAGAACTTTTCTCTCCTTTCCACCAATTCCCGTTCGGCACGAGCCCTGAATGCTCTCTCCTCTGCTTGCTCCCGGCGAAGCTGATTCCTTGAGTCCCCCCTCTGTCCCACGCGCAGTGTCAGAGGATAAATGGGTCCCCGCTGCGTTCAGACGGGCTGTCAACCTCCGGTCCCGGAGGCTGAGCACTTATTGGTGTCCCGGGACGGTGCTAAATGGCACATTCAACAAGTGAAAGGCGCCAGAAATTCCCACACACCAAGCCCACGGATACTCCAGTTTTCAACCTCCCCTCGCAGGTTGGCCCCTCCGCGCCCCCGAAACCTGACGCTCCGGGAAGGAAGCGCGAGCACCACCCCCGAGCTCCAGACTAGGGCAGCGAGAGCGGCGGGGGTCGCGGGTGGGGAGAGGGTGTGAAGCGGGATGGGACGCACGGTGCCAGCTGCGTGGGCGGAGGTGGGCCCACAACCAGCCTCTGGGGTGACCCGTGTCCCCGCCCGGTCCCCCTCCCCTGGCCGAGGGCCCGAGATCGGCCGCGGGAGGCCTCTTACCCAGGGGCAAGCGGAGCTTCCGGCCACAGTGTCGGCGCAGCAAAAGCGGCGGCTCCCTGCCCGGGCTGGGCGCCGCGGCTGGGGCCCCGCCCGCCCGCCCGCCTGCCCGGCCCCGGGGCGGACGCTGGAGGCGGGGAGAGCAGGGCTCCCCGCAAGAAAGGTCCGGAAAGGTCCTGCCGCTGCCCCGCCTGCCGCCGCAGCCTGACGCCGAGGCCAAGTGCAGACTGGACCCCGGCTTTGAGCGCACCCAGAGGACAGAGCCAGGAACGCGGGGTGCCGCGGGCCCAGAGCTCTGCCCGCGGGGCACGCTCGCCCCTACCCCCGGGGCGCTCTGGAAACTGGCCGGCGTCCTAGCGCGCGCCTGCGAAGGGCACTGGGGCCACCTGTCACTCCCCCCCCCCCCCTTCCCTCAAGTCCTCCTTCCTCACCCACTCTCCCGGCCTGTGCCACCTGCACTGCGTAACTGGGAGGGGCAAAGGTGGAGGCAGGGCTGTGGACTGAAGCCAGGCACTTCGGGTGCGTGCTTCCCGCCCGGTTCCCAGGACGTTCCAGGAAAACAGCTACCCTAGCGCACACCTCACAGATAAGGCCACCGTGGCTCAGAGAAGCCCAGCCGCTTGCTTTGGTAAACGCTGGTAAACGACGGAGCCGCGCTCTCACCTCAAGGCACAGGCTGGGGTCAGCTGGCTTCAGCCACTAGCCTTCACGTCGTCTTCCATACTACCTTCATAACTGGACATTTTCATTTGGCTGCTCTTTCAAGGGGGTTGCAAAGTGTGGATGAGCGGTCCTCCACCAAATCAGATGGAGCGGCACCTTTTCATGATAAATATGGGGTGTCCCCAAGGCCTTACTGCAATTTGAAGCTAGAAGACGTTGAAAACTACAAGACGCTGATGAATGAAAGAGAAGAAGACGAATGGAAACATAGTCCATGCTCATGGATTGAAAGGATTAATGTTAAAATGTCCATACTACCCAAAGCAATCTATAGGTTTGATACAATGTCTACAAAACTTCCAATGACGTTTTTTTTTTTCACAGAAATAAAACAAACAATCCTAAAATTTGTACGGAACCACAAGACCCAGAATATTCAATGCAATCTTGAGACAAAAGAATAAAGTTGGAGGCATCATGCCTCCCCTAACACCCTTCCTTCTTCCAAGAAGATCAGTGACTGACTGTAACATCAGACAGCCAGGAAGGGGCTAAGAGGTTACTCACTCACTCATGCAGTCATTCTTTCTTATGATGGATACTCCCCAGTCCCTGCCTGCGAGGTGTCAAGCAAGCCTTCTGCCTGCTCCCTGGTCATATGCTGTTGACAAAACAGACTTGGTTCCTCCCCACGTGGGGCTCGCTAAGTAGTCAAAGTGCACTTGTGGAGATGGGGGTCTAGGAAAAGCATCATTAAAGGTGGGAAGAAGAAGGGCTCACACTGAGAGGAACTCAACCCAATTCGGGAACACTTAGGAGAAGGAAAAGCAAACTGACATGGCTCTGGGAAGACGGTGCAGGCTCCTGAGCAGGAAGGGCCAGCAACGGGAATGGGCGGGAATAGGGAATGGAAGAGAGAAAGGGAGCCTCTGGAGAACAAGAAAGGGAAGGTGGGAAGGAAGGGCACGTAGAGAGGCCGGTCCTGCAAACAGGCAGCTGTAAACAGTACTCCCCGCTCAGCTCCCCAGCAAGCCCCACCCTCTCCCTTCTCGCTCTTCCCTGGGTGGAAGAGTAGCTAGAGAAAAGGCTCACTCCCTGGCCCCAGCACACCCTCCCTAGCTGAGACTGCAGCCCGGCCGAGGTGAAGGTGACGTCAGCTTCTGAGGGCCTGCAGTGACACTTATAGGGGAACTGGGGCTGGGTTCCTCCCGGGTCCCCACTGCTGGGACAGAGCGGCACACACAGCAATCATTCAGCCAGACCGCCGGGCAGCCACAGACCCACAGCGGCAAACAGGGCATAATGATAGCGTCATGCTGAGTTTTTAAAAGCTGCCCCCACCTCTCCCAAATGTGCTGTTTTCCTCAGAGCCATCCTCCCTGTCAAATAAGAACTAAAATTGCTATCAGGCTCCAGGAGAGCTAGAGACTCCTCATAGGTTACATAGGAGATGAAGTTGTTTTTCAGACCAGAAGCACTTCACACACTACAAAGGGCTCTATCTCAATCGACATTCTTGGTAACAAGCAGGAGACCTCGTGTAGAAAAGGGATATTAAGGGCTCCCAGGGGAGCACCCCGGTGGTTCAGTCGGTTAAGCGTCCCAACTTCAGCTCATGGTCTTGTGGTTCGTGGGTTCGAGCCCTGCATCGGGCTCTGTGCTCACAGCTCAGAGGAGCCTGCTTCAGGCTCTGTGTCTCCTTCTCTCTCTGCCCCTCCCTGCACTTTGTCTCTCAAAAATAAATAAACGTTAAAAATTTTTTAAAATAAAATAAAAAAATAAAGGCTCTCAGGGGGGTTCATAGAACTACCAGAATGATGAAGTAATAATGGCAGGAGAAGTGGACAGGAATCAAGACAGCTCTGCAGAATCAAAAAAAAAAACAAAACAAAACAAAAACCCAGAAAACACAACACCATCTGGCACCACAAGAATGCTCCCAACTGCTTTCACAAATGACACAAATATAAAGGGAATGAGAATTCCAGTCCTCGGTGGGAGTGTCCACTGACCAAATCTATGTCAAAGGCCAGCATTGTAGCTATCAAAGCAGAGAGCGCGAGCACATCCGGCCCCTCTGAATTCCACAAGTATTCTTATGATGGGCGTTCCCCCCACCGCCTCCCCACCACCACCCCACCCCTCCATGGGGAAAGGGGATGAATACTGGGCAGCAAAACAAAACAAAAAAAAAGCTGTTTACTATGGGCTCCACAAATATAAGATCTTATTAATATAGATGTCTTCTACATACATAAGCAAGGTGGTATGATAGTGGAAACCCACAGTCCTACAGCAACAAAGGGTTCTGCTGAATCCTGTGTTCGAATGCTGTGGCGTGAAGGTGTGGCTCAGGCAGGATCAGACTCTCCATCCACGGGAGTCTCCTAGGATGGAAAAATAATACTGGATCCGGAATGAAGTCTTTCTCAGAGACTTAGTCTCAGACTCAGTTTGGGGCAATTCTTTTTTGCCCAAACTTGCTTGTTTATAAAATAGAGATAAAACCTGCCCTCCTATCTCCAGGATACACAAGAAGAATAAACATCGTGTCTCTTAGGCCGTGAATACTTAAGAGTGTGTGGGACTATGAGGACCCATATACTTTGGGTTTGTACACCACCAGTCTCAAAGAGAATGTATTAATATACCTCAGTTAACTGTATCAGTAAAATGGGTATGTTTTAAAGCGCCTACCTCATGGTATCCTTACGAAAATGAAAAGAGTGAATACATATAAAGTGATCGGTACCATACATGGCATAGAATATGTATTCTGTCAGTGGTAATTACTAAAGTAACTATAGTATTGTAGTTTTTCTTATTGTTGCTATCCAGTGTTCAGGCAGGTGTTATACTGGGTACTGGAGAGAAAGAAGTTCAACGTGCCTGCCCGAAGACAAATGGAACGGTACAAACATTGCCCTGGTGCATGAATATTAAACCCAGTTTCTCAAAGATGGGAGGGATTTGAGACGTGGACAAGCTAACTGTTTGCTCTACAGGCAGATATACTGCACCCAAAATGCCCCTTAGACATAAAATTAAACCTGAGTGTGGGAGTGATACTCCCAAGAGACGAAGCAAAAGGGGGGAAGGCCCCAGTCCATCCTCAGGGGCACATCCATGCAGGGAGTGTTCCTTCTGCCTCAAGAGCAAGAGCTGGTGCGTGAAAGGGGCTTCTATGGAGTTGATGGTTGGCTCCTTGTCAAAGATCCTTTTCTCCCCAAGCCTCCCCAAGCAGTGAGTCTCCTCATTCCCCATCTCAGTTCCTCTCACACTTTTTAAGTCATCATTACTTACTGCCCCCACGAATATAGTTATGTATAATGTGACAAACTGTGTCTCTCCAAGAAAAATATAAACCCATTGAAGACAGGAACTGTGTCATCTTCTTGTTCCCAGGGCTTAGCACTATGTCTTTTATCTAATAAAAGTGTGTTGGGCTCAGCAGAATGGTCTCTAGGTAAGAGTAGAAGCACCAAAACAGTTCAAACAGGCTGCCTCAAAGGAGTCTTAAAAATCCAGTAAACTTATAACTCACAACGGATAAGCACCTGGAGGGCTAGGAATTTGATGAAGAGCTCAGGACTGGGGGGAGTATGGGAATCTAAGGTCTTCCTGATCCCTGGAGCAGGTAGCGATTCTCCTAGTTGTTCACTTACCACTTTTTACACATGTTTTGAGTAACACAGGAACAGTCCATCTTAGAAGGGAGCTCTAGGGGCTATGAAGTTGCAACAGGCATTTCCCTGGAGGACTGGGGGATTCCCATAGCTCCAGATGGAGCATGAAGAATGGATGAGCTTGGGCCTGGTTTGTGGTAACTCTGTTAAAGTTGGGCGATTGACACAACCCTGAAAAAGTGGCTGGGGACCTGAAGAGAGCAGTGAGTGAGTGAAAGCAAGCAGCCTCTTTCCAGCGGCCAATGACATTGGCCCTGGGACTACCAACATCCAAGAGCCAAGGGGACCCCTGTTCAGAGTCTTTCTTTAGAAAATGCCACTTTTAGGCTTCCTTGTTTTCTCTCTCAACTATTCCCTACTTTTGTCCTTCTTTCTTACATGCATCCTCTCTCCTGTTACTGATATCTCCCTTTTTCTATCTGGTATCTCTTTCTCCTGCAGGAGTTTTAACTTCTGCTACAAACTCATGCCCAAAATGGGATAAAGAAAAGTTTAGCTTCTGTATAACCTGTGTTGCCCATTTGAAATCAGGTCATTTTGGGGGTGCCTGGGTGACTCAGTCGGTTAAGCATTTGACTTTGGCTCAGGTCACAGTCTCGCGGTTTGTAGGTTTGAGCCCCACGTGGGGCTCTGTGCTGACAGCTCAGAGCCTGGAGCCTGCTTCAGATTCTGTGTCTCCTTCTCTCTGCCCCTACCCCGCTCACACTCTCTCTCTCTCTTTCTCTCAAAAATGAATAAATATTGAAATCAGGTCATTTTGTGCACAAGCAGTATCATCCAGCTGAGACCCAGGAGACAGGGGGCCTAACTTGTTTTTATTGCTGGGAAGAAAACCCTCAAAGTCATGCTGAAGGGTCTGTTACATACATATGTGATAGCATAGCAGGATTAAAAGGCTGTGTGAGTCTAGGCCTTGTGAGAAGCAGATACCAGTACAAAATTAAACATGCAAGGGTTTTATTAGGAAATTCTTGGGAGAAAAAATGAGGAGGAAGCTGGAGAAGGGTGGGATAACCATCAGAGTACGATGTAAGTCTGACCCTAAGAGAAGAGAGGGATGGAAGGTTGAATGGAAGCTTTCTAGACAGCTGTATAGTCTAAAGAAGTTTCAACAAAGTTATCAAGCCAAAGTCAGCCTGGGGGATACCTGTATCTCCTAGGCAAAGCCAGCTTAATGAGAATATGGCCTGTAGTCACACAGGACCCACACCTGGTTCAATGCTATGCTGCTGTTGTTTTAAAATTATGTTTTTAATGTTTATTTATTTATTTTGAGGGTGGAGGGGCAGGGAGAGAAGGAGAGAGAGAATCTCAAGCAGGCTCTGCACTATCGGCACAGAGCCATACACAGGGCTCGATCCCATGAACCGTGAGATCATCATGGCCTGCACGGAAATGAGAAGTCAAAGACTTAACTGAGTGAGCCACTCAGGTGCCCCGCCGTCTTGAAATTCTTAACAAAATTTGAACAAGAGGCCCTGGGCTTGCTTTAATATCCCTGCTGAACTCAGTCATTGACTAGGAGCAGCCCATGGGAAGCATACTTTAGCAAAAATGTGGGGTTATAATTAAGAGTGAAGTGGTTGGGGTCCTTGTTCAGTTATGCTCCCTATAGTTGGCGGGCTGTGAGGCCTGGTCTCCTGGCCCCACTGTGTACCTCCTGGGCCACACAGATCTACCTCTCCATAAAGGTGCAGAGAGCAGCTCTACCATGGGCCTCCTGACCTCCCTCCTCCTGTGAAACAATTCAGAAGGCCTTTACTGGATGAACTACAGACCCCCAAGATCATCACAATTGATCTCAAGGCCACAGTGAATACTCACCTTCTCCCTTCTCCACCATCCATTCTAAACCACCTTCAGCCTCAGCTTCACCTTAGCAGGTCTGGGGCCTTCACTGGTGGTGTGACCAGACCTTATTCCTGAGGGGTTTGAACACTTGATAATCATACCTTCCCTTCTCAGGCCGGGTTGCTGCATGTGTCCTATTCACAGTTCTAATCCGGCAAGGGAGCATAGGAGGTGCCCACCTGAGTCCCACACACATTCCTCCTGGCCCCTGTTGTGTAAAAGTAGCTCCCCTCCTCCTGAGGATCAGGGTCAGTTATTCCTGCTAGTATAGCAACTCCTCTCTTGCCTGCTTGTCCCTGGACACAAAACTCCAAAGTCAGCAGTCATAACTTCTTATTCAGTGGGACCTTCACTGTGCCTCTGGGAAGGGTGCTCCAACCATGAAGTACTTGGGACCAGGACCCATGCTCTGGGACCAGGAACCCCAATCATGCAGAGCCCAGAGTTTCAAGGAAAGGAAGCATAAATTCCCTGTGGGTCATTAGGTATGATGGTAAGTTACGCCATTCCTGCTTCCACCCCTTGGTTTTCAGACCCTTGTATCCTTCTTAGTGAGAACACAGTACCATGTGGAGGTCTCTAATTTAATAAATACACCATGTCCTGAAGGACATCAGTCCACCTTCTCAGAGTGCTTTCTCACAGATGGAGCTTCCGTTGGCTTTCAGAAGGCCATTCCAACAATCTGTAAGACCAGTTACTTCTGGGTGGTGCAGTACATGACACAGCCAGAAGATCTCATAGCTATGACCCTCTCCTACACCTCCTTCACTTGATGTAGATCTCCTGGTTCGATGCTCTGCTGAATGGGATTCCATACCTGTGGATGAGACACTTCTTAAGCCCCCAGAGACAAGTGTTGGCTGGGACTCTGTGGGCAGGGAAAATAGACAACATTCAATTCACAGTTTGCTTCAGGGTTATGTTAATTCTCCCATTTGCGGGGTGCCTGGGTGGCTCAGTCAGTTCAGCATCCGGCTTGGGCTCATGTTATGATCTCACGGATTGTGAGTTCAAGCCTCGCATCAGACTGTCTACTGTCAGCACAGATCCTGCTTCAGATCCCCTGTCCCCCTCTCTCTCTGCTCCACTCCTGCTCCCTCTCTCTCTCTCTCTCTCTCTCTCAAAAACAAACATTTGTTAAAAATCTCCCACTTCCTATCATTATACAGTCTGAGAGCTCTGGGCTTCTTAGACATGTGAGAGAAGAGCACACTGACCCATTTCACTGATGACATCCAGCTGACTGGACAGGTCGAGTAAGAGAGGCTAAAATGCTACAGGTCTCAGTAAGATGCATTCACTTCAGAGGATGGGAGAAAACTCTATGAAGAGTCAGGAACAGGCCATTTCAGTGACATTTTTAGAGTTCCAGAGGCCAGGGGTATTCTGGGACATCCCCTTCTGAGATAGAAAACAAACTGCTGCATCATACTATCCCGTCACAAAGAAGGAAGGACAGTGCCTTGTAGACCTCTTTGTGTGCTAGAGGCAACACTTTCCACCCCAGGGATATTTCTCTGGATCATATATTGGGTGGCACAGAAGGCTGCCGCTTTGAGTGGAGCTGAAGCAGGAAAGGGTGTTGCAAAAGGTTCAACCCGGTGCTGTCAGCCCTGCTAGCTGCCTCCATTGTGTTAGGGGTGTCAATGATGGGAAGAGATCTAGTGTGGCCCCTGGATGGGGCTGTGGCCCCAGTAGACCCATTGTAAACTGGACTTCATGCAGGACCTAATTTTTTACTTGGTCCTCATAGGCCCCCGTTCCAACAGGGGGGCCATGATGCCTCTTTAGGTCTCTATGTATCAGTATCAACTCAGAATCTTTTGTCCAACAGTCCTAGTGAACAGTCACCCAAGTAAATGGCCATGGGTTCCTTTGAGGAAGGACTGGGGGAATTGTCACAGTCTGTACAAGCCAGAGTGCTGCAGGGTCCTTCCTCCAGACACCTCTTTAGTCAGTGGGCTCCAGATCTCAAAACTGACTCAAATCTGGGAACTGAGCAAGAGATCATGACTTCTTTTTTTTTTTTTTTTTTAATGTTTATTTGTTTTTGAGAGAGACAGAACACAAGTAGGGAAGGGACAGAGAGAGGAGACACAGAATCCGAAACAGGCTTCAGACTCTGAGCCATCAGTACAGAGCTCGACACGGGACTTGAACCCATGATCTGTGAGATCATGACCTGAGCCAAAGTCAGACGCTCAACCGTCCCACTCAGGCGCCCCAAGAGATCATGACTTCGTATTGAAGTGACTGCCACCACCTTGTTGCTCCTCTAATTTTGCTTTAAAAAAAAAGAGAGATAAGGGATCAGCAAACAATGGCCCATGGACCAAATCAAACAACCGCCTGTTTTTGTAAAGGAAGTTTTATTGACGCATAGCTACACTCATTGGTTTACGTATTGTCTGTGGGTGCTTTTGTACTGTAACAGCTGATGTGACCTACAAAACCTAAAATATTTACTATATAGCCCATTACCTACAAAGTTGCTGACCCCTGTTACGGATGCTAAGCTGCACCCTTGTTGACTATCTGCCTATTTTGTCCGCTGATGCAAAATTGACACCAAGGTCCACTAACCATCTCCACAACCCCCTGCCGTAAAGCCCATGGACTACCCTCCAACCTTGCCTTTTGGTGAGTAAGGGAAGTCTGGCCTCGGGGCTTTCAGCAGTTAAGAGCCACCCCCTGTGGCTATCTATCTATAGCTATCTATCTATCTATCTATCTATATAGATATAGATAGATATAGATATAGATATCTAGATATAGATATGTATCTATCTATCAATCCTCCCATGTGCTTACATGCTCAGTTTATAATCACTTCTCAGAAACTCTACCATTCCTGGCCTGCAAAACCTCTTAGTGATGCTGGTAGCCCTCTCACCAGTGCATTGTGATGACTTGGTGATATGTCCTGTGCTCTCTCATGGCACATATTCTCCGGTGCATCTTTTGGCCTTACATGATACAGCCTTTCCGGCATGTCTACTTCCGTCAACCTCTTTATTCCTTCTTGTACTGCCTGCCAGAATGAAGAAGAAAAGGAAGGAAGTTGTGGGGGGTGGGGAGGGGAGGATCCTAAACTGCTGAGCAGAACCTCAGTGATACCCATGGGGAGTCCTTTAGCCAAAGCTGACCGTCAGAGAAGTCCTGTCTTTCCCAGGAGCAGCCCGTGGGAAGCCCGGCTCAGTGCAAATGCAGATGGGTCTCGGAGAACCACAGCTGGGGGCCCTTGGTCAGTGATGTAGAGGTGTGCGAGGCACGTCCTCATGGCCAGGATGGGAACCCTCAACTGAGGTGGATGTGGCACAGTCTGATTTAATTGCCAGTCTCCATCCTTAACATCAGGTCTGACTTGTAAGGTGCCACAAGCTGCTGCTGAGTGTGACAGCTCTCTGGGGAGAGGAGGTGAGTCAGTAGGGTAAGAAAACTCCAGGGTGGACTGCAGAGAGGCGAGGTGACTCGTCATGCCTCACCTCCTGTACTTACCATTAGACTTTTATCCCATCATAATCCAGACAGGAAAGGGGCATCCGCCCTCAGTCACAAGCAAACAAGCAATCTCTTCTCTGCCTCCCTCCCCATCCTGTTCTGAGAGGGTAAACTTATGGACCGCAGGATTTGTGTGAGGCCCACACTGTGAGGTAGTTAACGGCCAGAAACATCTCATCTGAGATGGATTCATTTGCCTGGATGCTGCCACCGCACTGAACAAATACACTGGTGCCATTATTGAGCGAAAACAACAGTCCAGGAGTCAATGCTACTTGACAGCCACAGAATACAAGGTGTCTTATAATGTTAATTAATGTTGGAAAAGTGTTAGGGCTCACCTCCGGGCTGCACGTTTACCCCCAAGGGAAACTGAAGTACTTAGGGCCCCCCCAGTGAGAAAACGGGGATTCTAACTCTAGCTGTGCTCTTCCCCCAAAGCTATTAAAGTACAGAACAGACGGAGCTGAGAGGTAGGCTGAAGATCCAGAAATGCAGGCTCAGCAAGGCCACATCAAAGATAGCTTTCTTGGGGCGCCTGGGTGGCTCAGTCCGTTAAGCGTCCAACTTCAGCTCAGGTCACGATCACGGTGCATGAGTTCGAGCCCCGCGTCGGGCTGTCTGTGGTCAGCACAGAGCCTGCTTCAGATCCTCTATCTCCCTCTCTCTCTGCCCCTCCCCAGCTCATGCACACTCTCTCAAAAGTAATAATTGAAAAAAAAAAAAAAAGCTTTCTTGAGGTGGCGATGGTGACATGTCTCAGAACAGCCATAACGGGAATGTCCTGGCCACACTGGAGTTGTTCGTTTCTCCTAGCAGTGTGACTTGTCTTCTGTCAACTCCATCCTCGTCCTCGTCATCATCTCAAGGCAAGGCTTGTGAACCACATCCCACCCAGTTCGTCTCTCCGTTGCTTGTTTCTCTCCGAGAGGTGTGGAGCTTCACGGTCAGTCTAGAATTAAAACAGCCTTGGAGGAAAATCAAAGACTTCTGTGCCTTCCTCCCACTCGGCTCTCTCCTAATGGAGGAACACATGCCTCTTCCACTTCTTCCCGTATTGTCAGACTCGATTAAGGGAATTAGCAGATGAAGTGGTACATCCATGTAACTCCCCATCACTGGTATAGTTTTGTCAAAAGAGTTAAACTCTCAAGTTAGAGCATTTCATCTCTGTTTCTAGGGTCTCCAGACCAAGAAAGTTCCCCAGCAATGGGGTAGCTTTGGGTGTTGCTCTAAACCAAATCCCAGCTCCACCACCAGTCCTCATCTATAACACGGCGATAAGAATACAGTGTTACGGTGATCACCTTCTACTACCGCGGTTATGCAACATGTGTAGTAATGCACCTGCATGTACCAGATGCTCCACGGAACTGGGGCTCAGAATGTTAGGCTTGAGAATGAGCTGCAAATATAGCGGGATCAGCAATCCAGTCAGAGATGACACTACTCTAAGAAATTGAACAAAACAAGAGAAGAAAAAAAAAAAAAACAATGAACAATAAGAACAGGTGTGTGGTTGATGGTAGGACCGCATCTGGGTGCTGGTCATCGTCATCTTCTTCCTTGAATTCCTGGATAAGTAGGCAGGGAGATACATACACTCCTAAGTAGCATCCTTATTATTAAATTAGATAATGCATATTAAAACACTTTGAAAAATACAAAATGCTAGGACAACCTGAAAAACAATGACACTGTTAGGGGCTTCTAGTTGCAATAAATAGAGATTTGTTAAGGTTACCTCATAAGTGGGAAAGGTAGGAGAAGGGAGGGTGGTATTGTAAGATCCCTGTGGGAAATAGTAAACTTAGCTCAGGAATCAAATCCCGTAGGAACCCAAGAAAAGTCCAGCACGTGAGTCACACAGAGCCTTCTGCAGGAAAACTTCTCAGGATCCAAGGCATGTTGAGGGGTCTGATGACCTCAACCCCTTTCAAGAAGTGGAAGTTCATGGTTCCCTACTCCTCCTCATTTGACACTCAGCTGTTCTCTGTCTGTATCTATGTGTCTTTTTATTCCTCCTTCAATTACTAAAGGGCTGATTCTGAGTATTCTAACACATAGTCCCAAGACAATAATCAACTAAACCAATGAGAGTCTATGTAGTTCCCATGTACGCAAAGTTTTTAATGCCAGGCTAATTTTTCACCAAGTGGCCTACAGGTTGGCTGCTCTTGGGTCAAGTGCCCACCCCAAATCCTATCAGCTGAGGCCCCGATGTGGAGGCTCAGGGGAATAAAAACACAGAAATTTCCCATAGCAAAATCTTTTTAGCCTTAGAACAGGATGCTGAGTATGGCTGATGATAGACTACATGACTGAAGAAGAAAAAAGCCCTCAAGCCCACCATCAAACTAAAAGACTCAGGGTCCCTGGCTGGCTCAACCAGTAGAGCATGTGATTCTTGATGTTGGGGTCGTGAGTTCAAACCCCATATGGGGGGGGGTGGATTGTAGTCAAAGTAATTCTTTTTTAAATCTTAAAAAAAAAAACAAAAAGACTCAAAAAAGTTAGAAAAATGTAATTTTAAACTTTATCAGCTGCTTCACAGAGATTACTTTCAAACACCTCACTGTTCAAACAAAAGTTCAGACCATACAGAAAATCATGACTTACCTAAAAGTATAGTCGAAAACAGGCCAAATTTCATCAGACAATACTAGAATTTATAGAACTAGGGGAGCAAAAAGTACCACAAGATGGCAGCATCATCCCATCTGTGCCTTATCGGATTAGCAATCGAAGCATGTGCTTATCCGTTGAGCCTGCTCTAAAACCATCCACCTCCTTCCTTGAAGCTATTCTTAAGAGACTGAAACAGCCCGTACTTGATAGAGAAAGTATAAATCTAAACAGTACATTCATGATCTCTGAGCTCATTTGATTCCCAAGGTCTTAAAACTGGCTATCACTTGTTTTAGTCTAAGTGAATTAATGGAAGCAGGTACCATGGATTATCCAAGGATTACAGGCTCCCGAGGCATGTTTGAATTGCAGAAATTTGATCTTTCTATTGCAATATTCCTTATCTCACATTCTTGCAAGCCAGCTTTTTATTATAGCTGCTTTTAATATCTGTATATCTCTCTCTTACTAGATTCAAGTCAATCTCTTAACTGAGGTTAATTTTATGTGGCAACTTGGCTAGTTCATGGTATCTAGGTATTTGGTCAAATGCCAGTCTAGATGTAAGAGTACCTGCTTACTGTGGGTGGCCCTTAATTAGTTGAAAGCCTCAAGAGGAAAACACTGAGGTCCTCTGAGGAAGAGAGAATTCCCTCCAGATTGCCCTTGAACTCGAGCTGCAACATCAGCTCTTCTCTGGGTCTCCAGCCTGCCCTGCAGATTTTGGAATTACCAGCCCCCACAATCATAAGAACCAATTCCTTAAATCTCTTTTTTTCTCCTGTCTCTCTCTCTCTCTCTCTCTCTCTCTCTCTCTCTCTCTCCACACACACACACACACATACACACACCTACCCTATTGGTTCTGTTTCTCTGGAGAACCCTAATATACACCAACTGTAGACCATGGTCCACTACTGCACCATGGAATAAAAAGATGACCATAAAGATCCTCGATCTTGAAGAGACTTGTGAGCACATAACTAATACTGTAAATACCAAATGTATTATTAACTACTACAGAACACAAAGAAAAAAGAAAGTCTTTGGGAAGTGGTTTGAAAAACCGTAAGTAAGTGACATTTGAGTTGCAAAGAACGAATAGGTGTCTCAACAGGTAATAAACATTAGAGGATGAAGGATCCTAGGCAGCAGAAACCCTGTGAGCAAAAAACATGTAAAAAGGGACAAAATAAGCACCAAGACCCCCACGTGGATATGTGCCATCAAGATACTACAACATCCAACAGTTCGTGAGCTCTAACTAGTTTGTTTTCCTGTGGATATCGTAAAATCTTCTAACTTATAAACCCAGAAACATTTATCCCAACCTTACAGCTTAGGAAAGTAAGGTACACAGGGGTCAGGCAAGTCCAAGCCCAAATATAAACCACAGCAGTCTGACTTCAGAGTCCACAATCCTAACCACTACTTCTAAGGCCCTACATACTGCAAAGTTTTAGGATCAAAGCAGAGGCCAGGAATGTTCAGGTCTAAACACACATCACAATTTTGTTACTTAGTATTCCCTTGCAGTGTTCAATATACTTTTTGACTGTCTTTTCCAAAGTTGGAATAAAAGTCAAGCCTAGAATAGGAGTGAGCAACACCCATACGCACTCAGACATTTTCAGCCCCATCCTTATCCAGATTTGAGCACTGCAGGCCTGAAACACATTGAGAACAGAGTGTCTTTATGATCGAAACCGGAAGGAACAGCAGGCTAGAACTTTCTCTCCCATTTAAAATGAAGTGACAATTTATCCTAAATTGGTGAATATTACTAATTTATTGCTCTGTACATGCCTATCAACTTCCCTTATTTTCAGGATACACGGGTCTACAAAAGATACATTGCCTCCCCTTCTACTTCACTCTTGCCTTTCCTTTTTTTTTTTTTTTTTTCCAGTTCCCGACATCGAGCTACTGAAAAACAATCATCTTTCTTGATTACCACTCCCACACTGCTCCAAATTTTCCCTACCCTCTCTTTGCCCTTCCTTCACATTGCGTTTTTTGGAATTTTTGCTTTAAGTGCTTTTTAAACTAGCCGTTAAAACTGTCTCCCTTGACTACTCTCTTCACTCTCTCAATGGCTTTGAAATAAACCTGCCCTCACCCAAATGCTAACCTGAAGACTAGGTGGCATCTGGCCACATACATGCAAAACAGAGCTGAAACAGTATGAATGTGCAACAGAGCAAATCTCAAATAACTGATTAATCCGTATAAACACAGTCTTTGAACAAGTACACAATACAGGAACTATCGGGGTGCCTGACAGTCTCAGTTGGTAGTGCATGCAATTCTTGATCTCTGGGTTTTGAGTGAGTTTGAAAAACAAAAAACAAAAAAACTGAACTATCTTCTTCCAAAAGGAAAACCTAGAAACTAAGTAACTTTTTTAAATATTCACAGTGAAGTTTGGAGGCTTAATGATTAAGGATCATTGCTTTGAAGGAAATTTTACATGTACATAAGAGAATCTAATGAAATCTACAGACCCAATCCTGGGAAACACGTACAAAATTCCACAAGGGATTTATGAGAGTTCATGTCCCCTCCAAAGGCCATCCACAGAAGTCCACGGACTCACGGGTTACACAAATTTAAATTTAAATATCTATATATTTTTGAGAGGGCAGTGGGGGACAGGACAGAGAGAGAGAGAGAGGGAGGGAGACAGAGAGACAGAGAGAGAGAATCCAAAGCAGGTTCCATGCTGTCAGTACAGAGTGGGGCTCAAACCCACGAACCGTGAGATCATGACCTGAGCCAAAATCAAGAGTTAGATGCTTAACTTACTGAGCCACCCAGGTGGCCCCAGGTTAAAAAAAATTTTTAAACCTGACCTAAAATATCCTATTAGCTAGAAATTTTCATTATTTACAGGCGATTCATGCAGGGATCCTTATGAAGCACTTCCTACCAAATTACTAAAATGTGTAGTTATTATTTCTATTCTCAGATAGTGAATAACTTTATGAAGTTGGGTTGTTTCACCCAGACTCTTTTCACAACACTTTCTATCACCTTTCTGAAAAGGATTCCATGAGTGGACCACTCATTCTGTGATACAATCTACAGAGAACATTAACAGAAAGATGACAGGAGGGGAAAGCAAAGGAGTGAAATGTTTAAAATAAGAAACATAAAGGGAGGTATACAGTGCTGTGAACAAAACGGTGCTGGATAAATGACATGGGATAGTTCAGAGACTTTTTTTTTTTTATTAAATGTGTAAAAAGTAGTCCTCATTGGACAAGTTCAAAATCAGACAAATGTACAAGGGTGTATAACTGGCATATTTATAAACTGTACCCACTCAAAAACTCACTGCAGACACAATCCATATTACATTCAATGTCTGCATCTTTACATATTACCTACTGCAAAGTAAATACAAAATTAACTCTCATCATTTTAGTTCAGTACATACGTGATACAGTTCAAAACAAAGGCAATTTTTTTCAACCAAACAACCAACCCAAGTACCAATTCATTATACTGTGCAAAAATACAGCAAGACTACTAGAAGGATTCCATTTAGGTTTAGTCAGTAAGATATGTTTCTATGCTACTGAAATACAGCTCAAGTGTTAGATTGTAATTACCAACCTAACAGTACTTTTGATTTACAACTGACCTAAAAATAGTGGTTGCTAATATATGTCCTTGACATTTAAAAAAAAAAACTTCAAATCTTAAATACAATTCTAAAAGTATATGTGCCTTGTCACTCATTCAATAAACATGATTTATTTTAACATAGGTCACAAAAGTTCAATTAATTAACCAGAATTCTATATCTATTTCCTGCCTGCTATCTATTTCAGTCTTAAATCTGACTTTCTATCAAAAGCAGTTCAGAATTTATTTCATAAGATTAATCCCAAGAGTTATTGGGTAGCTTTTAAGCTATTTCATTTCTTATAAATATAAATCACTAGACATTCTAGACCAGTGGTTCCCCGCATCAGAATTATGTGGGAGCTCTTCAAAATTTGCATGGACCCCACCTCAGAACTAACGAGTAAGAATCTTCCAGAATGTCTGTTTTAAGTTCCCAGGTGACAGTGGCATACAGTCTAGTGTGGGAACCTCTGACCTAGACCACTGGACCAGTGGTCTCAACTTTTAAGGTACATCAGAATCGTGTGGGGAAACTTAAAAAAAAAAAAAAAAAGACAAAATAAACAAACAGATTTGCTTCAGCAGATTGAGAGCGGTGTCCAGGAACCAGCATTTAATGCAGCTGGCCCATAAAACACTCTGAGAAACAGTGCACAGCCTTTACAGAGGAGTTCATTCAGCAATCTAAGTGACATTGTCCCACAAGCGCTAATGAATCCTGCCCTAGGCAGTTTTAGCTAGTGTTTGAGGACAAATGTAGCCTTTTAAAATAAAATGTATTTATATTCTTAATATAAGGTCAAAGTCAAGTAAATTGTGAGATCATAATTCATTCATCAAAGAAGGGAACAGCTTTCCCAAAACTGTAAACCTTCAAACAGACCAGTTTTTAGCAATCAGCTTAAATCTAATGCCCTCTCCATCATTAATTAGCCTGATATGAGATCAGAGGTAGTGATTCCAGCTTACCAAAATGTAACAGAGACTATAAAAGACACACATTCTAAGCATACACCTTTATAGGTTCTGTAGAGTCTCTATGTAATATAGATTAGAGACCAGTTGGATATTAAATAATACTAAAACAATTAATAATATACTCTCAATTTTAGAAAATGAAACTTCCTAATATTTCCTCACATAAGTTCCTACTGAAACTACTGAGGGGGAAAATCTAGCAAATACTAAAGGTATCATGCTGTCTCTTGTGAAGAAGCTATTTGCTAATTTTCCACCATTCTTGTCATTATCTATAACATGGGTAGTGGGTAAAGATATCATTCTACTTTAAGAACTTTTTTTAAAGCACAGAAAAAGTAACTACATGTAAGGCCACACAGCAAATCAGTGGATGGACAGAGCTAGCGATGAGAACTTCCATTTGGAAAGCTGGACTCGTATCTTATCAATCTGGCAACTGTATCTCAGTGTGTGATGACTCTTACTAAGTATTCGAAATATTTCAGCATATTTGTGTGTGTGACAGCTCTACCAGCCTTGCCAAACTTTAGAAGTAGAGAGAATCGACTCTGAACGCAGAGAATACGTAAAAACTAAAGAGCAACAACGCTAGGAAGCAGACAGAGCATACAGTTAGCAGAATCTATCTGGAATCTTGCCCATCTGTCCGACGTCTAAGACGCTATTATTTCCCGTTATGCATTTCTCCATCGTGTTCTTCACAAAGGCTTACACCACCTCTTCTCCACGGGCACATGTGCTTAAACGGTTGGCATTTCTTCTGAACCAAGCAACGATAAAGCAATTACCAAAAACCAGCACTATATTGCCAGAAAGGCAAGTCATAAAAGAAATGGAATCTTTTCAATCCACACTTCTCAAGAAGCTAAAAAATACTAGTTTTTAATCACTTAGAGTCTAGACTATTAAAGCAACCAAACCATTTTCCCGTTGATAAATGATGCAAAGCCAAAGTAAGGAATTTAAAAATGATGCAAAACAGAAGTTGAAAAATTACATTCAAAGACTCAAAGCGAGCGACATTTTGTCCTCTACTTGGGGCAAAAAGCTCCTTGATGGCGGAAATGAAGATCCGGAGACAGCACTCCCGGGAAAAGGACTGCAAACGTGAGCCGGGCCGATGGTGTAAGGCACTACCTTCACTCCAGCCCACACCTGGGCTGCCCTGCATGCAAGTAACGGGGGGCAGGGGGAGGAAGAACACAGACACACTCAGCTTCTCAGGTCCTCTTCGCTGGTTTGGCGGTTAACTGCTTTTCTCTTTCAAATTCCTTCTCCCGTTGCTGCTCCCTTTCCAACTCTTCTTTTTGCCTCTTCTGTTGCAGTTTAAGTGCTCTTTTCTGTGTCAAAAAAAATTTTAAACCAAGAGAACAATCAAAGCTTATCTGTTATGGCCTAATTTAAAAGTAGCAGTGCTTTGACTTGAGGTAATCCATAGGCATTACTGAGTTTCATATTTAACTTTTAAGCCTGTTCTGGGTAATTTAAGGTCCCCCTCAACACACACACAAAATTTAATTTCTTACTCCAAACTCTTACTGACTGAGAACTGCTGTGACAATGAAAATATGAGCTCCTCAGCCCAGCTATTAGTAGAAAAGCCCAGAGTGGGGTTCAAAAGAGTATGTTTTAAAGGAAAACAATGTACCATGAATTATGTTATTGCATATGGGTACATAAGAAGTCAGAAAATGAATACTTGAAAAAACAATTAAACCTCCACTTCTATAAAGAATGTGAAACAATTTTCAACTCACTTTTAACTTCGATGTCTTTTCATGAAGCATCAGCATCTCTTTTCTTATATTCACCAACTTGGCATGATAGTGTTTAGCTTCAGTGAACTAAATATGGAAAAGGAAATGAAAAGTCAAGTTCAAATAGGCTAAAGTTTTTTTAAAAGGGGGAAAAAAATAGACTGAAAGAGTAAGATGGATGAATAATAAATTACTGTTCACTCTGCCTAAATTGGCCACATTTTTTAAAGCCTTAATTATCTCCACATTTTCATTCCAAAATTCAAATTTTATTTAAGCTTTTAGTAGGTATTTGATAACACTTGATTCAGTTCAAACTGATTAAAAAAAAAGTTACTAAACATAAAATAGACATTTATATTGTGTACAGGTAACACTGTGCTTTAAAAACATGCAATATAATCCTAAACTTTTAGTAAGACTATCCAATAATGCTAGGAGTTTCATTTGAGAAAAAGTACAACACTCTACTGTCTTCACAAAGGAGAACAGGACAACTGAAGTGAAGTGTCCGCCCATCAGGAAAAACCAAGCTGTGGTCAGAGAATCCTGGGAGGGCTGTGGACAAATCTGGTCATGTTCCTGGGGCTTCTAAAGCGAGACCAAGCAGAACAACCTCTGTAAGGACACTTGTCTTCCCAAGCCATGGTATGTATAGACTTTTCCATCTCAGCCAGGGATGGGAGAGAAAGAAAAAAGCACCTCATTCTCAGGAGCCAAGGTTAACAGACAGAGACCAGGTAATAAGAGTGAGAGGAGTGTCAGTAGAGAAATTAGCAGCCTTCATGTATCTACAAGTAAAGTCTTAGTCTGATGAGCTCTAGAGCTTCCAGACCCTCTCCCTCTCTCTCTGGGCCTCAGAGTTTTCAGTTCCTGAATGATAATCGAACCACTTGGGCTGAGAGAGGAAAAAACAGGAAGACAGCTTCTGCCCCTTCAGACTGAAGCAACACTATTACATCTGCTTGGTTCATTCATTTATCATTCATTCACTCAGCAAATATTCGTTCTGTTGCAATATGAACTCAGTGGGGAAGACCCAAGTAGGTCAGTGTAGCCTTGTCCACCTCCTTCACAAGTCAGAAAACTTTGCATTTACTACCCCAGGCTTCTGCCTAATGCAAGAGAAAACAGACTTGTTTTTTATTATAATAAAGGGAAAAATTAATGAGCCACATTTGTCCAACAGAAAGCTCATTTTTTGACATTCATATAAAAGTCTACAAAATCATGCAAACCAAGCTACTGCTTCACATTGAGGTGAAGAGAAAGGTAGCCACAAGTTCCTTATTTTTGCCAATTCCCTGTTTCTTAAAATAAAGAGTAGCAGTTCCTCTCATCAAAAAACTATAAAGCTTCTGATGAAACTCAACTACTATCATATACACTTAAAGATATAAAGCGTCTATAAAGGATCCCCAAAGAGTCCATTTCAGTATTAATTTGTGATGGCATTATGAATGGGCCACACAATTAAACAAAATGCTGGTTTTAAAAAAGCCATGTAATTGATTAGGAAAGATGCACTTTCCTTAAGGGAAAATAGTACCCCAAAAGTTCCTTACTTTTAGTTCCCTTTTAGAAGTCTTTAACTATGAGCACATCTATTCCAGACTGTCACAAATAAGTTCCTTTTCCTACTATAGGCTCAACATCTGAAAGATAACAAGTCAAGACAACAGAAGTTCTAGTAAAGTAAATCAAGGTTTCCCATTAAAGGACAAATTCTAAAATTTAAAAATTAGAGAAAATGGGTGCCTGGGTGACTCAGTCAGTTAAGTGTCTGGCTCCTGGTTTTGGCTCAGGTCATGATCTCTCAGTTGTGGGTTCAAGCCTTGCATTGGGCTCCGTGCTGCTGGTGCAGAGCCTGCTTGGGATTCTCTCCCCCCACCCCCCGCCTCAAAATAAATAAATAAACTTTTTTAAAAAATGTTAAAAAAAAATTTAGAGGAAAAGATCCTAAACATACCTAACTACAACATCGCACAGGAAAAACCTAATTATTTCTAAGCCAAGATGTCATTAAGCTATGTCAACTCACATCATACTTACCAAAGCATTAATATCCAACATAGAATGGCATTCTTTAAATTTTGAAATCTCTTGTTCCAGTGTGTCTAGTAATACAACTTGGTTCTGTCTGAAACAAAAGCACATAGCCAAAATAAACCATACATACTGTTAAGTGCTGGTTCATTAAAAAGGAATCACATTTAGGACGCCCGGGTGGCTCAGTCGGTTAAGCATCCAACTTCGGCTCAGGTCATGATCTCACAGTTTGTGAGTTCGAGCCCCACGTTGTGCTCTGTGCTGACAGCGCGGAGCCTGGAGCCTGCTTCCAGTTCTATGTCTACCTCTCTCTTTGCCCCTCCCCTGCCCCTGCTCACACTATCTCTGTCTCTCTCTCTCTCTCTCTCTCTCAAAAATAAATAAACATTTAAAAAAAACTTTTTTTAAAGAGGAATCACATTTCATCTTGGTTAATGTCAAAAGTAAAAATTAAGTTGAGGGGCGCCTGGGTGGCTCAGTCGGTTAAGCATCCGTCTTCAGCTCAGGTCACGATCTTGCAGTCCGTGAGTTCGAGCCCCACGTCGGGCTCTGGGCTGATGGCTCAGAGCCTGGAGCCTGCTTGATTCTGTGCCTCCTTCGGCAGCAGCGAGCTTGAGCTTGAACTCCTGAAACGTGACATCGTGACCTGAACTGAAGTCTGATGCTCAACTGCCTGAGCCACCCAGGTGCTCTAGGGAGCCATGACTTTTTAGATTAGAGTTGGGGAAAATGCAGTACCAAGTTATACTAAATCAGAAGAGGGTAGTAAGAAGATGAAAAAACAGGACCAGGAATCACAAGATGCCCCACCAATAACCAGTTGTATAATCTTGGAAATTTATTTTCCTGGGCCTAAATGTCTTTATTTATAAAGTGGGAAGCTCACACCAGGTAACTTCTAAGGTTCCTCATGAAAATTCTGATTCAAATCCTTTTATTGAGGAATAGAAGCCAACTTTCCTGACGTCCCTCTCCGGATCAACCAATGCCAGGCTCACGGGATCAGAAACACTGAGGGGCCACTGAATTAAACATTAAAACAATTTTTTTAAGGTTTATTTATTTATTTTGAGAGAGACAGAGTGCACATGGGTGCACAAGCTGGAGAGGGACACAGAGAGAGAGAGAGAGAGAGAGAGAGAGAGAGAATCCCAAGCAGCTCCATGCTGTCAGCACAGAGCCCGACGCAGGGACTCAATCTCACAAACTGCGAGATCATGACCTGAGCTGACATCATGATGCTTAACTGACTGAGCCACCCAGGCGCCTCTAAACATTTTAAAGAATACTACAGGCAAAGCAAAATATGACGTGATTTGCTTGTGAAGCTATGCTAAACAGAGAACAATGATGAAAAAAATAGCAATGTAGAGAATGAAAAGCAGTTACAACATCTCCACCATCCAGCAGTAAGTTTGGCAAATCCCACAGGTCACAAGTTTGTCCCTTCAGCTCTGACTAGAGACCACAGAAAGTGAAATATAGAACAAATAAGAAGAAGCCAGCAAGTCAATGATCCCGCGTAAACAGGAAAGCAATGACACTGTTACAACTAGAAAACAGTAAAGAACAATCAATGAAACCAAAAGTTGGTTCTTCAAAAGATCAATAAAATGGATAAACCTCTGGCCAGGCTCACAAAGAAAAAGAGAGAGGACACAAATTACTAACATGACGTATAGAAGAGAAACCATCACTGACTCCATGGACATTAAAGGGACCATAAAAGAATACCTCCAACAACTCTGTCCACAAATTGATATCTCAGATGGAAATGACTAATTCCTTGAAAGACACAAACTTCCAAAACTCACACAAGGAGACACAGATCATCTAAGTAGGTCTACATTTGTTAAAGGAATTCAGTCAGTAAGTAATAACCTTCCAGAAATGAAAATGCCAGGACCAGATGGCTTCACACTTAATTTCTGCCAAATATTTAAGGAAGGAATTACACAAATTCTCCACAATAGTTTCCAGCAAAGCCAAGGCAGAGGGAGCACTTCCTAACTCATTCTACGAGGCCAACATTACGTGAAAACCAAAACCAGATAAAGATATTACAAGAAAGGAAAACCGTAGACCAGTATCTTTTTTTAAAGTAGGCTCTACATACAACACAGAACTCAAAGCAGGGCCTGAACTCACCACCCTGAGATAAAGACCTGAGCTGAGATCAAGAGTCAGACACTTAACTGACTGAGCCACCCAAGCATCTCTAGACCAGTATCTTTTATGAACAGAGATGGAAAAATCCTCCACAAAATATTAACAAAACAAATCCAACAATATATAAAAAGAATTATACACCACAATCAAATGAGATTTATTCCAAGTATTCAAAGCCAGTTCAACATTTGAAAATCAATCAGTGTGATCCAGCATATCAACTGACTAAAGAAGAAAAATCATTTGGTACTATTATATGATGTAGAAAAGACATTTGACAAAGTCCAACACCCATTCACGATTAAAAACTCTCAACAAACTAGAGAGAGGAACTTCCTCAACTTGATAAAGAACCTTAAAAAAAAAACTACAGCTAACATCACACTTGTGAGAAACTAGACGCTTTCCCTTTATGATCAGGAGTAAGGAGAAGATGTCTGTTCCCTATTCCTATTCAACATCGTACTGGAAGCTCTAGCTAATGTAATGAGACAAGAAAAGGAAATAAAATGTATACAGACTGGAAAGGAAGAAATAAAACTGTCTTTGTTCACAGATGATTGCCCATGTGGAAAATCCCAAAGAATCAACAAAATATGTGAGTATAGCAAGGTTTCAGGAGGATATCAGGTTAATGTATAAAAGTCAGCAGTGAATAATTTGAAAAATTAGAAAAATCAATACCTCACATGAAATACTTTGATATAAATCTAACAAAATATGTACAGGAGCTATAAGCAAAAACTATAAAACTCCAATGAAATAAATTTTAAAAGATCCAAGTAACAGATATTGCAAGTACATGGAATAAGAAACTCAATATTGTTATCCTCCCAATTCTTCCCAACTTGATCTATGGAATCTATGCAATCTCAATTTAAACCACACGAAGTTATTTTGGAGATATCAACAAACTGATTCTAAAATTCACATAGAAAGGCAAAGACCAAGAATAGCCAAAACACAATGAATAAGAACAAAGCTGGAAGACTTACACTATCCAATTTCAAGATTTACTGCAAAACTACAGAAATCAAAACAGCATGATATCAGTAAAACAGACACATCAGTGCAACAGTATAGAAAGCTCTTAAATAGATCCACACAAATACAGTCAACTCCTCTTTGACAAAAGAGCAAAGATAATGCAGTGGATTCAGGCTAGTCTTTTCAACAAATGTGAACGAACGACTGGACACTGACGTGCAAAGAAATTAACCTAAACAAAGATCTTACAATTTCATAACAATTAACTCAAAATGGACCATAGGTCTAAATATAAAAAGTAAAACCCTAAAACATCTAGAAGAAAACACAGGAGAAAATCTTAGGTGACCTTGATTCGGTGATGAATTTTTACATGAAATATCAAAATCATGATCCATGAAAAAAAAATTAAGTGGCTCAGTCTGGTTAAGTGTCTGAGTCTTGATTTAGGCTCAGGTTATGATCTCATGGTTTGTGGGATCAAGCCCCACGTCAGGCTCTGAGCTAACGGCACAGAGCCTGCTTGGGATATTCTCTCTCTCTCTCTCTCAAAAGAAATAAACATTAAAGAAACAAAACAAAACTTTAAGAGGCACCTGGGAGGTCCAGCCGGTTAAGTGTCCAACTTTGTTGTTTTTTTTTTTTATTTTTTTTTTTCAACGTTTATTTATTTTTGGGACAGAGAGAGACAGAGCATGAACGGGGGAGGGGCAGAGAGAGAGGGAGACACAGAATTGGAAACAGGCTCCAGGCTCTGAGCCATCAGCCCAGAGCCTGACGCGGGGCTCGAACTCCCGGACCGCGAGATCGTGACCTGGCTGAAGTCGGACGCTTAACCGACTGCGCCGCCCAGGCGCCCCAAGTGTCCAACTCTGGCTCAGGTCATGATCTCACAGTTCTTGAGTTCGAGCCGCATCATCGGCATCACGGCTGTCAGCCTGTCAGCGCAGAGCCCCCTTCAGATCCTATACCCCTCACTCTGCCCCTCCCCCACTACTGCTCTCTCAAAAATAAACAAACATAAAAAAAAAAAACTTTAAAAAAATTGGTAAGTCAGACTTTTAAAATTAAAAATTCTGCTCTGTAAAAGACACTCTTAAAAGTACGAAGACAAGCCACATGCTTGGAGAAAATATTTGTAAGACATATAAAGGATTTGTATCAAAGTATACAAAGAACACTTAAAACTCAACAGTAAGAAAATAAATAACCCAAGGCACCTGGGTGGGTCAGTCAGTTAAGCATTTGACTTCGGGTCAGGTCATGGCTCAGGTCATGGTCTCATGGTTCATGAGTTTGAGTCCTGAGTCAGGCTCTGCGCTGACAGCCAGGGCCTGCTTCTGATCCTCTGTCTCCCTGTCTCTGCCCCTCCCCAATGCACACGTACATGCACATCCTCTCTCTCTCTCTCTCAAAAAATAAACATTTTTATAAAAGAAAATAAACAACCCAGTTAAAAAATAGGCAAAAGAGGGGCGGCTGGGTGGCTCAGTCAGTTAAGTGTCCGACTCTTGATTTCGGCTCAGGTCGTGATCTCAGTTTGTGATATCAAGCCCAGTATCAGGCTCCATGCTGACATTGCAAAGCCTGCTTAGGATTCTTTCTCTTCCTCTCTCTCTCTGCCTCTCCCCACCTCAAAATAAATAAATAAACTTAAAAAAACAAAAAAACAGGCAAAAAATCTGAATAAACATTTATTGTATAAGCATGAATTTGCCTGATCTTTGTCCCAGGTTCCTGGCATGTCTGTTCTAAGACTTCTGTAATTTCTCAAGTGATAGAAGTATCTTCATTAGTCATGAACCCCTCTTCAAGCACACCAGAGTTTATGCTAATGAGGTGACATATGGTGGGCCCCTAGAGCTTCAGGATGGGGGCTGCTCATGCCAGAAAGATCAATCATGTGGTCACAGGGTTGGGGCTTTGAGCCATGTGATATCAGTCCATTCTCCAGAGAAGACAGGTTGTAGGAGGGGGGCTGGAGAGTGAGTTCAATTACATAGCCAATGATTCAATCAGTTGTGCTCACAGAGTGAAGCCCCAATAACAACTTTAAACACTGAGGCTCAGTAGAGCTTCCTGGTCGGTAAACACATCGATGTGCCAAGAGGTTAGCATGCCCTAATTTCACTAGAAGAAGCCACAGAAGCTCTGGGGTGGATATACTCCCACACCTTCCCCTATGTGTCTCTTCATTTGGCTGGTCCTGATCTGTATTCTTTATAATAAAATGGTAATTAGGGGCGCCTGCGTGGCTCAGTCAGTTGAGTGTACAACTCTCAATTTCGGCTCAAGTCATGATCCCATGGTCATAGGATTGAGTCCTGCATTGGGCTCTGCACTGAGTGTGGAACCTGCTTAAGATTCTCTTTCTCTCTCCCTCTGCCCCTCTCCCTGCTTGCACTCTCTCTCTCCCTAAAAAAAAAAAAAAAAAAAAAAAAAAAAGTAATAATAATAAAACAGTGTTTTCATGATCCATAAGTCTAGACACTCTAGAAAAAGGTTCCACAGAATATTTAGCTTCAATATCAGGTAGAAATGACTCGCCTTCCTTTCCCTTAAAGTTTTGTATCATCTGTAGTAAATGTGCTGGGAGTGACCAGGCAGTATCAATGCAGGATCTGGGGGATGATCCTCTGAGAAAAAAGCTACTTCCTTGGACGGTCCAAGTGTGGCCTATCTCAAAAGGAACGACACTAAGGCTACTTATGATTGTACCTTGCCAGAGACTTTTAGGGCCTAAATCCCAGACTCCCTCTTTTCTTTCTTTCCAGGTCGTTCTTAAAATGACAAATACATGTAAAAGAACATTCATAACCTTTCTTATATATAAAGTTAGTTTTGTTCCCGGTCTTCCCATTACTAGCTACAAAGTAAACTTAACTTGTATCTACCACAACCTCTTCCTTCACCTCTGTGGGCCTGTTTCTGTAACTTAAAGTGGCTTAATGAAAATTAAACTGTTTCACAACAGTCAGGATGCTTCACTCCATCCAGTACCCTTTCCCCTAAATCTTCATCAGCAGTGGGATTTGTAGACAGGGATGCAAGAGGCAGCTGCTTGAAAACACCTTTTTCCTTGCTCTGAAACGTGACTTTCCTTAACACTAAAGAGGTATAATAACTGCTTACTCATCATATTCCATTATTAATTCTACCACTACCTGTGTAATCGTTTTCGGTTTACTTAACATTTCTGAACCTCGGTTTCCTCAACTGTAAACAGGAATAATATTAATACTTCAAAAGCAGGTGTCAGGATCGAGATATGGTATATAAAGTGCCAGGCAAGTAGAACATATAGCAATAAACAGTAGCTGATGTTACTATCATCGTCGTCGTCGTCTAGGTGCCTCAGAAGATAAGAGGGGTTATTTAAAACACTAAATCTTAGGGGCACCTGGGTGGCTCAGCCGGCTAAGCTTCTGACTTCGGCTCAGGTCATGATCTCACAGTTTGTGAGTTCGAGGCCTGTGTCGGGCTCTAGAGCCTGCTCTGGATTCTGTGTCTCCCTCTCTCCTTCTCTGCTCCTCCCCTGCTTGGGCTCTATCTCTCTCAAAAATAAATAAACATTAAAAAAATTTTTTTTAATAAAAATAAATTAATTAATTAAATAAATAAAACACTAAATTTTAGGGGCACCTGGGTGGCTCAGTCAGTTAAGCGTCCGGCTTCAGCTCAGGTCATGATCTCACGGCTTGTGAGTTCGAGCCCCGTGTCGGGCTCTGTGCTGACAGCTCAGAGCCTGGAGCCTGCTTCAGATTCTGGGTCTCCCTCTCTCTGTGCCCCTCCCCTGCTCACACTCTGTGTCTGTCTCTCAATAATAAATAAACATTAAGAAAAATTTTTTTAATAAAAAAAACCACTACATTTTAGCCAATGTCATCAGTTAAACTCTGCAATTAAACTGTGGTTCCCAGCTTCCTTCCCAGCAAAACATATCCAGATATCTTTTGCTTGCAGAGTTTCTTACCACCCTTCAGTTGATCATACTTCATTCAAACTCCCCTACAAAATCTTTATGACTTTTTTGCCACATGAATTGACCGGCTTTAAAATACAAGGCATACCACACACTTGGGATAAAAAACCTCATCAGAACCAGCAGAAAACCAAGGGTGCTGCCAACGCCCTGACTACAGTAGTGTGCCACACACAGCAGAACACAGTTCCACTTACATACTCATTTATCACCTCCAAATCCAAGGATTATAACATTACTTACTGATATTTACAAAATGGACATCGTGAGTGATTGTTTCCCTCCTTTTGCACTAATACAGGCCTTTAAGGTAACGTTTCAAAGGGTAGGTCTTACAGCAGCAGCAGCTCACAGGCCAGTTTATGGCTGACCACCACAGAAAGAAATGATAGGCCAGCTTGGGCAACCATGCAAGGTCCTACCCAAGAGGAAGCAGAAGTTCGGTCCACTGTTTCCGAGTGGGAGCTGATAAAGTTAGTGTGTGGTTTTGCGTACTGATCCTCCTCTACGAGTTCCGTTCTTCCTTATCCTGTTCTTCTCTTGGTGTATCCTCCAATCCTTTATTTAGCTGGTAGACCACCAGAAAAGAAATGGGTCCTCCCCAAAAAAAGACACTTAAACATTTTTGGCAACTCACGTGAACCAGCAACTGAAGACAAATCTGACTCCCATGGCAATTGTGCAACACTTCCAACAGGCAATATTTTCATAAAATGATGGTAAAACACCAAAACTAATCAAAGATCTAGACAAGATACAGGGGTGGCTTTTTCTTTTTTTTTTTTTTTTCTTTCCTTTTGAGAGAGAGAGGACACAAGTGAGTGTAAGGCAGAGAGAGAGAGGGAGAGAGAGAATCCCACAAGGAGGAGAGAGAGAGGGAGACAGAGAGACAGGAGAGGGGCTCACTTAAAGCAGGGCTCGTGCTCACCCGAAGCAGGGCTCGTGCTCACCCAAAGCAGGGCTGAAGCTCACCTGATGTGGGACTCGAACTCACAAACCTGTGAGATCATGACCTGAGCCAAAGTCAGATACTTAACTGACTGAGCCACCCAAGCACCCAAGGGTACTTCTTATAAGAGACCACACACTCTAGAAGTATTCATTTCACTTTTTACATTTAGGTTATTAAGTATTCCTTCACTCCCATTTGCTACCGCTAAAGACAGAAATACTCAACTGTATTCAATATTTCAAAATATTATACCTTAATAGAGCATAAACTTATACATATACAGTAAACTATAACTATGCCAAAGGGGAAATGAGTGCAACCGTGGTTTTTCTTAGCTCACGTGAGTTCCTGAAGAGCTTGTTTTGATCTCTGCAGGTCTGGCAGGTAGTGAGAAAGCAATCCTTCTGCCAGCTGCTCCACAGCTTTGTCTTCTACAGCCAAGTCCTCTAGTAACCCTTCATCTGGAGAAGTGTCACTTAAACCTGTCCCCAAAAGAAAATCAAACGTAGGAGTCTTTTAAATGGACACAGGGGTAAAAGAAGTAATAGTGAGGGAGGGGGCTGACAGTGAGGTTCAGAGCACACACACACAGGACACTACAGGCATCCTTCCTTCCCTTTCTTTTATTTATTTTGAGAGAGAGAGGGAGAGAGGGAGAGAGGGAGAGAGGGAGAGAGAGAGAGAGAGAGAGAGAGAGAGAGAGAGAGAGAGAATATACACACAAGTGGGAGAGGGCCAGAGAGAGAGAGAGAATCCCAAGCAGGCTCCGTGTGGTCATCCTGGAACCCAAAACGGGGCTCAATATCACAAACCATGAGATCATGACCTGAGCCGAAATCGAGAATCAGACACTTAACTGATGGAGCCACCCAGGCACCCCCTTCCTTTTCTTTTAGCTTTGCCTTCTGAGTGTCCTCTAATAAACAGGATATGTTCACTCAAAAAAATTTTTTTAAGCTACTAGTATAAAGTCTGGATTAAAAGAACATTAACATATGCAAACATATTCTATATGTTTATGTATTTTTCAGGGCAAGAGATGTATAGTTTTCAGTGGATTAAGAGTCTGAGGCCTAAAAGTAGGAAAAAGTCACTGAATGAAAGCAATAAATCCTTCCTTTCAAAAGCATGCAGAAATTCTATATACATTCATATAAATGCAATGCCTAAAAAAATTTTTCAATTCAATGTAAGTAAAAATGTGGGTCAATATTTACTTTTCATAAAGCTTGATATACTATTTATATGTAAAAGGGAAGCTGTTTTATCATTGTTAGAAGATTTTCAAAGGATTTCTCTTCTCTGGAGACTCAGCACCTTAATTTACCATAGAAAATAGTATATAATAATTGCATGTAAATCTAGACGTATGCCAGGAACTACGCCTCACGCTTTTCCTTTGAATAATAACAGTGTAAGCAGTCAGGCACTCAAAAACATCTAAAATGGGGGCGCCTGACTGGCTCAGTCAATGGAGCATGCAACTCTTTATCTCAGAGTTGTGAGATAAACATGAGCCCCACGTTGAGCGGAGAGATTACTTAAAAATAAAACCTGTACAAAAGATGTCTAAAATGAATAACCATCAATCACTACTCCTACAAGAAAAGTACAAAACTATTTCTAAACATGGTTCAGTGAGTGGTTTTTAAGATTTTAGAATCACTGGCTTAAAATGAGGGAAAAAAGGGTGCCTGGGTGGCTTAGTCGGTTGAATGTCTGATTTCAGCTCAGGTCATGAACTCACGGTGCATGGGTTCCGGCCCTGCATGGGGCTCTGTGCTGACAGCTCAGAGCCTGGAGCCTGCTTCAGATTCTGTGTCTCCCTCTCTCTCGGCCTCTCCTCCGTTCATGCTCTCTCTCTCTCAAAAATAAACAGTAAAAAAAAATTTTTTAATGACATAAGGAAGTCAGATGGTCACATTACTAAAATTGTACTCTAAGAGCATTTTTAAACATTAAATTCTGAAACATCTCCATTTAATCATAATCTGGTAATACTCAGTAACATCAAATTAGATCATTATGTAAAATACATTTATCATGCCACATTCCTTATAGCTCACTTCCAAGTATAGTTTTTACCACAGATTTACATTTTAGCAAGATGGAGGAAAACAACATGCTGTCATATTCAAAGTAAGTTTTTATAGATAAAAAAGTAGTATGGTTTTTATTTTGATTCTGAGAAATACATGAACAAATTTTGGAATTCTCTAAATCACAAGGCAATGTTCAAACGGACAAGAGGTAACTAGAAACTGAAGCACTCCACAAATGAAACAAAAATTTAACAGGAAAAAGCAGAGTATTTGCAAATATTGCCATTCGTGTACCATCAGATGGGAAGGGAATAAAGAATATCTGAAAATTAATGCCATTGCTTAAGGCTTGATTACAGTAACAGTGCAAACAACAGCAACTCTCTTTAAGGAAATACAGAAAACAAGTATTACAGATAAACAGAAACACCCAAATAAGGATATCTCAACTTTAAGAACAATAGCTACTATGTCTCCCTTACAATATATAAACATTTAACTCACAGTCCTCCTCCTACTCTACCCCAATATTCTGGTTAATAATTGGAAGAGTCTGACTTACGTCTCTACATACATTAAGTTACTAAGTTCAAGGTACTTTACTGTGGGAGATTAAAAGAAAGGGTCCTTACCCTACTCATACAAGAAACATTAGTTGCACACCTGTACTCCCTACTAGTTTCCAAGGTTACAAGAATAAATTAAGCAAGTTCCCCTCCCAAAGTCCCTCTTTCTATCAAGTCCAAAGAGCTTGATACAGGGGAATCATAATGATAATATATGAGAAGGGGCATTAGAGAAGCAGAAACTGTTATGGAAACTCAGAGGGAAACATAAAAAAAAAAAAAAAAAAAAAAAGGAGGCGTCTGGGTGGTTCAGTCAGTTGAGCGTCTGACTTTTCAGTTCAGGGTCATGATCTCATGATCTCACGGTTCGTGAATTTGAGCACCATCTTGGGCTATCTTCTGTCTATGGTCGGCAGGGAGCCTGCTTTGCTCCAGATCCTCTGTCCCCCTCTTTCTCTCTGCCCCTCCCCCATGCTCTCTCTCAAAATAAAGAAACATTTTTTTTAAAGTATTACTCATTGTAAAAGTTTAAAACACAGAAGGGGGAGGTATAGGCTAATAGTAAAAATACTCTTTCTCAGCATACACTGGCTGGCTCAGCTGGTAGAGAGTATGCGACTTTTGAGCTTGGGGTTACGAGTTTGAGCCCCACATTTGGTGCAGATTATTTAAAAATAAATAAAATCTGTAAAAAAAAATACTCTTTCTAACTCCCTTAATGCAGTCACTCTGTAGTTTCCAATATAGCCTTCAAAAAAATTATCACTGCATACCTATGCAGAAGCCCTGTTTTAATCATAAATATTACTCATATTGTTCTGCAACTCTTAAATATACACCTTAGATATCTTTCCATATGAGCATATATGCATCTACTACATTCTTTTTAACAGAATAGAATTCTACTATATTTTGTTTAACTAGTTCCCTGCTATGGACTGAATGTGTCCCCCCTACATTATTTTGTAGCCCCAACCTCCAACATAAAGGTAGCTGGAGGTGGGACCTTTGGGAAGTAATTCAGTTTAGATGAGGTCATGAAGGTGGGGCCCCATGATGGGGTTGTATCCTTAAAAGATAAAGAGAAACCAAACTCTCTCCCTCTACCATGTGAGGTATCGGCAAGGCGAGAAGGCAGCTGTCTGCAAGATCAGTAGAGGACTCTTACCAGGAACCTAACTGGTCAGCACATAGATCCTGGACTTCGTAGAACTCCAGAACTTTGAGGAATAAATGTCTGTTGTTTAAGCCACCCGGCCTGTGGTACTTAGTTGCAGCAGCCCATGGAGACTAAGATACCTAAGGACAGGTATTTAGGTTATTTTCACTTTTTGCTATTTCAAACAATGTTGCCAGGAGTTTCCTTGCTTGTCTTTGCGTATCTATGTCAATGTTTGTGTAGGATAAATTCTTAGAAGTTGAATCACGGGACAGAGTTTATGCATTTCTTAAACAGACACTGCAAAACTGCCTTCCTAAGAGATGGCACCAATTTACACTCCCAGAACAATCTTTGAGGGCCACTATTTCCAAATGGGTAAGAATTCTAAAAGAAGGAATAAGATATAGGTTTAAAAAAAAAAAAAGGCAGCATAAGGAAAGGTGGGACTATAGGATTGCTCTGGAAAGACAAGGTAGTTTGGGAGGGTCTGGAGCATAAGGCATATGCAAAAGTGAGCTACAAGACCATCTGGCCAGCCTAGGAGAATCCCTGAGCGTCAAGCTAAGGGGTTTGCCCTTTTGCTTAGGAAGTAGTAAGGAGCCATTTTAAGGTTTCCCAGCAAGAAAATGACATGACTGGAGCTTTATCTTGGGGCAGTGATATGACAACAGTGCGATACGTGCAATGGGAAGAGTAAGAGACTGGGGGTGGATAGCCTTACAACTGCTCTTGGAAGAGTGAAACTAGAGAGGAGATGGAAATTGCATAGTGGAATCCCCTAGACTAAAATAGAAATAGGAGGCAAGTGAGAAGAAAAGCAAGAGTTACCGTCAAAGTTTCAACTGAGGGTGACTTGGTACTAATGGAATCAGACATCTACTTTTATTCATGCACATGCCGTATGTGAGGCTGGTGCAAAACAACCATGTCAAAGTATCCAGCAAGCGAACGGAAAGGCAAGCGGAGAAGGACCCAAGCTGCACATACACAAGGAAGTCAGCTTATGCAAGTGTAAAGAGGGGGCGATCACTGAGGAAAAGCATGACCAAGAAAGGGCTGAAAGCACTATTTTTAAGTAACCCCTATATTCCTAGAACAGTCGGTAGAAACGACACATCGAAAGCCCTGTAGCCTTTCTTATGTGGGGTTCAGAAACTGTTTTCATGCCCTGTCTTCTCAATTCTCCCGAGAATGGTAAACAGTACCATTCAGGATGCCTAGCAAGTCAATTCATTGCATTCAATGGATGTCTTAGGATATCAGGGCTTAAATCTCTCTTGGAACTCGGGTTGAGAAAACCGCTGGAGGAATGACAGTAAGTAAAACATTTCATGAGTGAGTAGTCAATAATACTTGAATACATCAATTCTCTGAATTACAAACCGATCAACTTTCTGACAAATTCATCTTCAACCACTAACAATGTGCTGGAGTCAACACACAGTCACAGAATGACCTCACCATCAATCGCCACCCAAACACTGCCTCCCCTCCAAACTTCGTTTCCCACTCATTCAGCTGGGCACCGGGGCCGGCGCGGTTCCCCACTTCCGCACGGGGGCCAGAGCCTCGGGACCAAGCTGCTCTCTCCCGCGGAGCGGCCGGGCTCCCGGCCGCCCGCCCCGCCCAGTAGCACGTACCCGGCGTCGGCTCCCCGGCCCCCAGGCCGTGGGGTGGCCCTGCCAGGACCCCGTCCGGGGACGTCGGCCCAGGAACACTCATGTCCTTCCCGCTGGGAACAGGGAAGGGGCGGTTGTGCAAACGGTCAGAGGCAGTAAGGGGGCAACCCACGCGTCCAGCGCCCAGCCGGACAGAAGCGGCGGTCGCACCCGGAAATGACGGAAGCGGAAGACGGTGTGACCGCCGCTCCACCGCCTTCTTTCTTGCCTCCGCCTCCACCTTCCGCCTCCACCTTCCACCTCCCGGACTGCTACGCCCTAGCGCTCCTGGGACTTCGCGCCGACGTCATGGAAGGGTGGAGGGCGTGGCGTCAGTAGAGTTAGTTGTGCGGGACTTCCTGCGACCGATTGTCCGGGAGAGGGTGGAGAGGGCGCTCCCTGGTGGGTTGCGATTGTGTTGAGTGTGACCATGCAGAGTCGGGCTTTGTTCACCGAAGCCTGGAACAGCTTTTCAGTTTCTTGTCCATATTAGGGAAACACCTTAAAAACAAGGACTGCGTGCTTTCCCTTCGGTTTGGACTATTAATTTAAAAAAAAAAAAAAAATATATATATATATATGTATATATATACACACACATATATGTATATATATACATAAATATATATGTATATATATGTACACACACATATGTGTGTGTGTGTGTGTATATATATATATATATATGTCCGTGTTTAGCTTTTTGAGCTTCAGCCTTACTAACTGGGGATTTGCCAGGATTCCAGTCTCCCCTTGTTGATTGTAGGTGAATGATTTTAAGGCCTGGGTTGCAGTATCTACTGGACAAATTCAGCCCCATTACCGGAAACTGCCCATGCAGTGATCCTGTGGGAGGTTATCATGATTTTGATGAAAAACTTAGAAATGGGCAGATGCAGGGGCGCCTGGGTGGCTCAGTCGTTAAGTGTTGGACTTCTGTTCAGGTCGATCTCACCGGTCCTGAGTTCAAGCCTGTGTCAGCTGTGCTGACAGCTCAGAGCCTGGAGCCTGCTTCAGATTCAGTGTCTGGGTGTCTCTCTACCCCTCCCCTGCTTGTGCGCGCGCTCTCTCTCTCTCGCTCTCTCTCTCTCTCTCAAAAATAAATAAACATTAAAAAAAATGTTTAAAGAAATGGGCAGATGTGGCTTCAGACCAAATAAAAACAACATCAGTTATTCCCTCCCTTAGACGCTCTCACCTTGAGTGGAATAATGGCTTCCTAATGTTGCACTCCAAAATTGCCTGTTCAGTGTATTACAGGGCAGCCAAAGCTGTCTTCAAAACAAGGAGGATTTATGTCAAGCCTCAGAAACATGAACCTGTTCTTCATTGCCCTATATCAGTGCATTCACACCATTTTGGCCTCCTTTCCTTTAAAGATTAGCTAGCTCCTTACTATCTGTGGTAAGCAGAATAATGCACCCCCCCCAAGAAAAGAGATGTCCAGTGTCTTAACCCCCAGAACCTGTGAAGATGTTAAACTTCACCCACAGAGTAATTAAGGTTGCTAGTCACTTGACTCTAAAATAGATTATCCTGGATTAAGTGGGCCAAGTTCAATCAATCAAATGCCTTCAAAACTGGAAAAGGGAGGCAGAAGAGGAGAGTAGAGAGGGAGATGTGACTATGAAGAATGGTTAGAAAGGCTTTGAGAATAGAGGAAGAGAACCACTGGCCAGGTGTGTGGTGACCTCTAGAAGCTAGAAAAAACAAGTAAGTGGATTCACCCTTAGAGCTTCTAGAATGAAACTTAGCCCTGCTGACATCTTAATTTTATCCCAATGAGACCTGTGTTAAGACTTCTGACCTATAGAACTATAAGAAAATGAATTTATAATGTTTGTGGTAATTTGTTACCACGGCAATAAAGTAATGCACTACCCTTCAAACATCCTTTGTTGCATCCCAACATACTACTAAAACTATGCCCTTTGATGTCTACAGTATTCTTACTCATGCTTCAGAATATTCTATTCTTTTCAAAGTCCTACTCCTCTTCCAAGGCTTGACCAAAATAATACCTTTAATTTAAAATGATTCACAATCCCACCTACCCTTTCAACTTTCAGAAATTGTAGTAATAAACTTTCTCAACTACAAAGCATCCTCCTGCTGTTTAGCACTTAATCCATTCTTGTATTAGTTATTTCCCTTGACTTCCTTTATTCGATTTTAAACTCCAGACAGAAACTCTTATTCACAGAGAACCATAATGGGTTCTCAATAAATATTTGATGAATGAATGAAGTATTGATTCTCCAGAGCCAAATTCCAAATACCTATAATCTCCAAAGTCTGAATCACGCAGGATGGCCTTTTACAAGCTGCCTGGTAACCCTAGTTATTTGTTAGTATTATCCCAACTAGATATCAAAGCTTTTTAGAATAGATCTGTGTCCTATGTGTTGTCGGTAACCTCTTTACCTCTTATGGCAAATGCACAGTATTAAACATATTACTTGGATTTCAAAATACTGGTTATTTGAATTTAATAGGATGAAATTAGATTGTCACACCCTGCCTAGTTTTATCACCTTGTCCTCTCTTCTATTTTGCTTTCAGCAAAAATTCATAAATAAAATAATAAAGGAAATCATCAAAAAAGAGGTAAAAATTCTTGTTCCTGTCTACCAAGAATTTATATTCTACCACTTACATGTAGCAGAATTAGAGAACATGACAGTATAAAATGATAAATTATGTGGAACAGACCTAGAGGATTGTAAAAGGTGTAATGATGTAATATTAGTTTCCTGTTGAGCTATAACAATCACCACAAACTTGGTAGCTTAAAACAACACAAATTCATTATCTGACAGTTCTGGAGGTCAGAAGTCAAAAATCGGTCTCAGTGGGCCAAAATCAAGGTGTTGACAGGACTAGTTACTCTGGAGGCTCTGAAGAAGGAATCTGTTTCCTTGCCTTTTGCAGCTTCTAGAGACAGCCCACATTACTTGACTCCTGGCCCCGTATCCCATTGCCTTTTCTCCCTCTATTACCATTGTAGCATCACCTCTCCTACTCTGATCCTCTGGGCTCCCTCTTACAAGAACCCTTGTGCTTACATTAATCCCACCTGCATAACCCAGGATCATTTCTCCATCTCAAGGTCCTTAATTTAACCCACATCTGCCAAGTACTTTTTGCCATGTAAGGTAACATTCACAGATTCTGGGGAATTGAAAGTGGACCTGTTTAGGGGCAGGGGCCATTATTCAGCCAACCACAATTGCACAATCGGGAAGTAACTGGAGAAAATTTTTAAAAACTTAATAGAGGAAATGAACTTAAGCCAAACCTTGAAGGTCAGGTCAAATGTAATATGCAGAGAAAAAATAGTAAAGCCTTCCTACAGGGGAAACACACACACACACACACACACACACACACACACACACACCACAAGTAGCAAAACAATACTTCAGACTCAAGGACCTCAAAATGGTGCCTTTTGGGGAGACAAAACCAACACAGATTCAACAGTCAAAAGGTGTTCTGTAGTCTTTTCGGCCAAAACAAGAAGACAAAAGATAACACAAAGTACAGTCTCATAGCTCTGAAGAAGTTAGTCCAAAGAAATGATGTCCAGAAAGAGTTAAACACTGAATTTACTCATAGCGAAAGGAAAATAAGTCTACTGGTCCTTGAAACCAAAAAGAGAAGGAGCAAGTATAATGTAATAAATATGCCAAAACCATTTATTCACCTCAATTTTGTGGTTTACCTTAAATTTCCCTATATCCTTTATTTGTGCTAACTGAAAATGAGTAGGTATGTAGGGGCTTTAAGTTGTTGCATCCACACGACTCCTGAAACAGAATGCTATGGGCACCAGTGACAGTCGTAACAAAGTTTATTACAATGAGAGGCAAGGCCGACCGATGGGGACCAACACTCTTGATAAGAGTGTGGCTCCGAACAGCCGGAGTACAGAGTTTTTAAAGCCGATCACATCGTTTTATCATTATCTGGGAACAGAACAGAGAAACAGTTCCCAGATGAGTTAGAAACAGTTGCCAGATGAGTCAGAAACAGTTATCGAATGAGGTGATTATTTTAGACTTTCTGCCGCTAAGTTGAAACCAGTGGATCTCCTTGACCTTGTCTCTGATGCTCTTTTTTTGAGCTTTTGTTTCCTTTATTGGTAAAGCCTGATTCACAAGAGTATGAAGTATGATTTACAAGAGTAAAAGCAAGGCTGTTATCTTTTGACCTTCAGTGTCAAAACAAAGTTGTTATTTTTCAAGCTAAGCGTTAGCCCTACAATTTAACCCTTACAAAGTAAGGGGGGAAAATGTTAATACATGAAGATTTTCTCTTCCTTTTATTGATCAGGATGTCCTACATTTAGAATGTGCTAAGATTTGATAAATCTACTCCCAGTTTGACCTACTTCTCTCACAGGATTTGCTTCATCCTTCCCCTTTATTTTTTTCCATTCTTTTCCAAAAACAGAAGAAAGAATGGGGAGGAGGGGACAAAAAGATTTGAGTGAAAAAGATGTAGGAACCAGGGCCTGCAGAGAAAAGGGATGGAAAAGGGGAAGATAAACAGGAGAAAGACATTACAGCCCACGACCTTAAGCTTCTAGTGCATTAAAGTGTGAATTTTGGGGTGCCTGGATGGCTCAGTCAGTTGAGCGTCTGGCTTTGGCTCGGGTCATGATCTCATGGTTTGTGAGTTCGAGCTCTGCGTCGGGCTCTGTGCTGATGGCTCAGAACCTGGAGCCTGTTTCAGATTCTGTGTCTCCTTCTCTCTCTGCTCCTCCCCTGCTCATGCTCTCTCTCACAAAAATAAACATTAAAAAAATTTTTTTTAAAGTATTGCGAATTTGAACACATTTATATAGGGTATGTGCTCACAAAATAATAAAAAAGAAAAATCGGGGTGGGGAGCAGCTGGGTGGCTCAGTCCGTTAAGCATCTGACTTCAGCTCAGGTCACGATCTCACAGTCATGAGTTTAAAGGCCTCCATTGGGCTCTCTGCGGTCAGGACAAAGCCTGTTTTGGATCCTCTGTCCCCCTCTCTGCCCCTTCCCCACTTATTCTCTAAATAAGTAATCAAACAAACTTTAAAAAGGAAAGAAGGGGAGTACCTGGCTGGCTCAGTTGGTAGAGCATGCAACTCTCGATCTCAGGGTTGTGAGTTCAAGCCCCATGTTGGGTGTGGAGATTACTTAAAAATAAACAAAATCTTTTAGAAAAATTAAAAAAGGAAGAAAGAACTGAAGCTAGGAAATCAGAGAAGTTGGGGTACTAAGAGAAAACAGTCTACCATTTTACTTATGGTTAACCAGTCTAAAAGGATTGCTCAAGCAATTTTAACCACTTTTCTCTAATACATTTACATGAAAAATATTCTTTTACATTTGCAAACTGCTAAAATAATTCCATTCAATGCAATGCTCCTGCACTTTCCATCATTCTGTGAGAATTAATAAAGGATAACTTCACTACAGTAGAGTCAGGAGGCTAGAAAGGGAAACAGTATCACAGTACCACTCAATTACAGGAAAAATGACCAATTATAGACCCCAACAGAAGAATCTTCAACAGGCAGAATCATCTTACACCCCCCAACAGAGAAAGATGTACATTGCATCTCCTATAAGAACTCAACCACCCTCGCAATTCAGCCAGTGTGAAACTCATCACACACTGAACTTTTGCTTTCCTTCAATGGACTTTCATTCAAAACAACCCCATCCAACTTCCTTCTTCTTCTCATAAGATAACATTCTTCTCCCTCATTGGATTTACCTATGGTCTTGCTGAAGCTTATATGCCTTGAATTGCAATTCTTTGTCATTCCTACATAAACCCATTTTTGTTGGTAAAATAACTGACAGTTTTATTTTTAAGGTTAACAATTCCTTCCTTGTGCTATGTAGAAAAAAACATATTTTGGGGTGCCTAACTGGCTCAGTCAGTTAAGCATCCGACTCTTGATTTCGGCTCAGGTCATAATCTCACAGTCTTTGAACCTGCTTAAGATTCTCTCTCTCCCTCTCCTCAGACCCTCCCCTGCTCACACACACACATGCTGTCTCTCAAAAAAATCAAAACATATTTTCACATGGATTATTTCACCAACACATTCTCTCTCTTTTTAAGATTTTACTTTTTCAAGTAATCTCTACACCCAACATGGGACTCGAACTTACAACCCTGAGATCAAGAGTCGCATGCTCTACTGACTAAGCCAGCCAGGCACCCCTCACATTTTCTTAACCTTGCCACCAAAAGGTTTGTAAAATATATGCAGAGTTCAAAGCAGTGGCTTTTTGGGGCGCCTGGGTGGCGCAGTCGGTTAAGCGTCCGACTTCAGCCAGGTCACGATCTCGCGGTCTGTAAGTTCGAGCCCCGCGTCGGGCTCTGGGCTGATGGCTCAGAGCCTGGAGCCTGTTTCTGATTCTGTGTCTCCCTCTCTCTCTGCCCTTCCCCCGTTCATGCTCTGTCTCTCTCTGTCCCAAAAATAAATAAACGTTGAAAAAAAAATTTTTAAAAAAAAAGCAGTGGCTTTTGAAATTTTTTAAATAGACCACTTTTTATTTTTATTTTTTTTAAGGTTTTATTTTTAAGTAATCTCTGCACCCACCGTGGGGCTCGAATTCACAACCCTAAGATCAAGAGTTGTACACTCCACCAACAGAGCCAGCCAGGTACCCCTAGACTATTTTTAGAGCAATTTTAGGTTCATAGCAAAATTAAGAGTAGAGAGGGGGCATCTGGGTGGCTCAGTCAATTAAGCATCTGACTTTACTCAGGTCATGATCTCATGGTTCATGAATTCAAGCCCCACATTGGGCTCTGTGCTGGCAGCTCAGAGCCTGGAGCCTGCTTCAGATTCTGTGTCTCCCTCTCTCTCTCTCTGTCCCTCCCATGCTTGTACTCTGTCTGTCTCTGTCTCTCTCTCTCAAAAATAAATAAACATTTAAAAAAATGAATCTCAGGGCACCTGGGTGGCTCAGTTGGTTAGGCTTCTGACTTTGGCCTAGGTCATGATTTTGTCCTTCCTGAGTTGGAGCCCCGCACGGGGCTCTGTGCTGACACTCAGAGCCTGGAGCCAGTTTCAGGTTCTGTGTCTCCCTCTCTCTCTCTCTGCCCCTCCCCTGCTTGCTGTCTCTCTCAAAAATAAAAATAGACATTAAAAAAAATGAATCTGGTTTAAAAAAAAATTAAGAGTGTAGAGATTTCTTATGTCCCTCTTACCCACCCCCCCAATAGTTTTCATTAAGGCTTACTCTTCATGTTGCATGTTCTATGGGAGCGCACAAATTACAATGACCTGTATCCTTCACTATTAGTATCATACCGAGTTAGTTTAACTGCCCTAAAAATCCTCTGTGCACTGCCTGTTCATCCATCCCCCTAGTCCCTGGCAATCACTGATCTTTTCACTCCATGGTTTGCTTTTTTCAGAATGTTCATATATTTGGAATCATACAGTGTGTAGCATTTTCAGATTGGCTTTTTTCACTCAGTAATATGCATTTAAGGTTCTTCCATGCCTTTTTGTGGCTTGGTGACTCATTTCTTTTTGGCAGAGAGGAATATTCCATCGTCTAGTTGTGTTGTGAAAAACCAACCACTGTGCTTTGGAGCCAAAATATAATGCGAAGGCAGAGTTTGGGATAAAGAGGAACAATAGCTTTATTTCTTTGCCGGGCAAAGGAGGCTACAGCAGGCTATGGCCTTCAAAACCTGCAAGCCCTCCTAGAGAAAGGGGCTGAGGTTTTTAGAGGAAAATACAGGATCTAGCTGGTTTTGACAGGAACCATTGTTTACCTACTCCTACCCTCCTTTGTCAGGTCTTTAGGGGTCATGGTACCTGGTTCCTGAAACAAAAAACTAAGATGGGAGGAGCAGAAGTTTGCAGAAAAGAGGAAACAGAGTACTTCAAAATCTCGCTTTGCTGAAGTATTAGGGCAGCCATTTTTGTTTTTGTTCAACTTTATGCTTTTAAACAGTTTCAGATGTACCACAGTTTATTGATGAAGGACATCTTGGTTTGTTTCTAAGTTTTGGCAATTATGAATAAAGCTTCTATCCATGTACAGATTTTTGTGCAGACATATGTTTTCAAATCCTTTTGGTAAATACCAAAGAGCAAGATTGCATGATAAGAGTATGTTTACTTTTTTTTTTTAAGTTTATCTACTTGTTTTGAGAGAGAGAGAGCATGAGTAGGGAGGGGTAGAGAGGGAGAGAGAGAGAATCACAGCAGGCTCCACACCATCAACACGGGGTCCGATGTGGGGCTTGAACCCATGAACCACCAGATCATGACCTGAGCTGAAACCAAGAATCGGAAGCCTAACCAACTGAGCCACCCAGGCACCCCCACAGTCTTTGGTTTTTTTTAAGTTGACTTATTTGAGACAGAAAGAGCATGCATGCGTGCTTGCACTCATGAGCAGGTGGGGAGCAGAGGAAGGGCAATCCCAAGCAGCATCCCTGCTGTCAGTGCAGAGCCTGGAACGGGGCTCTATATCATAAACCATGAGACCTTGACTTCAGCTGAAATCAAGACTCAGATGCTCAACTAACTGAGCCACCGAGGCTCCGTGAGTATGTTTAGTTTTTTAAGAAACTGCCAAACTGTCTTCCAAAGTGACTGTACCATTTTGTATTCCCACTGGCAATGAATGAGAGTTTCTATTACTCTATGTCCTCACAAGCATTTGGTGATGCCAGTGTTCTGGATTTTGGCCTTCTAACATGTGTGTAGCGGTATCTCATAGTTGTTTCAATTTGTATTTCCTGATAAAATAGGATGTGGATCTTTTCATATGCGTATTTGCCATCTGTTTATCTTCTTTGGTGAAGTGTCTGTTTGGATCTTCTGCCCATTTTTTAATCAGGTTGTTTGTTTTCCTGTTGAGTTTTAAGAGTTCTTTGTATATCTTGAAGAACAGTCCTGTACCAGATATGTCTTTTGCAAATATTTTCTCCCTCCCAGTCTGTGGCTTGTCTTCTCATTCTCTTGATATTATTTGAAAAATGAAAATTTGGACAGAACCTAGAACAGAAGACAGGTTGTCTCCTTGAAAAGAGGGCAGGTTCTCAAGTCTCCCACAGTGGCTCTTAATCAGGTTTGACATTTATAGGTAGGGGAACCTTTCTGAAGTATGCAGCAGTGGAAATAGCAAAAGATCTAACGTCAAAACATGTGTTTCAACCATAACTAAGATTTTTATTAGCTGTACTAGAATTTTTTTTTTTAATTGCAAGTGAAGAAGTCTAAACTTGTCTAAGCAAAACGGGATTTATTAACTCACTGAACTTGAAAATCCAGGAGTCGATCTAGCTTCAGGGATAGCTGTGAAGTGGAGAATAAAGGCAAAAGGAAATGTAGATAAAATTAAATTTCCATATAACATACAGCCCATTGAAAAATACAGTACTTGAGACAGGCAGAGTATGACTTTCCTCCAGGAACTCCCAAGGGTCTTAATGTTAATGGCTTTGCTAGAGGGAAAAACAACCTTAGCTTGACAATAATAGCTAGAGGATCTGGTAAGTCTTCTTTAACATAAGAAAATCCTTTTGGAAGCTTCCTTTATCTTTACCTCCCTCAACTCCAAATTATATAACCAGTCATTCCTCACAACCCCAGTGCAGCTCTTTCTGCTCTTGGGTCCTTTCCATGGACTATAATAAAAACACTTTTTGTGTACTGAAAAGGTTTGAAGATTTCTTGGCTGTTGGCTCCAAACCCCAACACTTCAAACTACATCAGCTATATCCATTTCCTCAAATGAAATCAGGAATATTTCTCTCTCTCTCTCTCTCTCTCTCTCTCTCTCTCTCTCTCTCTCCTTCTCTCACTCTCTCTTGCTCTCTCTCTCTTTCTCCACTGGACTTTCCTCCATATTGGCTCCAATCTAGCAGCTTTCTCTCTGGAAAACAGTTTGAGGTTTTCATACTTCTTATAGCTCTCAAGTGAAGCCAACTCACTCCTAGAATTCACTTATTTCAATTTCTTAAAACAAAAACCTTAAATTACTCAGATCACAATGTTTACCTGTATACTAGTCTCTACATCCAGGGGATATAGAAGATCCTGATAGACTAATGTGGGTCACATGTATTGGAGAGAGGCGGAGCCTCTTGAGTGACAGTCCTGCTAGGAGTTCTAAAAGTCACAGGAGTAGTTCCTTAAAGGAGAATCAGGGTCTTGTTATCAAAAGGAGGAAGGAAATTGGCCCCAACCAAAGCAACAGACATCAACTGTATCAGTTATGAGATTTGAATTAAGGCACTTAAACTCTCTGTACCTCTAGGTTTTTTATTTTGTTTTTTGTTTTTTGTTTCATCAGGAAAAGAGATAGGAACATGATAATACCAGACCCTCTACTTGATATAGTTCTTGTAAGTGAGAGTCAAACGCTTGACAAAACACACAAAAAACATCTGTAAGCTGTAAAGCACTATGGGAAATAATAGCAACCCCTGACTAGGTATTTATATCCCGGAAGAAATATTATTTCTGTTATTAGTGCCTTGGTTACATATATTCACCAACCTTAACTTGGCTTCTTAAGTAGACTTCCATAACGAGATAAAAGAGACTAAATGATTTGGATAAATATCAGAGGGCTTGACAAATTTATGTTTTATTAAAAACTTGCTCCTTTTGTACAAATCAATGTCATATAATAAGAGAGTTTTGGGGGGGGATGAGGGGATATGATGAGAGTTTTTTGGGGGGATATCTACTGGCTAAGCTGGTAACTGAAGTTCCAGACCTGCAGAGTTAGAAGATCAAGTCTTGTAGAAAACGCCACCAACACCAAGGCGTTCTTTAGCATCAATACCTCTTTCAATGTTCTGATCTTATTGGTGGCAGTGGGGAAGGTGTCTTATTTTCTTCTATTTTTGTTAGCTTTCTGATGTCTGACTCATGATATTATTCATGAGTAAATGAATATTCATAATATTGGCTGGTAATTATTGGAACATTATGAGTGCTTTGGGACTATTGGTAAAACTAGTGGCAAAATTTTTATTCATTCAAAGAATTTTACATCTTAAAATTCTTTTTTCATATGTTTATAATGGTTCAAAAGACAATGATCCTTCTACTCTGGGGTTTCCCAAAATTCATTTGGGTTTTTTTTGGGGGGGGGGGGTATTTTTTTTAAGTTTATTTATTTATTTTGGGAAAGAGAGAGAGAGAGGCAGGGAGGTACAGAGAGAGAGGGAGAGAGAGAATCCCAAGCAGCTCTGTGCCAACAGTGAGAGGCTCAAATTCACGAACCATGAGACCAAGACCTGAGCTGAAATCAAGAGTTGGCCACTTAACCAACTGAGCCACCCAGGTATGCCCAAAATTCATTTTTTAATCTTAGTGTGTAGATATCAAAGTGGACACCAACCCTTATTGCTATACTCTCTTTCTATGTGATGTAAAAAGTGGGATTTTAATGTCTATAGGCAGCATAAATTTTTCCAGTACTCAGCTTTCTTTTTAGGATAGATTTATGTAAATTAGCTAGGATATATTTATCATGCTTCATTCAAAATTGCTAAAAGTAGTACATGCATCGGCTTTCCATAATGGTCCTTATTCCTTACTTAAAATGTTCTCTTCAAAGTGTTTATGAATAATTTCCAAAGATTCTCCAGACAAGATGGTGAGATGACATATACAAATTCAATTTCTTTGTAATGTGTTGAGATCAGTAATAAAGAGAGTTCAATCTCTAATTCCTTTTTCAATTTAAAAATTCCAGTGAATTGAGTTATTTTTAAATTATTGCTCTAGTCTTTGGCCTTCCTATAAATTTCCCAACAACATATTTTGAATTATTTTATGAAAGTGACGTCTTTAAATTTAATTATTCACTTAGCTTCATCTATAAATATTTTTTCTAAATTGTTCATTTAATGTACTAAGATGAAAGAGCACATTTCAAAGCATTAATTTTGAGACAGAATGTGAGCATGAGCACAAGTGGGGGAGGGGCAGAGAGGGAGAGAAAGAGGAAGAGAGAGAGAGAGACAGAGAGAGAGAGAGAGAGAATCCCAAGCAGGCTGCAGGGCTTGAACTCAGGAACCCTGAGATCATGACCTGAGCCAAAATGAAGAGTCAGACCCGTAACCAACTGAGCCACCCACGTGCCACTAAAAGCATGAATTTTTATTAATAGCTATTACAAACAGGGCAACAGGCCCCAAACAGAGTTATATATACCAAGCCCACGTCACCAAAACAGACTTAAATTTTTGGCTCTCCCAGAAATGGAATCTTAAACCAGTCAATCAAAAATCACCTGGGGGCATCTGGGTGGCTCAGTTGAGCATCCCACTTTGGTTCAGATCACAATCTCAGGGTTTGTCAGTTGGAGCCCCATATTGGGCTCTCTACTGTCAGTGCAGAGCCTGCTTCGAATTCTGACCTCTCTCTCTCTGCCCCTCCCCCACCTCAAAAATAAATAAAAACATTTAAAAAAAAAATCACCTAATCTGCACTAGCTAGGTAATGTGCTTGGGAGACCTCTGTTATCTCCTAAAAGAAAGTAACTTTGCAATAACCAATCTTTCTTGCCAGTATAAATTCCTTGTTACTGCTCCTTTATAAAAGGCTTTTTCATTGTACACAGCTCCTTGGTGCTCCTTTCTGTCTGCTAGACTGGATGCTGCCTAATTCAAACTCATCTTTGCTCAAATAAACTTTAATATGCCTCAGTTTAACTTTTAACACAACTAAAGATTTCAAAATGTCATTTTTCTTTTTAAGGTTTTAGAAAAGTCTCTATTATGTGTTCTCAGGGGGATAAATGAACTGTGATTTACATAAAGAGATAAATAGAATCTGTCTACATTTCATCATAAACCTGGTAGAACTAATTCCTTAATGTCACTACTTGAGGATTTTGCCAGTTCCAGTTGCCCTCAGACCTGTTAAATAACAAAATTCAACCAAGTAAATTTGAAGATCTAATTGGCTTTATTAAACAACTCATGAGTCAGACAACACCCCATCTAGAAGGTAGAGAGGCAGTCCAAGGAGTTGCACAAAATGGAAGGTTTTTATAGACAGAGGGTGGGGACAAGAAAGTAGCAAAAGAAAAGGATTGTCCCAAAAGAAGCTGTTTACTAGGAGGAAAAGCAAGGGGTCTTATCATGCACATCACCTCCTCTTTCTCTGGTGGATGGAGAGGACTCAACTGACAGACTCAGGGCACTGATGGAAAGAAACATTTCCTGACTGACCAGTTAAGGCCACATTTTTTTTTTTCAACATTTATTTATTTTTGAGACAGAGAGAGACAGAGCATGAACGGGGTAGGGGCAGAGAGAGAGGGAGACACAGAATCAGAAACAGGCTCCAGGTTCTGAGCCATCAGCCCAGAGCCGACGCGGGGCTCGAACTCACAGACCGCGAGATCGTGACCTGGCTGAAGTCGGACGCTTAACCGACTGCGCCACCCAGGCGCCCCAAGGCCACATTTCTTGAGGAGGTTGAAACTGCACTAACCTGGGTATTAAGCCTCTGTTTGGAAACTCTAAGTGACACCATTTGGGACCTGTGATTTACTTTTTTTTTTTTTTTTTTTTTTTAATCAACAATTTTCCCCTTTCGATCAGACTCTCAGTTTAACTGAGAGATGTGATCAAATTTTCAGGCTTCGGCAGTACTCTCAGTTACTGCTCTGCAGGTCACAGTTTTTGTTGCTCCTTTCCTTGGTATCTATAGCTCTTAACTTTTTTACTTAGCTTCTGTGGTATAGGTCACAGTTTCTAGTTCACAAGCTTCAAGTTGGTTATATTCCTCATTCCTTAGATGTTCCAGTCTTAAGGAGATCATTTACTTGGTGGTTAGCAGCTATAAACATATATTTAAGGCTTCTAAGAGAATATGATGTGCCAGGGAAATTATTAGGATTACTACTGTAGCAGGATTCTCACACCAAGCCATGACACCGAAATTTCTCTTTCTAAGAAGCAACTTTATTCATGCCAGCACGGGCTCAGTTGGGTTTATACCCAAAAAAACTGAGCTCCAAATGCCAGGTTGGGTTAGCCTTTTATGCATTTTCTACTTCTTTGTCTCCCTTATAAGGGTAAGGTAGAGACATACAGTCTGATTGTGTGGTTTCATGTTACAGGGTTGTGAGGGATGTATGCATGTAGCCAGATTATCTTCCCTTATCTTGAGGTTTTTTTTCTCACCACATTGTGCTGGGGGAAGAAGGGGACGAGGGGGGGAGCCTTACCACACTGCAAACAGGATAACTCCCAATATTTGGAGTGCACTTTTAGAGCCATGGTCCCCAGTACCTAAACCAATTAAAATCAAATAAGCCAAAGAAAGACCCCGTGGAAGGAATTCATTTTTTTAAGCAAAGCAGTTTTAACTTCCCCAAGATGGTAAATCCAGACATAGAAGGTGGTGTTGGACATCACACAGACAACTCCTTGATCAGCTAAAAGACAATCAAGAGCTATTCTATTATTAAGGACAATTTTAACCAGATAGTCTCAGGATTGTTTTAACTATATATATATATATCTATAGTTATATATATAGTTAAATATATATTTATAGTTCCATATATATTTATAACTATAAATATATAACTATAAATATATATTTAATGTTTCTTTATTTTTAAGGGAGGGGAGTGAAGAGAAAGAGGGAGAGAGAATCCCAAGCCGGCTTCATGCTGTCAGTGTGGAATCCAATGTGGGGCTTGATCTCATGACCCTGGGATCATAACCTGAGCTGAAATCAAGAGTCGAATGCTTCACCAACTGAGTCACCCAGGTGCCCCAAGAGCCTAAGGATTTTTATTGGGCTGCTATTGTTTTAACAGCAGATTATGTGATGATTTTAAGAATTAAGAAGAAGTTTTGGATCAAAGCTTCATTTGCATTTTTCCCTAACCAGGGAGATGGGGACAGAAAGAAGTGTCCTTTTTAACTTAACAATGTGAATTTAGAGGAGTGACCAATGAGGCTGTCACCAGCTAAACCCCAAGACCTGACCTTTACTGCCCACCTGCTTATACCCACCAACCTTTGTCCCACATTCTTCCTTAAGTTCTTCTTTCCACCTTATCTCTTAATACAGGCAAGAGACCTGAGGCGCAAAGCATTTCATGATAGAAACTGAAACTACCCTTTAAACAATAACTGATGTGGTTTGAGACAGGGCTCAGGAGCCAACAGCCTCGAAAGAATTCTTGAGATGATTTCGGTGCAAAAAGATGTTTTTATCATATAGCAGAGCGACAGGACACCTGGGCAGAAAGAGCTGCACTGGGGTTGTGAAGATCAATTGGTTATATACTGTGGAGTTGGGGGAGGTAAAAACAAGGGAAGTTTCCAAAAGGATTTTCTTATGTTAAAGGATCCTGGAGGCCTGGCTATTGTCAAGCTGAGGTTGGTTTTTCCCTCCAGGAAGGCATTAAGATCAGGAGTTCCTGGAGCAATGTCACGCTCACCTTGTTTCAAGTATTTGTCAGTGCGCTGTGGCTTAGAAGGAAATTTAATTTTGTCTACATTTCTTTTGCCTTTGTTCTCCACATGGATAACAACTGCCCTGACAAGACGTCCAGCTGGCTCAGACCACCCAGACCGGTTCAAGCTCAACTCACCTGTGCAGATGGACCATGGAGTAACCCATGGAGTGATGACAGTTACCTTTACCTCATTTTAATGTCAAAATCTCTGCCGATGGAGGAGCATAAGCCTCATCAACATAACAGACAATGTATGTATAGGCATGTTTCCTTAAGGCACATGCTCAACCTTATGCCCACCTCTACATACAAGGATCCCCGTGATCTTATTTGCTGCAAATCAAGTTTACTATATGTGACAATTCCACCTGCTATAGTTTCTATCCTGTGACTCACCAAAGGAGTGAATTCGTGTCGGGTCAGTTATTTTGCCTGTGAAAAATTAGAAGCACAGTTACATTTTTTTCCTAGCCTGAGAGAAAAGAGGTTACCACCCCACTCCCCTTCGCAATGACCTGGGAGATCCAGCTGAGGGTCCGTTTGGACCAGTGCCAGAAAAGGACGGGAGAAGAAGGAGAAAGGGTTTTCTGTTTAGAGCGTGATGTCTTGATCCAGTGTCTTGGGTGGAAGCAGTCTACACCTGGATGTCAGCTTCTCTTCCTGGCCAGTTTGATTTAGGGGTCTCTAGCATCTCTTCATTTTGCAGCGGCGTGGGTGGTCAGGAGCACTTGGTAAAGTCCTTTTAGTCAATGAGGGCTGTTTTCCTCTGATGATATTTTAGAACACCAAATTACCTGACTCTAGACTGTGACAGACAGGTTTCTTTGAATTAGGATCCAGGAAGGCTTCTTATCCTGTTGGTGACAGTCTTGAGCATAAAAACATTAGAGACTTACGGTAGTTGGTCATACTAGCCTAAAACAACAGTACCAGTAGAAGGTTGCGTACTGATAGAATTTTCTAAGGTTTTGTTAAGATTCCTATGATTTGTCCAGTGAAGTGGGTGCCCTGATTCCTAGATATAGTGGAAAGTATACCCGAGTGGGAAACATTTTTTTTTTTACCAGTTTGGTTTTGTTTTGTTGTATTACTATTAGGGCATCAGCCTTGTAGCAAGGAAAGGTTTTAACCCAGCCAGAAAATACGTATATTCCAACCAGTATGTATTGATAATTCCTACTAAGTGACAGCTTAATAAAATCCAGTTGCAGGTGTTAAAGTTTTGTTTTTGTTTTTGTTTCTAATTTAATTCATTTTTGAGAGAGAGAGAGAGAATGAGAGAGAGAGACAAAGAGAATGCTAGCACGAGCAGGGGAGGGGCAGAGACACAAAATCCGAAGCAGACCCCAGGCTCTGAGCTGTCAGCACAAAGCCTGACACGGGGCTCAAACTCACAAACCACAAGATCATGCCCTGAGCCAAAGTCGGACATTTAGCTGACTGAGCCACCCAGGTGCCCCAACAGGTGTTGAAGTTTTATAGACGTCTCTACACTAATGTCTATTTATATCTGAGTCATCTTAAATATATTATGGTGGATGAAGGAATGCAAAAGCCAAAAAATGGGGTTTTTCAAGGAACCAGGAAGAAGCAAGTAGCTGTTTTGGGCTTCTCATAGTCCTGTTTGTTGAATTTATAACCATTATGTATCTATATGAATACTATTTTTTTTTCAGATGCAGACTGTTGCCATGTCACAAGGACATTAAGATGGCAAAAGTGTGGCATTAAGGGGCCATTTAAAAAAAAATTTTTTTTTACATTTATTTATTTTTGAGAAACAGAATGAGACAAAGCGTGAGCAGGGGAGGGGCAGAGAGAGAAGGAGACACAGAATCTGAAGCAGGCTCCAGGCTCTGAGCAAGCGGTCAGCACAGAGCCTGATGCGGGGCTCCAACCCACAAACTGTGAGATCATGACCTGAGACAAAGTCGGACGCTCAACCGACTGAGCCACCCAGGTGCCCCTTAAGGGGCCGTTTTTGCAGCAGAATGGATTTCATCTACATGTGCCACAATCTGACAAATATAATTTAAAAAAATTTTTTTAATGTTTGTTTATTTTTGAGAGAGAGAGACATAGAGTACGAGCAGGGGAGGGGCAGAGAGAGAGGGAGACACAGAATCGAAGCAGCCTCCAGGCTCTGAGCTGTCAGCACAGAGCCCGATGCAGGGATCTAACTCACCCAACTGTGAGATCATGACCTGGGCTGAAGTTGGATGCTTAACCAACTGAGCCACCCACGTGCCCTTTTTACAAATGTAATTTAAAGAAGGCTTAGTATTATTTATTTGACAATATTTTCTATGTAATTTATATAGTAAATAAGCCTAATTAGTTTTACAACTCTTGGAATATTTCAGGTCAAAAAGAATTTTTTTTAAGAATTTGATTTTGGGAAGTTTGTCAAACATTTCAAAAAAAAAATTTTTTTTAAACCACTTACCTAAAGAGGATCATGGATCATTATGAAACTTGGTACTTAAAAGGTAAGGAAACTTATACAACCTTATCAAAAGCAGACTAAAAATCCAAGAAAACTTTGTTATTTTAGCAGAGAGAAGACCAAATTTTAACTTTGCACCAGCTTAATTTTGATATTAAAACTTATTATTTTTAATAAATTTATTTTGATCATAGCTTGACCACACATTAAAATGTTTTAAAGACTTTTTTTTTTTTATAAACCTCTACTTTTTTTTTCCTATACTCTGATTTTTGTCCTATTGTTACCAAGACCCAAGTTTGGCTGTTGAACGTTCAAAAGCCAATACTTGAGAGACATCTGTTTGTTGAAAAGGAAAGTTTGCTTTATTCCAGAGGCTGAAAACCTAGGAAAATGGGGAACTAATGTCCAAACACCATCTCCAAAGTCCTGGACCAAGCAGGGTTTGATTGTTTGTTTAAAAAGATTTTATTTATTTATTTTTTTAATTTTTTTTTTCAACGTTTATTTATTTTTGGGACAGAGAGAGACAGAGCATGAACGGGGGAGGGGCAGAGAGAGAGGGAGACACAGAATTGGAAACAGGCTCCAGGCTCTGAGCCATCAGCCCAGAGCCCGACGCGGGGCTCGAACTCACGGACTGCGAGATCGTGACCTGGCTGAAGTCGGACGCTTAACCGACTGCGCCACCCAGGCGCCCCTAAAAAGATTTTAATGTTTATTATTTATTTGTGAGAGACACAGAGAGACAGAGCACAACTGGGGGAGGGGCAGAGAGAGAAGGAGACAAAATCTGAAGCACATTCCAGGCTCTGAGCTGTCCGCACAGAGCTCAATGCAGGGCACGGGGCTCGAACCCACAAACATGTGAGGTCATAATCTGAGCCAAAGTCGGACGCTTAACCTCTTAACCAACTGAGCCAGCCAAGTGCCCCAAAGCTGGGTTTTATATAATGGGAAGGTATGGGAAGTGGTGAGGGTCAACATGCAGGGGAAACATTCCCAATATGATGTCAAGTAGACTTGCTGGCATTACGTTATGTTTTCATTTTAAACCAACCTCATTTTAGGATAAAATAATAATAATTATAATTATTATATTATTAATAATAATTACTATTAAATTATTAAACATAATTTATTTTAACGTAACATTAACATATCCAAACAAGTTTAGTTTCTCTTTAATAAGAAGCCAAAAGTAGATAAACCTATGTCTAGTAATTAGTGTCTAGTATTTTGTCTTATTTGGAAATAATCTAGATGTTTAATGAATTTAACTTAACTCATTATTTAACTTAGCAAAACTTTTAAGATTATAAGTTACAAAAAAAAATCAGGGAAACTACTGTTGGGAGGGCCATTGACCCCTTACCTAAAACTTTTTTTTTTAACAATTATATTTAGATTACTTACTTACAAAAACTTTATGAAAGATTAGACAAAGTCAGTCATTATTTTAAGCCATTACTTTTTTGTTGATAGCTATTATAAGAGATAACAAAATTATTTGGTTAGTAAATTCATGTAGATAAAAGTTTTATATTTAAAAGTTTTATATTTACTCTTGATAACTCTAAGGACATGCTTATTTTAATTAAACCATCAATCCCAAACTAATTTTTATATCAAAAAAAATTTTTTAGATCACATGGACTTGAAAAGCATTACAAGCCCAATCCTTACAAGCATGTGTCTTTAGACCAACTAAATATAGCCCATTTATAAGTTAATTTTAGCAATACCATCCAGAAGTAGAAACTCAGTTACAACACATCCATGGACACATGTGAATAGATAAGACAGACATAGACTTTGACCTTATAGCTTCTGTTTGAAAATTCTGCCATGAAACAGGTACAAAATTTACTAGTTTGTAAAGGTTGGACCTGAATTTTTTTTTTTTTTTTTAGGTTTGTTTGTTTGGTTATTTTGGTGGATGAAATAAGTTAGGGTTATTGGTCTAGATAGCTAAAGCTTTTTAAAAGTGTATTTATGGCCTTTCGTGGGTGGTGGCAAGAGCAGAGGGTGTGCCATGAAGACCTCAGGCACACCGCGAGGGTGCAAGGTGGTGGGGCACTGCCTATCCACCCCCAAGTGCAGCACTCCACACTCTATCGCATGCAAATCTTTGCACCTAGTCCGCTTGTCACCACGTTCCGCTTCTGGTACTTTTATTGCAGGATTGTTAAGCGTGACGGTCAAGAAAGAATTCTTGAGAAATTTTACGGTGCCACTTAGTAAGTTTACTTAGTAAGTAGCAAGGGGACAGGACCCATGGGCAGAAAAAGCAGCATTCTGCTGCATGAAGCTGGTGGTTACATGCTTAGTGCTCAAGGGGGAGGGGACATGCAGGAAGTATTAGATCGTTAATATCTTCGTATTTCTACTTGTAAAACCACTTTCACAAGAATTCTCTGGTGCTTATAATTCGGTTTGATGTTAACTATTGATGAGATATATAGACAGCCGTGAGACCCTTTAAGAATGTAACAACCAGCACTTACTTGATCCTTGTCAAAACCAAGCATGCTGTAGATCAGCCTTCTGGGCTAAAGGTGAACATTTTTCTGCTTTTATCCATCATCACTTTGTACCTTAGCTGAAGAAGATGAAGTCTTCAGGGTGTGTGAGAAATCCCCCTTGCGGGCGAAGAACTTTGGCATCTGGCTGCACTATGACTCCCACAGTGGCACCCACAACATGTACCGGAAGTACCAGGGCCTGACCACTGCCCCTACCACCCAGTGCTGCCAAGACATGGGTGCGTGGCACTGCTCCTGCCTGGGCCCTCTTGATCCAGATCATGAAGATGGAGGAGATTGCTGCCAGCATGTGCCTCTGACTGGCAGTCAAGCAGTCTAAGATCAATGACTCTAAGATCAAATTCCCACTACCCCACCAGGTCCTACATTGTCAGCACAAGTCACCCTTCACCACCAACAGACCCAACACCTTCTTTTAGATGCAGAGCCTCCTGTCCCCAGGTCTGCCCAAGTAAACTCCTTGGAAAACCTAAAAATAATAATAATTATATATATATAATTACTAAAATATATATATAATTATTAAATATATATATGTATATATATATATACATATATATATATATATATATATTTGTGGAGAAGATGATTAAGGTTTGTATTTGTCCTTGGCAAGTCAAGTTTTAAATGGCCTTTCCTCCTTATTTTTACTTGGTTAGTGTTACCTCCCTGGAATTTGCATTTTAAGGGATGGGCTAGATGAAGAATTTCTAGAAAGACTAGGCAGAACACTGTATTTACAGTGTGAAGGTGCAGGGGGAAAATGCAAGCACTTTCTAGAAGGACTTCCCTTCTCTTAAGGGCAGAAGTTTTACAATACTTTATAAGCCTTTTGGGATAAATAAGAGAGGTTTGGGGATTGGTAAAAATGATTGCGTTTGAATAGTTTTTGGAATTACACCTCTGGTCCTATAAAGACCAGATTTGTAAAGCATAGTCAGCCATTTTTAGTTTCTCAAAGAACTGGATTATTACCGAAATAATATCAAAGGACTGACACATTCATCTACCTATAAGAAAGTCTTCTTTTCCTCTGGGCACATTTAGCTTAGGGGAGAAGGCCTTAAATTTTTTTTTTATCAGGCTCTGCATATCAGTGTTTAATTTGGCCAAATTTCTGATTATAGAATCTTTTAAACTATCTTGTTAGGTTTTAGCTGGGACAAACAATAAAGATTTCTGGCAGTGTTAAACAAACTCTTGAACCCAAGAGGCGTTCTCAAAGAGGGGGATAAAAGATATTATTTTTACAGGACGTAGGGCCTCTTCCAAAGATAGTCAAAGAAAGAATGGATAACCTGTAGGTCCCAGAGAGGCAAAAAGTCAAACCACATTCTTAAGATGCAAAACGAGATTAGCAAGGACACAGCTATTCCCAAAAGGAAAAGAATTACCAGTCAATGGCATCTGGATTTGGAAAGAAAGGGATAACTTCAATTTTTTTTTCAATATATGAAATTTATTGTCAAATTGGTTTCCATACAACACCCAGTGCTCGTCCCAAAATGTGCCCTCCTCAATACCCATCACCCACCCTCCCCTCCCTCCCACCCCCCATCAACCCTCAGTTTGTTCTCAGTTTGTAACAGTCTCCTATGCTTTGGCTCTCTCCCACTCTAACCTCTTTTTTTTTTTTCCTTCCCCTCCCCCATGGGTCTCTGTCAAGTTTCTCAGGATCCACATAAGAGTGAAACCATATAGTATCTGTCTTTCTCTGTATGGCTTATTTCACTTAGCATCACACTCTCCAGTTCCATCCACGTTGCTACAAAAGGCCATATTTCATTTTTTCTCATTGCCATGTAGTATTCCATTGTGTATATAAACCACAATTTCTTTATCCATTCATCAGTTGACGGACATTTAGACTCTTTCCATAATTTGGCTATTGTTGAGAGTGCTGCTATAAACATTGGGGTACAGGTGCCCCTATGCATCAGTACTCCTGTATCCCTTGGGTAAATTCCTAGCAGTGCTATTGCTGGGTCATAGAGTAGGTCTATTTTTAATTTTCTGAGGAACCTCCACACTGCTTTCCAGAGCGGCTGCACCAATTTGCATTCCCACCAACAGTGCAAGAGGGTTCCCGTTTCTCCACATCCTCTCCAGCATCTATAGTCTCCTGATTTGTTCATTTTGGCCACTCTGACTGGTGTGAGGTGATATCTGAGTGTAGTTTTAATTTGTAATTCCCTGATAAGGAGCGACATTGAACATCTTTTCATGTGCCTGTTGGCCATCCGGATGTCTTCTTTAGAGAAGTGTCCTTTCATGTTTTCTGCCCATTTCTTCACTGGGTTATTTGTTTTTTGGGTGTGGAGTTTGGTGAGCTCTTTATAGATTTTGGATACTAGCCCTTTGTCCGATATGTCATTTGCAAATATCTTTTCCCATTCCGTTGGTTGCCTTTTAGTTTTGTTGGTTGTTTCCTTTGCTGTGCGGAAGCTCTTTATCTTCATAAGGTCCCAGTAATCCACTTTTGCTTTTATTTCCCTTGCCTTTGGGGATGTGTCGAGTAAGAGATTGCTACGGCTGAGGTCAGAGAGGTCTTTTCCTGCTTTCTCCTCTAGGGTTTTGATGGTTTCCTGTCTCACATTCAGGTCCTTTATCCATTTTGAGTTTATTTTTGTGAATGGTGTGAGAAAGTGGTCTAGTTTCAACCTTCTGCATGTTGCTGTCCAGTTCTCCCAGCACCATTTGTTAAAGAGGCTGTCTTTTTTCCATTGGATGTTCTTTCCTGCTTTGTCAAAGATGAGTTGGTCATACGTTTGTGGGTCTAGTTCTGGGGTTTCTATTCTATTCCATTGGTCTATGTGTCTGTTTTTGTGCCAATACCATGCTGTCTTGATGATGACAACTTTGTAGTAGAGGCTAAAGTCTGGGATTGTGATGCCTCCTGCTTTGGTCTTCTTCTTCAGAATTACTTTGGCTATTCGGGGCCTTTTGTGGTTCCATATGAATTTTAGGATGGCTTGTTCTAGTTTCGAGAAGAATGCTGGTGCAATTTTGATTGAGATTGCATTGAATGTGTAGATAGCTTTGGGTAGTATTGACATTTTGACAATATTTATTCTTCCAATCCATGAGCAGGGAATGTCTTTCCATTTCTTTATATCTTCTTCAATTACCTTCATAAGCTTTCTATAGTTTTCAGCATACAGATCTTTTACATCTTTGGTTAGATTTATTCCTAGATATTTTATGCTTCTTGGTGCAATTGTGAATGGGATCAATTTCTTTATTTGTCTTTCTGTTGCTTCATTGTTAGTGTATAAGAATGCAACTGATTTCTGTACACTGATTTTGTATCCTACAACTTTGCTGAATTCATGTATCAGTTCTAGCAGACTTTTGGTGGAGTCTATCGGATTTTCCATGTATAATATCATGTCATCTGCAAAAAGTGAAAGCTTGACTTCATTTTTGCCAATTTTGATGCCTTTGATTTCCTTTTGTTGTCTGATTGCTGATGCTAGAACTTCCAACACTATATTAAACAACAGCGGTGAGAGTGGGCATCCCTGTAATGTTCCTGATCTCCGGGAAAAAGCTCTCAGTTTTTCCCCGTTGAGGATGATGTTAGCTGTGGGCTTTTCATAAATGGCTTTTATGATCTTTAAGTATGTTCCTTCTATCCCGACTTTCTCAAGGGTTTTTATTAAGAAAGGGTGCTGGATTTTGTCAAAGGCCTTTTCTGCATCGATTGACAGGATCAAATGGTTCTTCTCTCTTTTTTTTTTTATTAATGTGATGTATCACGTTGATTGATTTGCGAATGTTGAACCAGCCCTGCATCCCAGGAATGAACCCCACTTGATCATGGTGAATAATTCTTTTTATATGCTGTTGAATTCGATTTGCTAGTATCTTATTGAGAATTTTTGCATCCATATTCATCAGGGATATTGGCCTGTAGTTCTCTTTTTTCACTGGGTCTCTGTCTGGTTTAGGAATCAAAGTAACACTGGCTTCATAGAATGAGTCTGGAAGTTTTCCTTCCCTTTCTATTTCTTGGAATAGCTTGAGAAGGATAGGTATTATCTCTGCTTTAAACGTCTGGTAGAACACCCCTGGGAAGCCATCTGGTCCTGGACTCTTATTTGTTGGGAGATTTTTGATACCCAATTCAATTTCTTTGCTGGTTACGGGTCTGTTCAAGCTTTCTATTTCCTCCTGATTGAGTTTTGGAAGAGTGTGGGTGTTTAGGAATTTGTCCATTTCTTCCAGGTTGTCCAATTTGTTGGCATATAATTTTTCATAGTATTCCCTGATAATTGTTTGTATCTCTGAGGGATTGGTTGTAATAATCCCATTTTCATTCATGATTTTATCTATTTGGGTCATCTCCCTTTTCTTTTTGAGAAGCCTGGCTAGAGGTTTGTCAATTTTGTTTATTTTTTCAAAAAACCAACTCTTGGTTTCGTTGATCTGCTCCACAGTTTTTTTAGATTCTATATTGTTTATTTCTGCTCTGATCTTTATTATTTCTCTTCTTCTGCTGGGTTTAGGCTGCCTTTGCTGTTCTGCTTCTAGTTCCTTTAGGTGTGCTGTTAGATTTTGCATTTCGGATTTTTCTTGTTTCTTGAGATAGGCCTGGATTGCAATGTATTTTCCTCTCAGGACTGCCTTTGCTGCATCCCAAAGCGTTTGGATTGTTGTATTTTCATTTTCGTTTGTTTCCATATATTTTTTAATTTCTTCTCTAATTGCCTGGTTGACCCACTCATTCTTTAGTAAAGTGTTCTTTAACCTCCATGCTTTTGGAGGTTTTCCAGACTTTTTCCTGTGGTTGATTTCAAGCTTCATAGCATTGTGGTCTGAAAGTATGGATGGTATAATTTCAATTCTTGTAAACTTATGAAGGGCTGTTTTGTGACCCAGTATATGATCTATCTTGGAGAATGTTCCATGTGCACTCGAGAAGAAAGTATATTCTGTTGCTTTGGGACGCAGAGTTCTAAATATATCTGTCAAATCATCTGATCCAATGTATCGTTCAGGGCCCTTGTTTCTTTATTGACCGTGTGTCTAGATGATCTATCTATTTCTGTTAGCGGAGTGTTAAAGTCCCCTGCAATTACCACATTCTTATCAATAAGGTTGCTTATGTTTATGAGTAATTGTTTTATATATTTGGGGGCTCCGGTATTCGGCGCATAGACATTTATAATTGTTAGCTCTTCCTGATGGATAGACCCTGTAATTATTATATAATGCCCTTCTTCATCTCTTGTTACAGCCTTTAATTTAAAGTCTAGTTTGTCTGATATAGGTATGGCTACTCCAGCTTTCTTTTGGCTTCCAGTAGCATGATAAATAGTTCTCCATCCCCTCACTCTCAATCTAAAGGTGTCCTCAGGTCTAAAATGAGTCTCTTGTAGACAGCAAATAGATGGGTCTTGTTTTTTTATCCATTCTGATACCCTATGTCTTTTGGTTGGTGCATTTAATCCATTTACATTCAGTGTTATTATAGAAAGATACGGGTTTAGAGTCATTGTGATGTCTGTATGTTTTATGCTTGTAGTGATGTCTCTGGTACTTTGTCTCACAGGATCCCCCTTAGGATCTCTTGTAGGGCTGGTTTAGTGGTGACAAATTCCTTCAGTTTTTGTTTGCTTGGGAAGACCTTTATCTCTCTTTCTATTCTAAATGACAGACTTGCTGGATAAAGGATTCTCGGCTGCATATTTTTTCTTTTTAGCACACTGAAGATATAGTGCCAATTCTTTCTGGCCTGCCAAGTTTCAAAAGAGAGATCAGTCACGAGTCTTATAGGTCTCCCTTTATATGTTAGAGCACGTTTATCTCTAGCTGCTTTCAGAATTTTCTCTTTATCCTTGTATTTTGCCAGTTTCACTATGATATGTCGTGCAGAAGATCGATTCAAGTTACATCTGAAGGGAGTTCTCTGTGCCTCTTGGATTTCAAGGCCTTTTTCCTTCCCCAGTTCAGGGAAGTTCTCAGCTATTATTTCTTCAAGTACCCCTTCAGCACCTTTCCCTCTCTCTTCCTCCTCTGGGATACCAATTATGTGTATATTATTTCTTTTTAGTGTATCACTTAGTTCTCTAATTTTTCCCTCATACTCCTGGATTTTTTTTATCTCTCTTTCTCTCAGCTTCCTCTTTTTCCATAACTTTATCTTCTAGTTCACCTATTCTCTCCTCTGCCTCTTCAATCCGAGCCGTGGTGGTTTCCATTTTGTTATGCATTTCGTTTAAAGTGTTTTTCAGCTCCTCGTGACTGTTCCTTAGTCCCTTGATCTCTGTAGCAAGAGATTCTCTGCTGTCCTCTATACTGTTTTCAAGCCCAGCGATTAATTTTATGACTATTATTCTAAATTCACTTTCTGTTATATTATTTAAATCCTTTTTGATCAGTTCATTAGCTGTTGTGATAATTTCAATTTTTATTACCTTCTCTCAATTGAGCTCAGGAAGTAAAGTATAAAAAAACAAAAACAAAAACAAAAAAAAAAACCCTTCTGAGGATTCTCTCTACATTTTTTTTTTTTTTTTTACCATGACCCTTAGCCTTTGACCAAGGAAGGAAGGATATCTGAGGAGGATCACCTGTAACCTCAGGCAGTTTTATTTGAAAGGGTAACTGTCCCTTCAGAATGAGAAGGCAGTTCAGACAGAAAATTGGTACTCAGGTAAAGAAAAATAGAGGGGAACAGTAGGAGTTACGTTAGCCTTAGGGTCTTTTGTCTCAGGTACCTCTTATGTTTTTAATTTTTTTATTAGCCTTTTGTAACAAATCTTCAATGAGACTATTTTGGAATCTTGAAGCCTTTTGGAAGTTTCTGCACACCAATTAAAATGGGCCTCCCATTCTGTTTAATTTGGAAACCTTTGCTTTCAAATGTACTTCTTTATAAATTTTCGTTTAAATGTTTTTATTTTTGAGAGATAGAGCATAAGCTGGGGAAGGGCAGAGAGAGAGGGAGACAGAATCTGAAGCAGACTCCAGGCTCCATGCTGTCAGCACAGAGCCCAACAGAGGGCTCGAACTTAGGAACCTCGAGATCATGACCTGAGCTGAAGTCAGATGCTTAACTGACAGGGCCAACCAGGTGCCCCCAAGTGCACTTTTTAAATGAACAAGACTCTCTACTTGAATGTTCCCCATAGTGGCCACTATAACTCTAGGTTATGTTTAATACAGTTTTCTCATCTTTCTAGATATCTGCAACTTCTAGGACTACAGTTCTTAGACATAAAATAAGCAGGTGTGCTCAAAGGTATTACTCTTGACTCTTTAGAGTTTAAGGATTTCATTAGCTAAAGCTTTGGGTTTCTTGGAGCTGAACTAATACTTGAAAGGGATTTGCCGCGGGGTTGTGGATTGTGCATGTTTCACAGCGTACTTCATTGTATGGAAGTTTTCTTGAGGTTAGTGGGTGACCTAGTATCGATCTAACCTGTTCTGTGACAAATTATCCTATCGAAGGAGTCTTCTTCAGGTGACAAGCTCTCTAACGGCTTTAAATGCTCAACACATGCCCACCAGTTTTTGCAGCTTTTGGGCCTCCAAGATCCTGCTAGCAATAGCCTGTCTTGGCACAAAGTAGGACAAACAAACGTTCACCTTAATATATCAGTAGAACTGCGTCCTGGCCATAAGCTGGTCCTCTGCACACCACCACCAATTTTCGTGGAATCCTGCTGAGGTTTTCCACCTGGGGATTTGTGGTCTGAGAGTCTAGAGGCTTGGCTGGGGGCAGACACTTCTGCCAGCTCAGCTGGGCTCCGGGAAATCATGCCGGCTCAAACGGCTCTGGCCATAACTGTCTGCCAGCTCAAACTGACCCGCTCTGTAAAGAAAAGCCAATTCGATGAAGCGCTCAAACACAAAATAGAGCAGAACTTAGACTAAGAGGAACTTGCCCCTGGAAACTGCAAGAAACACAAAGGGCTTGCGGGTAGCACACCTGTGATTCTCATTGTCTCCCCGTGCTGCTGGAAGTGTGCTTTGGATTCCACCATTGCCACCAAATCTATTAAATAACAAAATTCAACCAAGTAAATTTGAAGATCTAATTGGCTTTATTAAGCAACTCATGGGGCGCCCGGGTGGCTCAGTCGGTTAAGTGTCTGACTTCAGCTCAGGTCATGATTTCACGGTGTGTGAGTTCAAGCCCCGCATCGGGCCCCGTGCTGGCAGCTCAGAGCCTGGAGCCTGCTTCGGATTCTGTGTCTCCCTCTCTCTCTCTCTGCCCCACCCCGCTCACACTCTGGCTGTCTCAAAAATAAATAAACATTAAAAAAAAACAATTCATGAATCAGACAGCACCCCATCTAGCAAGTAGAGAGGTGGTCCAAGGAGTTGTACAAAATGGAAGGTTTTTATAGACAGATGGTGGGGACAAGAAAGTTACTAGCAAAAGAAAAGGATTGTTCCAGAAGAAGCTGTTTGTTAGGAGGAAAAACAAGAGGACTTATCATGCAGATTTCCTCCTCTTTTTTTGGTGGATGGAGAGGACCCAGGTGACAGACTCGTGGGCAATGATGAAAAGAAACATTTCTTGACTAACCAGTTAAGGCTACATTTCTTGGGGAGGTTGAATCTGCAATTACATTGGGTATTATGCTCTGGTTTGGAAACTCTAAGTGACACCATTTAGGGCCTGCAATTTTCTTTTCTCTCTCTCTCTATTTTTTTAACAGACCCATTCCTCACCTTTCCCTTCTCTGCTCTGTATCATGGTGGTCTGTGGTCCCTGTTGCCTGTGTGTGTCATGTGGCTTCCAGCTGGGTTTGGCCAGTGTGGAGCACTAGTAGGGACCAGAGGCTGGGAGGTTGGAAGGGGGGAGTAAAAGAGAAGTTAGGGTCTTTAGGGTCTTTGTCCCTCCTTCCTCTCTGCCTTAGAAGGCTCCCTTAGCTGACCCTAGCTTCCCACTGGAGAGCCCTACCATGATTTCAGCTTTACCAAGTATGTCAGTCAGGGTCCAGTCATTGGAGAGAGAACCTACACCGTACTGCGAATGGGGGAAGTTTAGTACAAAGAATTATTCACTATAACAGACACTGGAGTAATAGGGGATTGGCCAGTAAGAAATAAAGGGAACTCTAAAGAATTTAAAAATAGCAGATATAAGGAACAGTCACCACCTTGGGGCTGAGATAGAGAATCCAAGTACAATCCTTCCCAACCTCCCCAAAACAAAGATCTAGATCTTACTGGAAACAGAATCGTCATGGCTCACTGGATGGTGGAGAAGTTTGCTGAGGCGCCATGGCAGCAGAACTTACTGAGGTACGGAGGGTAGCCAGCTACAGGCAGATGCCTCACTTTGCAACTCACTGCAAAGCTACTCTAGGGAATGCTGGGAGACACTGCCTGCAGGGGGGTACCATGTGCTACTGGCTAGGGGATACTGCAGAAGCTGGGCACTGCAGATACCATGCATGCTGCAGAAGCCAGGCTCTGCAGAGGCAAAACTGTGGGAGCACTGGTAGGAGAAGCACCTGGGAATCTGGAAAAGGAAGCGGGGGGGGGGGGGGGGGGGACTCAAAATTCCTTCTGAAATGACTCTCCAGTGCCTCCTACTGACAAAGCTTACCATTATGCCTACTGACAAAGGAGAAATACTCAGATGGAGCAATATTTATACTGCTGCATAATATATTACCACAAAGTCAGTAACTTACACAATACAAATTTATCATCTCACTCCTTGTGACACATTTTGTCTAGGTCTCTGCTTAGGATCTCACAAGCCTGAAATCAAGGTTTCAGCTGCTGCACCCTCATCTGGAGGCTCAGTGAGGGAATGACCCATTTCCAAGTTCATTGACGTTGTTGGCAGAATCTAGTTCTGAGCAGATGTAAGACTAAAGTCTCTGTTTTCTTGTTGACTGTTGACTGAGGACCACTCTTAACAACTAGAGGCCACTGTTGCCATGCGGCCCCATCATAGGCCCTCTTAAACTTTGAATCTCTTGTTTTAGGAGAGAACACAGTCCCTTTTAGGGGTCACCTTGGTGCCATGCCCACCCAGGAAAATCACCCTTTTGATTAACTCAGTCACCTGATTTGAGACATCAACTACATTTGCAAAAGTCCTTTTCCTTTGTCATCTGGTGTAATCCAATCATACGTGTGAAATCCATCATAATCACAGTCCTACCCACACTTAAGAGGAAGGGATTATACGGTATGTATACCAAAGAGGTAGGGGTCTTTGGGGGTCATCTTAGAATTATGCCTATAGGCAATGAAGGGTAAATCTGGAGTGGAATAACTCTAGCTCCTGGGTTCCAGAAACATCACCTCCTCTCCAACCAAGAAGAAAGCAACTGTCAACCATTGCTAAACTCTAGGTTGCCCTACCACCCCCTGTTGATTTCTTGTCTGCTTCCTCATCCATATGTTATGACTCCCTGTACTAAATTCTGTGTTTCAAATACTCAGAATAGGGTTTTTTTTTCTTCTTCTTCTAGTTAGACTTTTATTAAGATAAAGTTTTGCTGGTGTGTTTTCACTCAGGCAACTTTGGGTAAAACCATAAAAGTGGCAAAGTTTATACATGGAACTGGGGTCTGGATCACCTGCCTTTGCAGTTAATTTTACTCTTCTGACCCTGCTTGTGCCCAATTCAGATGCACCAGTCCCAAATTACAATCGTTTATTATTAGATTCATTTGGCTTTATGACTTGGTGGGTCTTACAGAACCCAGCTCATAGCAGTCTGGCCACATCGATACACGATGTTACATAATCAGATGCTCCATTTCTATCAAGGTTCAGTAGCATAATGGGAGCTGATTTTCAAAAGGGTTTTAAGTTTTGTACAGATTGTGGACCTTGTTCCAGAACCTAGGGTCTACATAGTGATACTTTTATTGGGGGTTGCCATAAACTGCACAAGGCAGCCTTTCCCACCATTAATACCTCCAACACTGGGGTGCCTGGATGGTTCAGTCAGTTGAGAGTCTGACTCTTGGTTTTGGCTCAGGTCATGATCTCGCTGTTGCATGAGTTTGAGCCCATCAGTCTCTGCACTGACAGAGCTGGCTTGAGATTCTCTCTCTCTCTCTGCCTCTCCCTTGCTCACACTCTCTCCCTCTCAAAATAAATAAATGAACTTAAAAAAAAAAAAAGCATGTCTGGGTGGTGCAGTTGGTTAAGCATCTGACTTTGGCTCAGGTCATGATCTCACAATTCTAGGGTTTGAGCCCTGCATCAGGTGAATTTGAGTCCCACATCAGGTGAGCTTGTGCCCTGCTTCAGATGAGCACAAACCCTGCTTTGGGTGAGCCCCGTTTCTCTCTCTCTCCCTCTCTTTCTCTCTCTCTGCCCTTGCTCACTTGTGCCCTCTTTCTCGCAATATAAATACACACACACATACATACATACATACCTCCAACATCATAAGGTCTTGTAAGTTCCAAGCAACGGTGCTGTTTATTCCATCAACTCCAGGAAGTCTTCCATGTTACTCAGTAAATGGGCTGGAATGTGGAATATGCTGTCTCCAGAACCCAGAGAAATCTATGAGGTGTTGTGCTTCCTTCTTAGTGGTGGGAGGTACAATTGTCAGGGGTGAGAGTGTGTCTACGTTGTGTGAGTAGAAGTCTCAGTCCTGGGACTCCCCATGAGAGGATTTTCATGGGGATCCATGCCCAGAATAAAGACGGTCAGAAGGAAAGTAGCAAGCAGATGCAATTTATTAAAGCAAAAGTACACTCGCAAGGTGGGAGAGTGGACAGACCCTAGGTTGTTTTGGCATTGGATATTATTGGGTCTTTCTGGGTTGGGAGGAACTGTGAGGTACAGTGGGGTGGTCTCTAATGGAGTCTGTTTCCAATCATTTGGGACACTCATCTCACAGGTTGGGAGGGGGAGTTTTTGACCATACAAGGTTTGTACCAGAACTGTAATGGCGCCTGGGTAAAAGGGCAGGGCTCGGTGGGGTGGGGAGCCTGTGCCCACAAGGCAAATGCATTATAATGAGCCTAGGGGTTACCCTAGGGCAAAAGTGGAAGAGAAGAGTGCATGTTCTGCACCTGTGCCTCTTTATCTGTGAGGCCCAAAGTCTTGGAAGCCACGAGGTCAGGATGTTGAGCTCCAGGGCTTATAATGTGTAACTTTTTTTTTTATTACCTTCCTTGCCTCCAGCGCTTGTCTCTATCATTCCTCTTCAAGGACTTGGGACTCTGCCTCAGGGCATTCCTTCCATTGCTCTATATTCTAACTCCTACCTAACATAATTACAATAAGTTGACCTTTACTTTAGAGGAAAATGTCCTGACCTACCCAGACCACTGGATCTCTAAAAACTGATGTTTTGGCCATTGAATCTTCAAAGGGCTTATCTCCCACTGACTGGAGCACAGGTGTCTTTCCAAGTTCACCAATATACTTGCGCCTTCTGGCTCATCTAGTCTAATGAAGTCATCCATAAATATAATAGACCAATGTGACATTCTGCATTTCCAGGTGGTCCAGGTCCTTTTGTACTATATTACATCTGAAGATAAAGTTAACATGGCCCTAGGACAACAACATAAATGTGTATTGCTGTATGCATCCCACAGGAATACAAACTGCTTCTTTATTTTCTTTTCTTACCAGGATGGAAAAGAATGCATTCATCATATCAGAAGTCTGTACTTGAGACCATATTAATCTCCTCTGGCAAGGACTTTAGCAGACTTCACCCACTGAGCTCTGGATCTGAAAGCTGACTCTGATATGGAAACTGGGCAAGGAATCATGACTTTTTGGGGGGTGGCTGCTCTCAGCCTCCTGATCATCCATTCTTGATTTCTTATTTTACAGATTGAGCAATACTCAAAACTCCTATTCATTGTCCATTCATCTTGCTCCTAGACACACATCTCTTTGGGGGAAGAGGTTTGTTTGTTTGTTTGTTTGTTTGTTTGTTTATTAAGTTTTATTTACTTAAGTATTCTCTACACCCAATGTGGGGCTCAAACTCATGACCCCAAGATCAAGAGTCAAACACTCTTCTGACTCAGCCAGACTGGCACCCCTAGACACACATCTTCCTAACTCCATAACTCCACCCTTTTTTCTTATGATAATTGTCCCCACTTTGCTCCTGATGGTTTTAGTCCTACCACTCAGCCTCCGTGACTTTAGGATCCTATTATCCCCATGGTTCTCAGGTGGTTCAGTCTTATAATGATGGAGCTTAGAGCTGAAACCCTGGCCTGCAGAAGACAGTCACCATGAAGTTTCTCAATGATTCTGGTGCACCTTTTACCAGCACATTCCTTATCACTTTAGTAAATGAGATATCATCCAGATTCTTCTGCAGAACATGGTAAACAAATGGGTTTTTCAGACTTATATAATATACCCACTTTAGAATACACATTTCTCTGAGCCTTTTAATCCTCTACTGCTTCCAAAGCAGTTCTGAATTTCCTATTTCAGAATAGAAATTTTCTATTTTCTATTTTTCAGAGCTTCCTCAAAAAACCATTCCTGCAGCAAATTAACACTATTCCCCAGAGTATTAAATCCTGCTATAGAGATTGCTCTCATAACCATAAATTCTTCTTTATCCAATGTTTATACCTTACCTCCATTAATCTAACATCCTTAGATCCAGCCCCACTTACATTCTCCCAGCTCCTGCCAATATATGTTGGCTAGACCCTGCAGCTTCTTTAGCTATAGTCCATCCCTTCCCTGAGTAGTTATGGAATGTGCTAGGTTATATTGTTACTTGACCCTAGTCATTAGTCTGATGGCCAGGAGGTGAGATGGGGGTTGATTATGGGGAGCAAGTACATGCTGTCTAACAGAGTGAAGGCCTTGACATCATCTTCAAGTAGAGGAGGATAAGTGGCCTTCAGCTGGAAGGAATGGGTTACTTCTTCAGGCCCAGAGGGGCCAAGGGAATCCAAGGATTCCAGATTTTCAAGTTCATCAACCCAGATAAGATATCCCCATCTCAAGTTTCAGGGTCCCACTCCCTCCCATTCAAGACCCTAACCTTGGTGTAACAGACTTGGCATGGCTAAGAATTCACTCTTCTATGGGGTTGTGCTACTATTTATAAAGTCTTGGACCCAATCTTCAACTTTTGCTTCCATCTGGCTGCAGGATTTGAGAGTCTGCTTATATGCTGCCAGGAAAGTCCTCTGGCTTTTCATATTTCATCTTGAATTGGAAATTAATTGCCCTCAATATTTTGTTGCTTTTTTTTCTCCAATGCTTCAGTAGCATACAGCAAGAGCCATTAAGTTCCATAGTCCTTATAATTACTACTTCTCCCAAACATTTCAAGGAACTGAGTTATTATACCTTGCATCCCTTCTACTAGAGCCCTATCCCAGTTCTGCACCAATGAAAGTTTTAAATAACTTTTTAAAAAACGTTTATTTATTATTTTTGAGAGACAGAGAGAGAGCACAAGCAGGGGAGGGCAGAGAGAAAGGGAGACACAGGCTCCAGGCTCCAAGCTGTCAGCACAGAGCCTGATGCAGGGCTCGAACCCACAAACCGTGAGATCATGATGCCTAACTGGCAGGTAGGAAGGTAGGCGCCCCTACCACCAGTGAAAGTTTTAGTAACTACACAGCTGCAGTATGCCAGGCACTCTCAGAACTTCACCTACTGCCAATGATAGATCCTCATTGCTGAAGTGGGCTTCATTGCTAGGACAGCTTGGCCACCAACATTCCTAGATGGGACTGCCTAGGAAATAGATTCTGCATTAGAGATTTGTATACAGGAGGCTTATGGGAAGGTACCTTAAGGAACAATACCTGTCAGGAAGGGAGGGAAGAGGGATTGGCTAGAAGGAGATGAATTGAACTCTTTACGAGTTGCATCAGAGGCTTCAATTGATCCTGCGAGTTGTCTCAAATAGAGGTATTGGCTGGACCTTTTATACCTGCAATTAATCATTGGATGCAGGTATCCCCTAGGAAAAGGTGTATAACTGGGCAAATTAGTGCCCTTCAGCAAGGACCTTAGCCGTGTATACCACCAGCTGTCAACATACACAGCAGCTGGGAGAATTGGCACCTCTGTCCTGAAGGAGGGATCGAGAAGCACACCACAACATCTACTATAGTTAGTTTCTGCTCACAAGATTCACAAGCCAAGAGAAAGGAGATGTATTGAAGCAGTCCAAAAGAGATTAGACAACTACTATATTTTTAAAATAGGATTTGCTTCTTAGATAGGAAATGCTTGGAAATGGGTTAATAATGAAAGAATAATTTTCATTTTGACATTACAAGTAAACTGAGGTCATTTCTGAATTCCTTGACATTCCTGATGACAACTTTCCCTGAGTTTCTATTTGATCACTTCCCAGTTTCCTTCACAAACACCTTTTCTAACATCTTCCCCACTCCTCTAAAAATGTAGCCTATGTGTCCTCCTCAGTCCTCTGCTTTGCACTTCCTTTCTTGTCTATTTCACTTTGTTCCTTAAGTTCAAAGGACACCCAGATCTACGAATCCAGCTCTCACCTCACTTCTGAGCTCCAGACTGTATTCCTGCTACCTGCTGGCCATCCCTTCTACCTCACTTCAAATTCAACACATCAAAAACAAAATTCCTTTTTTTAAAGGTTTTTATTTATTCATTTATTTAATTAATCTCTACACCCAACATGGGGCTCAAGCTCACAACCCTGAGATCAAGAGTCACATGCTCTTTTGACCGAGCCAGCCAGGTACCCTAAAACAAAATTCCTTAATAGAACATTCAAGGGCCATCACAATCTGGTCCCCATCTAATTGAGCTATTGCTCCTCTACATCCACTGACATTCCGCCTTTTCTGCTGGTTAGTTTTGGGATATACATACAGTTCTTTCTGACTGGATACTCTGTTTAGCCTTCTCCATTTATCAGAATTCAGTTTGCTGTCCAAATTCCAAGTTGCATGTCACTTGATTTAAGAAATCTTTCCTCACACTACCATTAGAATTAATCTCTTCCATGAGGCCTCATTTATACCTCCAATAAAAGGGCGCCTGGGTGCATCAGTTTGTTGAGCATCCAACTCCTGATTTTGGCTCAGATCATGATCCTAGGGTTGTGGGATCTAGCCCCATATTGGGCTCCATGCTAAGCATGGAGCTGGCTCAAGATTCTCTCTCGAAAGAAAGAAAGAAAGAAAGAAAGAAAGAAAGAAAGAAAGAAAAAGATTCTCTCCCCCATTTGCACACGCATGTTCTGTCTCTCTCTCTCTCTAAAATTAAAAAAAATTAAATATATATATATCTCAAATAAAGAAGTTACCATTGTCTACCCTGTATTATGGTTATTGAATTTGCATCTGTCTTTTATGAAGGTTGTGAACTCTCTTCAGGACTTGCACTATCAAGTAGTTTCACTCATCTTTACACATTTATTGCCAGTCTTTTGCCTAATGTAGGGTTTATTTTAGCTAGGGTACATATTCAGTTGCTGTGGCAAAGACCAAGGTAATAGTGGCTCAAACAAGATAGAAAAAAGTCTATCTCTCTCACACAGGGATGTAGGTTCCTTGTAGCTCGTAGCTCTGTCACCATTTGAGTGTCAGCCTCATGTGTATGTCTTAGAGAGCCCCACTATATCCACATGTCAGGCAGTGGGATGGAGAAGGAGGGCTGGAGAGAAAGAACACACCTCCCATGGCATGACCTGGAATTGCACATACACTTCCACTCAAGTCCCACTGGACAGAGTTCAGCCAAACTTAGCTGTGGAGAGGTTGGGAGATGTAGTCTTTTACAGAACAGTCACGTACTCAAGTAGAACATTGGGAGGAAGGAGAAAATGGATGTTGGAGAGAAATTAGCAGTCTTGCCACAGAATCAATGAAAGCCTGCTTTAAAAAATAACATTAAAAAATATTTACTTCACTCACAGAGATGTGCTAGCAGATTGGGAAAGAGGAAAGTTAAAAAAGAAAAAAAAATAGGCATGATTGCTGAGTGGGAAAGAGAAGGAAAAGAATGAGAGATAAGGTAGAGAATCAGAAACTCCTTTTGAGTTGACACTATCACTAGATGCCCCCAGCTGACTGGAGTCCAGTTCTCTCTCAAAAAGATGGTCTTTCCTCCCTCAGCAAAGACTTCTTCAAAGCCACTTTGGCCATACAGTGGATTCACATGTCTGATTTGAACCAGAAATAAGAAACAACTCAGACTGTCACAGCCAATAATAATTCCAAGTAACTAGATACCTCACCTATTAAGAGTTTCCTTTCTTTCAAATTACTATTTGCGAAAGCCTTCTAGAGTAGCTGTGTTTTCCCCTCTATTTAAGGGAGAAAGAGGACAGAGAATGGGAAGATGGACTCACAGCAAAGACTTTTAGAAAAAACATTATCTCTGCAGCTTATACTATATTCTCTGTATTAACCAAATTTAAAGACTAGATTTATTAGCGGGACTAGAAGATGTCCAATGTCCCTTCCATAATACATTCACTTCCCCTTCCTTGTTTCTCTTCCTCCACCCCCTCTCTTAGCCCTAATTGTTATAAAAGTTATTTCTTAAAATCAGGCATACTCCCAAACTGGAAACAACCCAAGTATCCAGCAGAAAAGAACAAATAAACAAACCAGAGTCTATTCACACAGTAGAATCCTAGGCAACAGCAAAAGGACCAAAGCATTGGTACACACAACATGGAATAATCTCAAAATCATTATGCTGAACAAAAGCAGACAGACACAAAGGAGTAAGTACACTTTGTATGATTCCATTTGCAATACGCTGTAGAACTGTCAAGACTAAGCCATAGTGATAGAAAGCATTAAAGTAGTCACGTGGACCTGAGGGGAAGGGGGTTGACTAATGAGAGGCACAAGGAAATGTTTTGGCCTTTATTTTTTTTATTGTGGTTAAATGCATATTACATAAAGCTTACCACTTTTAAGTGTGCACTGTGTGGCATTAAGTACATTCACATTGTTGGGCAGCCTTCACTATCCTCATTTTCCCCAACTGAAACTCCATACCCGTTAAATACTATCTCCCCATCCCCCTCCCAGCCCCGTATAACCACCATTCTACTTAAAAATGTTTTTTAATGTTTCTTTTTGAGAGAGAGACAGAGAGAGAGACAGAGAGAGAGAGAGAGAGAGAGAGAGAGAGAGAGAGAGAGAGATTGACAGTGCAAGATTGACAGGGCAAGAGAGAGAGAGATTGAGAGGGTCGGAAAGGGAGATACAGAATTCAAAGCAGGCTACAGGCTCTGAGCTGTCATCACAGAGCCCTATATGGGACTGGATCTCACAAATTGGGAGATGATGACCTGAGCCGAAGTCAGACACTTAACCGACTGAGCCACCCAGGCACCCCTCTACTTTTTATTTCTATGAATTTGACTGTTCCAGGTACCTCATTCAAACAGAATCATATGATATTCGTCCATCTGTGATTAGCTTATTTCACTTAGCAGAATGTCTTTAAAGTTCATCTGTGGTATAGCATGTGTCAGAATCTCCTTCACTTTTAAGGCTAAATAATATTCCATAGCATGTATATTCCACATTTTGTTTGTCCACTCATCTATTGATGGGCACTTGGGTTGCTTCCACCTTTTGGCTACGTGGATAATGCTACTATGGACACGGGTGTACAAATATCTGTTGGAGCTCCTGCTTTCACTTCTTTTGGGTGCATGCTCGGAAGTGGAATAGCTGGATCATGTGGTAATTTTAATTTTTTGAGGAATTGCCATAACATTTTCTACAGCAGCTGCACCATCTTACATTCCCACCACCAATGCACAAGGGGTCCAATTTCTCCACATCCTCGCCAACACTTGTTTTGTGTTTTTTAATAATAGCCATCCTAATGGATTAAAATGGTATTTAGTTGTGTTTTTTTATTTGAATTTCCCTAATGATGATGCTGAGCATCTTTTCATTTGTTTATTGTTTATAGATCTTCTTCAGAGAAGTGTTTACTCAAGTCCTTTCTCCAATTTTTAATCAGTATGTTTTTGTTGTTGTTGTTCTTGGGTTGTAGGAGTTCTTTATATATTCTGGATACCAATCCCTTTTCAGATATAATTTGTAAATATTTTCTCCTATTCCATGGGTTGCTTTTTCATTGTTGATAGTGTGCTTTGATGCACAAAAGTTTTAAATTTGGAGGAAGTACAACTTACCTATTTTTTCTTTAATTGCCTGTGCATTTGGTGTCATATCCAAGAAATCGTTGCCAAATCCAGTATCATGAAGTTTCTCCCCCTATGTTTTTATCTGAGTTTTATAGTTTTAGCTCTTATATTTAGGTCTTTGATCCATATTGACTTGATTTCTGTATATGATGTAAAATAAAGGTCCAATCTTTTTTTCATTTGGATATCCAGTTTTTCCAATACCACTTGTTAAAAAGACTGCCCTTTCCCCATTGAATGATCTTGACGCCCTTGAAAATCATTTGACCATTTATGTGAGGGCTCATTTATGGGCTCTCTGTTTTAGTCCATTAGTCCATATGTCTGTGTTTATGCCAGAATAGTTTAGATTACTATAGCTTTGTAGTAAGTTTTGAAATTGGGAATTGTGTGGCCTCCAACTTTGCTCTTCTTTTCCAAGATTGTTTTTGCCTAATCAGTGTCCTTGAGGTTCCATATGAATTTTAGGATGGATTTTTCTGTATCTGCAAAAAATGTTGAAATTTTGATAGGGCTCACATTGAAACTATACATTACTTTGGGTCGTACTAACATATGAAATAAGGAAAATATTGGCGATAAAAAAGTTCTATGTCTTGATTGTGATGATACATGAGTGCATTATTTTTCAAAATTCACAGAGCTGGGGCACCTGGGTGGCTCAGTCAGTTGAACATCCAACTTTGGCTCAGATCACGATCTCATGGGTCATGAGTTCAAGCCCCATACTGGGCTCTCTGCTGTCAGCACAGATCCTGTTTCCCTCTCTCTGTCCCTCCTCTGCTGTGCTCTCTCTCAAAAATATTAATTAAAAAGAAATTCACAGAACTGTATGCTTAAAATGAGTATACCATATTGCACATCAATTATACCTGAATAAATTGATTAAAAACTTTTATTTATTTATTTTAAATGTTTATTTTGAAAGAGAGAGTGAGCAGGGGAGAGGTGGCAGGGGTGTGGAGGGAGAGAATCCCAAGCAGGCTCTACCCTGTCAGTGCAGTACTGGCTGGGCGGGGGGGGGGGGGGGGGGGGTGGGTTCCATCCCAGGAACTGTGAGATCATGACCTGACCTGTACCCAAGTGACAAATGCCTAACGGACTGAGGCACCCAGGCGCCCCTTGATTAAAAACTTTTCAGATACTGTAGACTAGGTGCTGGAGAAACCTGTGCCAATGGACACAGAAAAGAAAAAAAAGGCTCAAGATATTCTATTCTCTCTCTAGCCAAAGGATCTGGAAAGGAGTGGACCAAACACAGAAAGCTGAATTAGAAATGGTTGGCATACCAGGAGACTGAAGGGAAGACGTAGGACAATGAGAAGCAGTTACCGTACCTGTGGGCAATCTTGGACTTTTGAATAGGCAGGGGCTTTCATTCTATTCTTGCCCAACCTCACCTCACACATACTTAGCTATTTGTATTTTATTATTGTTTTATTCCTTTGGTTCTTGAAGATTTCTTCATAAATGAAAGAATGAAAATAGCCTTGGGAAGCATTCAGTTTTCATCAGTTAACATTTTAGTTACCAATTAAACCAGTGGGTAAAAGCAATGGGGTGTAGTGGTTAGTTTTATATGTCAATTTGGTTAGATTATAGCTCCCTAGTTACTCAATCAAACACTAATTTAAGTGTTACAGTGAAGGTATTTTGTGAATATGAATTAAATCCATAACCAGTTGATTTTATTTAAAAAAATTTAAGTTTATTTGAGAGAGAGAGCATACACACAAGCAGGGGAGGAGCAAATGGAAGGAGAGACAGAATCCCAAGCAGGCTCCACCCCATCAGCTCAGAACCTGATGTGGGTATTGAACTCATGAACTATGAGATCATGACCTGGGCCGAGATCATGACCTGAGCCAAGATCATGACCTTAGCCAAGATCCAGAGTCGGGTGTTTAACTGACTGCACCACCCAGGCACCCTATAATCAGTAGATTTTAAATAAGAGAGATTATTGTAGATAATCTGGGTGGGCCTGACTCAATAAGTTAAAGGGTTTTAAAAGAAAAACTGAGGTTCCTCTGAAGAAGAAATTCCTCTGTACAGAACAGCTTCAGCTGGTGCCCAGGAGTCTCAGTCTGCTCTTCTTAATGGCCTACCCTACCAGTGTGCCTTGCCAGACCACCACAGTCCTATAAACTAATTCCATGCATTAATGTCTTATTAGTTAGGGGTAGGGGGATAGGCAGGGAGAGGCTTGCAGAAGGAATAAAGGTAGAGGAACAGCAAAGGGAGGGCTGACAGGGTAGTTGATTTGACAATTCTACCGCAGGCAGGGTGTATTTGGGGAAAGTAAAAGGCAAAAAAAAAAAAAAAAAAAAAAAACACCCAAAAACAAACAAACAAAAAAAAACCCAGGAGCCAGAGGACACTGAGAGTTCAAAGTAAAGGAAGCAAGAAAGGTGGGGACACTGCACCAAAAACTCACTCTTCTTCAGCAGCTTTAATTATTGCCAGCAGTGGGGGTGGAGAGGGAGTATTGACTTTCTGATGGAACCTTGAATCTGCAGATTGTATGAAAGTTATTCCTTGGAACACCACAAGTTCACATTTGCTACTTTGTGCATTCCTATTCCTTTGTGTAACCAGAGAGGTAAATGTATACCTTTGCAATTAATGCTTCCAAATCATCTGCAAAGTCAAATGCATCTGAAAAAAAAGAAAGGAAGGAAGGAAGGAAGAAAAAAAGAAAGAAAGAAAAAGAGAAAAGAAAAAAGAAAGATCAGAGGGAATTGAGTTTCTTCTATATCTAGAGTGTTTCCCCAAATACCATGGATAATTCTGGCAAATTTTCCAGAAACTAGTAGGTATTCTAAACTAAGTGCATATTTGAATAACTCAATAGGAAGAATATAATTCAGATAGGATGTTTGGATAAATACATACTTTAATAAGCAAGTTAGTAAAAAGATGGCAGTGTATATGAGTTTTGAAAGAATAAAATAACCCTTGACTATAGTACAATCTTCAGGGGACTTTAAGAAGGCAACTACATGCAAATGACAAAAATCAAGAATAAGCGAAAAGTCAGAGATCCAAAACTGGACAGACTTAAAATTATACCAAATATTAAAGGAATTAGCAATTGGATAAGAAGTGTAAAAATTCACCTGGTAGGCTAGAATTTTTCACATAGAAATTACATGAAAAAGAAGTAAGTTAAAATAAATTAGAAAATCTTTGCTATAAAAAAATTTTGGGTTACTATTGAAACACACGATAACATGGATGAATTTCAAAAACATTGTGTTTAATGAAAGGAGCCTGTACTAAACAATGTATACTGTGTTTATATAAAGTTCTAGAACAGGAAAGACTGATTTATGACATAAACTAATCAAAACAATGGCTAGTTATGGGGGATAAGGAAAGGGATTGACTGGAATGAACAAGGTGAAACTTTCCAGCACAATTATTAGTCATCAGGAAAATACATACAAAGTGCAAGTTAGAACTACAATGAATTACTCCAGTGAAAACTATGCACAAAGATAGGCATATAAATCAATGGAACAGAACTGAGAGTCCAGAAATAAGCCCACATATTCGTGGTCAATTGTTTTCCCACAAAATAGCCAAGACAATTCAATGAAGAGAATAGCCTTTTCAACAAATGATGCTGGGACATCTGGATATCCACAGGTAAAAGATGCAGTTTGGGCCCTTCCTTCACACCATACACAAAAATTAACTCAAAGTGGATTATAGATTTTTTAAAATGTTTATTTTGGGGGGGGGGGAGGACATGAGTGGGGGAAGGGATGGAGAGAGATGGAGAGAGAGAGAGAGAATTCGTATGGAGCCCCAGTGCAGGGCTCAAACCCACAAACCATGAGATCATGACCCGAGCTGAAATCAAAACTCAGATGCTTAACCAACTGAGCCACCCAGGCACCTCGGGTTATAAATTTATATGTAAAAGATAAAGCTACAGAACTCCTAACAGAAAAAATAGATGTAAATACTTGTAACTTTGGATTAGGCAATGATTTCTTAGCTCTGACACCAAAAACACAAACAAAAAAAGAAAAATAGGTGAATCAGAATTCAACAAAATTAAATGAAAAGAAACCCTGACAATACCCCATGTTGGTGAGGATTAGCAGTAACCTCTTATACTTTCCTAATGGAGGTATAAAATGGTATAAACTCTTTGGAAAGCTGGAGGTTTCTTACCAAGTTATACATGTAGCACTCCCATAACCTAGAAATTCTGTTAGGCATTTACCTAAAAGAAATGATGGATATCTATGAATATTATAAAATTCTTTTTGTGAAGAATGTTATTGACTCAGTAGCCCCGATTCAAGGAAAGCCCTCAGGAAGATGACAGCAAGAGATGTTCTGGTGCTGCTTATTTGGGGGAAGAATTAAAGCTAAGGGTCCCTCTTTGGAAGTGTTTGCCCTTAACTACTCAGCTTAACTAACTCAAGATTGGTTAGTAAGCTTTAAAAAAAAAAAAAAAAGAAAGATATGTATTGAGCACTTAGTATATGACAGGCACTGTGTTATGTGGTTAATCTCATTTAGGTGCCACCAAAATCCTAGCAGTGAATACAACAGTAATATTTCCTTCATTTTACAAATGGAGTAACTAAAGAGAGTTTGCCCATGGTCACCCAGGTAAATTCATGATTATACATACCATGGCTAAAAGAAATGAATCTGTCTCTTTCATCTTTGGGTTACCAAAGTCTAGCACAAATTGATTATATAAATGAATGAGTGAATGAATGAATGAACTAGTGAATGGTAGAAGCACTTGACTGTCTGACTTCAGAGAATACACACTAGTGTCTCTATTCCACAGTAACTCTAACAGCCCTATTTTTAAGACACAATTTTTAATTTAAGGCTTTTTTTTTGTTTTGTTTTGCATATAGATACTATAGAGATATAGCTTTGACAAGCCGGTGAAATTTTTCTTTCAAAATTCTAAATGCTAGCAGGACCCCTGAAATTCACTCACTGAAAGTAAACAAAATGTAGTAATTACTTGAAGGAGTCAGTAGTAATTACTGTCACACTCTGTCAGCTGGGTTAATGTACATGCTGATAACAGAGGCATTTAAAATACCCTTATTAGTTAAGGTAAATAATGCCAGCTGCTCTAACAGATGCACCCTAGAATCTCCAAGCATTAACCGAAGGGTATTTCTCCTTCCCCATACAGTCCTGTGGAGGTCAGCAGGTTGTGGGAGCTCTGCTCCTTCCACTGAACGGCTGTGCCTTCCTCTATTACTAGTATTTTTTATGGGGCAGGCTGGAAGGGCACATATCACTTTGTTTACATTTTATTGGCCAGAACTCAGGGAGGAGGCCTCACCTAACTGCAAGCTGTTTGCCCCAGCCAAGAAAAGAGGACAAAGATAATGACATGGATACTAACAAGAAATGAGCAGTCTGTGTGGAAACACCCCAACCCCAGGGGTAGGGACCTCTCAAAATCCAACAAAAAAGGGATGTTAAGCCTACTATGACATCTGGAACATGCTGTTGCTATTTAAAACAGACCAGTAGCTGTTGACTTAATGAAAATATCAGATAAAATTAAAGTATAAAGGAGAAGAAAATAATAAGCATAAAGCTATCACAACTAGGTAAAAATATATGTATATTTACTGTTAGTCAAAAGGATCAGAATGTTTTTATATCTGAAGTTCTGTCCAAAGGAAAAAAGAGAAGTAAAGGAAGATGAATTACTCCATAATGGTGCTTAATCTGCCCAAAAGCTGGGCTAAAATGGGGATAACAGGGGTCAGTTGTTCCTGTTCTGGCTAGCGAGTGCTGTGTAACAAACTACTGCAAAATAAAAGTATGGGTCATGAATTTAAGCATGACTCAGCTGGAGAAATCTGTTCCACGAAGCATCATGGAGGACAACTTGATATTCATCTGGCAGATGGAGCAGTCTGGGGCATCCAAGATGGCTTCACACACATGTCTAGTATTTTGGCTAGAAATCCAGGCTAAGTGGAAACTGTTAACTAGAGTGGCTATGCTGACATCAGACAAAATAGAATTTAAATTAAAAATTGTCACAGGAGACAAAGAAGGACATTATACAGTGAGAAAAGGGTCAATATACCATGAAGATAAAACAATTTCAAGTATATATGCACTCAACATCAAAGCATCCAAATATATCAAGCAAACTGACAAAACTGAAGGGAGAAATAGACAGGAATACAATCACAGTAGGAGACTTTAATCCCCATTTTCAATAATGAACAGAACATCCAGATAGAAGATCACTATAAGTGAAAAACACTATAGACCAAATGGACCTAACAGATACCTACTGAACATTCCAGCCAACAGCAGAAAAAAACATAATCTTCTCAAGGGCACATGGGTCTCTCTCCAGGTGAGATCACATGTCAGGTCACAAAACAAGTCTTAACAAATTAAGAAGACTAAAACCATACCAAGTATCTTTTCTAATCACAATGGAATAAAACTGGAAATCAACAGCAAAAGGAAAATTGGGAAATTCACAAATATGTGGAAGTTAAACAACTTTTAAGCAACCACTGGTTCAAAGAATAAGTCAAAAAGGAAATTAGAAAATACCTCAAGACAAAGAAAAATAAAAACCCAACCTACCAAAACTTAAGGGATGCAGCAAAAGCAGTGCTGAGAGGGAAGCTGATAGCAATAAATGCCTAGATTAAAAAGAAGAAAAATCTCAAGTAAGTAATTTGTACCACAAAGAGCTGGAAAAAGAAAAAGATTAAGCCCAAATTTAGCAAAAGTCTGGAAACAGCAAAAATTAGAGCAGAAATAAGTAAAAAAAAAGAAATGGGAAAAAATCAACAAAATTAACAGTAGATATTTTGAAATGAAAAACGAAATTGACAAGCCCTTTGACTAAGTAATGTAACAAAGAAAGACTCAAATAAAATCAGAAATGAGAGGCAAAATAACAACTGAAAGCACACAAAAAGAAAAGATTATGAGACTATTATGAAAAATTATATGCCAATGAATTGGACAACTTAGAAGTAATGAATAAATTCCTAGAAACATCTAATCTTCCAAAACAAAATCAGAAAGAAATAGAAAATTTGAACAGACTAATTACTAGCAATGAGATTGAATCAGTAATCAAAACTCCCAGCAGGGGTGCCTAGGTAGCTCAGTCGGTTAAGCGTGTTACTCTCCATTTTGGCTTTTTAAAAAAAAATGTTCATTTATTTATTTACTTTGAGAGAGAGAGAAAGAGAGCATGAGCAGTGGTGGGGGGGGGGGGTGCAGAGAGAGAAAGAGAGAGAGAGAATCCCAAGCAGGCTCCATGCTGTCAGTGCAGAGCCTGATATGGGGCTTGAAATCACCAACTGCCAGATCATGACCTGAGCCAGAATCAAGAGTCAGATATTTAATTGACTGAGCCACCCAGGCACCCAAAAAAAATTCTCAAAAGAAAAACTCCCAACAAAGAAGACAAAAAAAGCTCCCAACAAACAAAAGTCCAGGACCAGATGGCTTCACAGGTGAATTCTATCAAACACTTAAAGAAGAGTCAATACCTACTCTTCTCAAACTATTGCAAAAAACAAAAGACAAAGAAAAGCTTCCAAATTCATTCTATGTGACCAGCATTACTCTGATATCAAAAGACATTACAAAAAAAGAAAGCTACAGGCCAGTATCTCTTGTGAACATAGATGCAAAAATCCTCAACAAAATATTAGCAAACTGAATCCAACAGTACTTCTTTCTTTAAGTTTATTTATTGATTTTGAGACAGAGAGTGTGCGCACACAAAGGAGGGGAGGGGAGAGGAAGGGGGTGGGGCAGAGAGAGAGAGAGTGAGAATCCCAAGCAGGCTCTGTGCTATCAGCACAGAGCCCTATCTTAACCAACTGAGCCACCCAGTTGCCCCTGAATCCAACAGTACTTAAAATAAAATCATTCACCATCATCAAGTGGGATTTATTCCAGGGATGTAAGGGTGGTTTAATACTTGCAAATCAATCAGTGTGATACATCACATTAACAAGAGGAAGGATAAAAACCATATAATTATCTCAATAGATGCAGAAAAACCATTTGTTAAAAAGAGCAAAGTACAACGTCCACCCATGATAAAAAATCTCAACAAAGTATGGCTAGAGGGAGCATACATCAACATACTAAAGACCACATATGAAAACCTCAAAGCTAACATCATACTCAATGGTGGAAAATTGAGAGTTTTTCCTCCAAGACAAGGATGTCCACTCTCACCACTTTGATTCAACCTAGTACTGGAAGTTCTAGCCATAGCAATCAGCTGTAATTAAGCCAGGCATTCCTCTTCATGCTGCTCACTTTCACCCAGGACAGTATGTGAATGCCACAGTAAAAACTATTGGTGAAGGCTTCAAGGTGCCATGAAAAGATGGGGATTTGAAGACCAGCCTGCTACTTATCATTAAATGAAAATCCGCAGGAGACTTGGAGCTCTTTCAAACAAGAATGCTTCCATTCTGGCCTGGAACTAAAACAGGCTGGACAAATGGGAAGCATAGATGAACAGCATATGGATCCTAAGTGTGGACACAACACACAATATAATCTATGTAAATGACTCTCTACCAGGACATAACAGCAGCTCAGTGACTATCAGAGATTCTAAACTGTCTTCATCTAAGTATTTCTGTAAAAATCTACCATTTCCGGGGTGCCTGGGTGGCTCAGTCGGTTATGTGCCCGACTTCAGCTCAGGTCATAATCTCACAGTTTGAGTTTGAGCCCCACGTTGGGCTCTGTGCTGACAGCTCAGAGCCTGGAGCCTGCTTTGGATTCTGTGTCTCCCTCTCTCTCTGCCCCTCCTCCACTCGTACTCTGTGTGGGTGTCTCTCTCTCAAAAATAAATAAACATTAAAAAGATTAAAAAATAAAAAGCTACCATTCCCTATATATTTTCCTGATGGAGATAAAGAGGATCAACCAGAAGATTTGTATGATGAAAACACGCACCGACTCGCATTCTCCTTTCTTAGCCACAATACCACACTTGTTATTTCCATCAAGAGCATTGATATATCAGCTGTCCTCCAACTGAGTTTTGTTAGAAAAATTACCACTCAGATTAAATACATTGGATATGACAAATTTTGCAGTTTGCTGGCAGTTTGCCGACAGTTTGCATTTTAGCAAAACCTCTGTAATTTGTGGATTTCGTTAGTTTTTACTATACATTTCCCAAGTTATCTTAAGCATTTATAAATTTAACTTCTTTTATTAAAAGCGAAGATGATGAAGCACCTGGGTGGCTCAGTCAGTTGAGCATCTGACTCTTGATTTTGGCTCGAGTCATGATCCCAGGGTCGTGAGATCAAGCCCTATGTCAGGCTCAATCCCTATGAGAGGGATTCTCTCTCTCCTCTTTCTGCCACTCCTCCATCCACACTCTCTCTTTCTCTCTCAAAATAAATAAATAAATGAACATTTAAAAAAATGAGTAAGTTCTAGAGAACTACCATACAACACTGTACCTATAGTCAACAATAATATATCAACGCTTAAAAAGTTGTTAGGAGGGTAGGGGCAACTAGGTGGCTCAGCTGGTTAAACGTCTGACTTTGGCTCAGGCCATGATCTCACTGTTCATGAGTTCAAGCCCTGTGTCAGGCTCTGTGCTGAGAACTCAGAGCCTGGAGCCTGCTTCAGATTCTGTGTCTCCCTCTCTCTCTGCCCCTCCCCTGCTCACACTCTGTGTGTGTGTGTGTGTGTGTGTGTGTGTGTGTGTGCGCGCGTGCGCGCGTGTCTCTCTCTCTCTCTCTCTCTCTCTCTCTCAAAAATAAACATTAGGGGCGCCTGGGTGGCGCAGTCGGTTAAGCGTCCGACTTCAGCCAGGTCACGATCTCGCGGTCCGTGAGTTCGAGCCCCTCGACAGGCTCTGGGCTGATGGCTCAGAGCCTGGAGCCTGTTTCCGATTCTGTGTCTCCCTCTCTCTCTGCCCCTGCCCCGTTCATGCTCTGTCTCTCTCTGTCCCAAAAAATAAATAAATGTTGAAAAAAAATTTTTTTAAATAAAAAAAATAAACATTAAAAAAAATCACAAAATATTTGTTAGGAGGGTAAATCTTATGTTAACTGTTCTTTCCACGATAAAGTAAAATACAAAAAAATTTGAATCACCAAAAGGATTCTTTGTGTGTGTGTGTGTGTGCACGCGCACGCAAAACTATTGTATTTACAAAAATGGCACAAAAGTGAATTCAACAGTCGATGCACACGAGTGTTTTATTCATCTCTTTAACAAAAGATATTCTAACACTATAGAACTGAATAAGAACAGCAGCTGTTAAGCACTAGAGTCATATAAGTTACACCAGATCAGGCAAATATTGCCCAAGTAAAATTCTATTGTTAGAGCTGAAACAGGTTTAAGGACATTCAAGTTCAAGCACAGAGATACAAATCTTTCAGAGCCCCATCTATTTTTGTTTGAAGAATGTGACCTTTCTTCCAACTTGTGGTCTTAAACTTCTGTTTTACAAAATCCAAAAGGAGGGGTGCCTGGGTGGCTCAGTCAGTTAAGTGTCTGACTTTGGCTCAGGTCATGATCTCACAGTTTGTGAGTTCAAGCCCCGCCAGGGGCTCTGTTCTGCCAGCTCAGAGCCTGGAACCTGCTTCAGACTCTGTGTCTCCCTCTCTCTCTGCCCCTCCCCTGCTCACGCTCTGTCTCTCAATAATAAACATTAAAAGAAATTTTAAAAAAATCCAAAAGGAAAATGCAAAAGAAATTAATACAATAGAGGTTATTTTATTTATTTTATTTTTTTAATGTTTATTTTTTGAGAGAGACAGAGAGAAAAAAAAAATGGGTGGAGAGGGGCAGAGAGAGAGAGGGAGATACAGAATCCGAAGCAGGCTCCAGGCTCTGAGCTGTCAGCACGGACCCCGACATGGGGCTTGAACTCAGGAGCTGTGAGATCATAACCTGAGCTGAAGTCGGAGGCTTAACCTACTGAGCCACCTAGACACCCCGTGGTTATTTTAAATAAGAGTAACATACAGAGCTGAATTAAGATGAATTAAAGAAAGCCAAAACATTACAATCATAAAACTTGCTTGTTACTTGTTGGAACCAGTCCTACACTAGGAGTTAGGTAATATACACAATTATTTTCAAGCAGATTACTTTATGTTGCTCAAACACGTTCTCTTTATCAGCGCACTGTTAAACTAATCAAAAACTCTCCACGCGTATATTTCCTTACAATAGCAGCACACACTACTGCTACCTGCAAAGCTCTCATTCTCAAATGACTTAGTGAATGAAAGGAAATGAAAAGCAGAGAAATAACAAGGAGAAATAATGAGAATTAGAAGATTCATGCAGTTCAGCTCTTTTAATCAGCCAGCCAGCTTGCTTGCAGCAAGGGATGGTTTCTGTGGAGGAAGTTTCTGTGGAGTGGGAATGCGGTCATCAGTGACTTGTCTTAGTCAGAGCTGCAGTAGGAAGCTGCTTGCTTTTCAGTTGTGTTTTAGCCAGGTTGTAATCCCTGGCATCAAAGTATTTTTGCCCTTTCTGCAATCGTTTTCTTAAGAAATCTAAACCTCCAGGCTTTTGTCCCAGATGACGATACCTTGGTTTTAATTTTGCTTCCTCGGCTTTCTCTGGACTCGTCACTTTATCTTCCATTGCCTTCTACTCCTCCGTGGAGGCTGCCTTGGGGACCTCCATGGACATACTGCTTCCTGTTCCCCTGCTTCTCTTCATCAGAAGGATTCTACCAAGTATCAGGGTTAAAGACTCCAAGTCCAGGACTCTAAAGTGTGGGATACATACCTTGTTACAGCCATGAGATACTGGATTTGGAGATTTAAACCCCACACACCCTTGGTCGAAACCAAGCAAAGGAAGGAAATGTAACAGTACAAAAACAAAAAAAAAAAAAAAACAACAAAAAAAAAAACAAAAAAAACCCCATGAATCAGACTTGGTCAGCTCTGTGGTGACATTAAGGCCTGAGAGTGGAATAATGCAATTTACAAACTTCTCTTTTGTAACAATATTTAGGAACAGTGAATTTCTTCACTATAAATCAAGTGTAAGATCCTGACACTTATATGTAACACAGTGCAATCACATTTGGCTGTTCTGTGGCAAAGAGGAAAAGAGGGAACACTCAGAATCGCTGTAGCTTTGAACCTGCAAAATATTCTGCACACTTTCATATTCAGTACATGCCCCTCAAAAAAAATCAAGCCATATATAGAAGTGAATGCAGTTAATCATCAGAATCCTCCTCTCCTCCTCACCCCTCATCCCTATACTTTGGTATCACTTTGATATGTATCCTTCCTGTTTGTATGCACATATACCTACATGCAGTATATACGTGATTAGGTATTATCCTAACCACATCATTCTTGATTTGCCTTTCCTACTTAAAATTTCTATTGGCTACATAGTATTACATATGACAATTTCAGCAATCACTCATTGAGGGGATACGTTTCATTGTATTTCACTTCTTTTTTCTATTTTTAAACTATTATTTTTAATCTATACAAGTAAAACTTGCCCATATTTTTAAAAATTCAGACCGTATAGATGTGTGTAAAATGAGAAACAAAAACATCTCCTACCTCTCATCCCCACCAACCACATCACTGCCACACCCATTACTCAGAGGTTTTTTATCAATACTTTCTGTTTTTTGGGTTTTTAAATTTAAAAAAAAAATTTTTTTTTTCAACGTTTATTTATTTTTGGGATAGAGAGAGACAGAGCATGAACGGGGGAAGGGCAGAGAGAGAGGGAGACACAGAATCGGAAACAGGCTCCAGGCTCTGAGCCATCAGCCCAGAGCCTGACGCGGGCTCGAACTCATGGACCGCGAGATCGTGACCTGGCTGAAGTCGGACGCTTAACCGACTGCGCCACCCAGGCGCCCCTAAATTTTTTTTAACGTTTATTTATTTTTGAGAGAAAGAGACACAGTGTGAGCAGGAGAGGGGCAGAGAGAAAGGGAGACACACAATCCAAAACAGGCTCCAGGCTCTGAGCTGTCAGCACAGAGCCCGAAGTGGGGCTCAAACTCTCGAGCAGCGAGATCATGACCCTAGCTGAAGTCAGATGCTTAACCCACTGAGCCATCCAGGGGCCCCAATAGTTTCTGTTTTAAATTCTACTACTGTTTACCACTGAAACTATATGTAATATATTTACACCCTTTTTTCTTGATTTATCAACTATAGATATTAGTTATTAACTCCTCATAATGAAAAATCAGGACCGTTTTATTTAAATTTGTAAATTCAGGGGTGCCTGGGTGGCTCAGTCAGTTAAGCATCTGACTTTTGATTTTGGCTCAGGCCATGATCTCATGGTTGGTCCTGGGATCAAGCCCTGAGTCAGGCTCCACGCTGATTGTCGAGCCCGTTTGGGATTCTCTCTCTCTGCCCCTCCCCTGCTCTTTCTCTCTCAAAATAAATAAATAAACATTTTTTAAAAATTAGTAAATTCAACACATGGATGAAAATGAAATACGGCATTTAGCTGTTGAATAATTCCAACCTGCTGCTAGTAACGAATCATCTTTTGCGGTAACACAACCTGGTTGCTACAAACACTAGTTTAATTTGAGAAATACAGTAGTTTAGTAGTAACTTGGATTTAGACACCGATAAACTCCTTCAGGGGACGGGAATGCCTCAGTTCACATCATGGTCCTGCTGCAGATTAACTCTGTGACTGTAAACACATTGCTTAACCTCACAGTGCCCTAGTTCCCTATCTCTTCAAGTAGGAATGATAACTGTATCTCACAGATCTGAATAAGAATCAAATTAAATAAATTGTGCCTTTGAAAATGAGGCATCCTTAGTGCCTTTCCCTTTAGCCATCTGTGCCACTCCTGGGGCTGGTGCCCGGCAAACACGGCAGAGCCCGGCAGATAGGTCAGGCCGCGAGGTCAGGAATCCTCCCTGTGCCCATGCCTTGCTGCTTCTCAGGTTTCAAGCCCCTAAGAGATCTGATGGGATGGGGGGGGGGGTGCCAGCAGGAGTGGAAACTGAACCAGCATTTGAGTTAGCAGGGTCTCTCATGTACCCCAAGAATGGGCAGTCCTAAAGCAAAACCAGAAGCTGCAAGCGGGAGAGACAGATGCCTGTTGCCAGGGGTGGTAGCAATAGAGGCACCAATCCCCTCAGCCTGGAGCAGGATTTAAGTATCTGACAGGGGACAGGGAGCGCGATGGGAGCAGCCGTGGATGTAGGAATCAGATTTCTAAGTTTCTGAGACAGTCCCAGGAATTAGGTCCCGGGACATGAGAGCAGAAGGGGAGAGAGGAGCGCCCGGTTGCAGACAGGAATATGTCATTGTCCTGGGTGACCCAACAGTCTTCCATCGACTTAGCTCTCCGCCTTGGATGCCTCGTTAACTTAACTTGCACGAGGTAACCTGACGATTTTGTATTTCTTTCTGTAAATTATTGTCATTTCCTTTATTGTTTTAATTTTCATGTTAAGAAAAATTTCAAACACACAGAAGTAGGGAAATAATATAATTAGTATATAACATATGTAAGGTACAAATAGTATAAAATACCCATTAACCAAATTCAATCATTATTATCAAGATTTTCCCACACCTGCTTCACTTAAAAATTTTTTTAAATGTTTATTTATTTTTGAGAGAGAGAGAGTGAGTATGAGCAGGGGAGGGGCAGAGAGAGAGGGAGACACAGAATCTGAAGCAGGCTGCAGGCTCTGAGCTGTCAGTACAAAGCCTGTTGCAGGGCTCGAACCCACAAACTGTGAGACCATGACCTGAATGGAAGTCAGACACTTAACTGACTGAGCCACCCAGGTGCCCCAAAACTAAAATATTTTAAAGCAGATAGATAGACCCAAGTCACTTCATCCCTACTCATTTCAGTATGGATCTTTAAAACATATGTACATGGGGCGCCTGGGTGGCTCAGTCGGTTAAGCGTCCGACTTCAGCTCAGGTCACGATCTCACGGTCCGTGAGTTCGAGCCCTGCGTCAGGCTCTGGGCTGGTGGCTCAGAGCCTGGAGCCTGCTTCCGATTCTGTGTCTCCTTCTCTCTCTGCCCCTCCCCCGTTCATGCTCTGTCTCTCTCTGTCTCAAAAATAAATAAAATGTTAAAAAAAAAATTTTAAAAAATAAATAAATGCAACATATGTACACTTTCCTACATACCCTCAATATTCTGCTTTGTATTTATTACTCTCTGTGAGCTAGTTAATAGGAGATGAATATATCCTCAGGGTGTCAACAAAATCAAGTTTCTGACTCTGATGCACAGCAAACGCACTGAGGTGGATGTGCCTGTGAGGACTCTTCTGGTCACCAGGATCCCTTTGCGTGAGCATGGTCTGAATTACAACAATCCAGGCACTCTCACTTCTCATGTGCCTACACACGCACACACTGTGCATACACAGACACACACACAGACACACACACACACACACACACACACACACACATAAAACTAAAGCAGAAATGAAGTAAGCGCCTTCTACACAGTGAAACAGGCTGTCACTGCAGCAATTCTGGTAGGCCATCAAGATAAATGGGGATGCTACCCAGAGAACACCAATGCAAAGTATCATCTATGCTGGCTTGGGAAAGAGAAAACAAGAACGTCAGAGAGCTAGGAAAGTACTGGCTGTTGGAAAGGGAACCGAAAACCATAAGCCACACTAACAGAGGCAGTGTGTCATGCCAGAGAGAAATTCTGCTGGTTCCACCTTATCACTTCTATCCTGGTGTGTGAGAATCTCATTCATCTTCCCTTGCCTTCCTCGCCATACCCACTGGCCTCCTCCTGACCCATGGGTCCCCAAGGCAGTGATTTCATAGGAAGTTCTTCTCTTTCCCATCCTTTCTCTCCATCTTCCCTACCTCCAAGCCCTCCTCTCCAAATGCCTCTTCTATTAACTACCCAGTGCCTTAATTTTATTATTTCTTTCTTTCTTTCTTTAATTTTATTTGAGAGAGAGAGAGAGAAAAAGTGCGCACATGTGTGTAAGTGGGGGAGGGGCAGAGAGAGGGAAAGAGAATTCCAAGCAGCTCCACACTGTCAGTGCAGAGCCTGACACAGGGCTCAACTTCACAAACTGTGAGATCATGACGTGAGCCGAAATCAAGACTCAGAAGCTTGAACGACTGAGCCACCCAGGTGCAACCCCCACCCCCAATGTCTTCATTTTAAACTAATTTTAAGCACTAAAGACACATTTCTTTGGCCTAAGACACATTCAACACATAGCACAGTGTCTGGTATACAATCTCTGCTATGATCTGAATGTGTGTGTCCCCCAAAAGTCACCAGTTGGAATCCTAATGCTGAAGTGATGATGTTACAAGATGGAGACTTTGGGAGGTGATTACGACACAAGGATGGTGCCTAATGCAGTTGGAATCCTAATGCCGAAGTGATGATGTTACAAGATGGAGACTTTGGGAGGTGATTACGACACAAGGATGGTGCCCTCATGAATGGGATTCATGTTCTTACAAAGGAGGTCCCACAGACCTCCCTACCCTTCCTACTCTGTGAGGACCCAGTGAAAAAGCAATGGCTATGAATCGGGAAGAGGGTCCTCACCAGAAGATGACCCTGCTAGTGCCTTCATCTTGGACTTTTTTTGTTTGTTTATTTATTTATTTTGAGAGAGAGAGAGAGAGAGAGCAAGCAGGGGAGGGGCAGAGAGAGAGAATCCCAAGCAGGCTCTGCACTGTCAGCATAGAGCCTGACATGGGGCTTGAACCCACGAACCGTGAGGTCATGACCTGAACTGAAACCAAGAGTCAGATGGTCAACTGACTGAGCCACCCGGGTGCCCCTTGATCTAGGACTTCTAAGCCTCCAGAACTGTGAGAAGTAGATTTCTGCTGTTTCTATGACACCCAGCCTGTGGTATTTTGTTATAGCAGCCCAAACGGAGTGAGATAGCCTGTTGAGAAATATTGGTTAGGGGCACCTGGGTGGCTCAGTAGGTTAAGTGTCTAGTTCAAGCCCCACATCCAACTCTGTGCCAATGGTGCGGAGCCTGCTTGAGATTCTTCTGTCTCCCTCTCTCTCTCTGCCCCTCCTGCTTGCTATCTATCTCTCTCTCAAAAACAAACAAACAAACTTAAAAAAATAGACATATTGGCTGGATGGATGGATGATGAGTGGTTTTAAGTGAAAGGGTAATACTTTACAACCCACATGAGTTCTGATGGAACTTTGCTATGACACTGAGGAGCCATTAGCCAAAATGGGCAACTAGTCATCATAGCTGGCTGTTCACTTGGGAGGTTACCAGAGTGAAAATGCGATACACGTGCCTTTCCCAGCACCACCAGCTACCAAGCATAAGAAGGGAAGAAAATGTCAGGATGGAAAGATGATGGGCACTGGGCTGGGGGAAACCTGAATGCAAACCTTGAGTCCACCATCTTCTAATAACATGGCTTTCAATAAATTATTTAAAGACTTCATGTATCCTTGGGTGCCTGCGTAGTTCAGTAGGTTAAGTATCCGGCTGTTGAATCTGGCTCGGGTCATGATCTCAGGGTCATGGGACAGAGCCCTGCATGGGGCTCTGTGCTGGGCATACAGTCTGCTTGAGAGTCTCTCTCTCTCCCTCTCTCTCTCTCTCTCTTGTGTCCCTGCCCCTCCCCCTACTCTGCTCTCATACACACACACACTCTCTCTCTCTCAAAAAAAAAATTTCATTTATCCCATGTATAAAATGGGGATAATAGTGTCCACTATGCAAGGCTGTTATAAGGATTAAATTAAATGATGTATTTAATTAAAGTTCCTAGCACAGTGCTTAACACATTTTGGGCTCAAAAATCTTGTAATTTTTATGACATGATAATTATTATCATTAAGAAATCTCTGGAGAGAACCTAGGAAGTTATGGTTTATTTGTGAAATAAGCATGGTAAACACTTAAAGTTAACTTTAGACAAAGATGGTCAAATGGTATCTGTAAAAAGAAAAATTAATTTACTTAATTTTTGAGGAAGTAAATAGTGTGTAGGTAAAAGGGAACTGCTTTATATTTTCTACCTTAACACCTTAAAAAACCTTTGACAGATTTCCAAAGGAGAGGCTGAAATAAAAGTCACATAAGATTGGAATGTTTTGTGAGGCCATAAGGAACTAAGCAAACATAAGCAAACATAAGGAAGCAAAAACAATGGGTGGAGCCTGTTGATTCCAGCCAGGGGAGGGAACTAGAGGGCCCAAGTGACAGGTCTTAGAAAGGCAGCAGATATATGAAGGGTGTACTCATCATATTTCTAATTCTGGGTTTCTCGAAGGAAACAGTGCAGTTCTCTTCAGGCAGCTGGAGTCCTATGCACTTGGGATATCTGAGCAAGTGGTAGTTAGACATCAGACAACCAGAGAGTTGACAGCAATGAGAGGAAGTGGGGAAGGAGCCTGGCATTAATCTAACAGTGACTGGAGCAAGCCATGTGCCAGTTACATCTTCTCATTTAAGTCACCACAACCCACTGATAGTAACTCTTATCTCCGTTTGACAGAGAAGGAAACTGAAGCTCAAAGAGATCTTAAAATTCAAGGTCTCTCTGCTAATAAGGGGAGGGAGCTATTATAGACAACAATGCCCCGCCAATAAGCTGAGGTCTGCTGTGGATCTGGTTCCTCTGTTCAACAAATGCTTTATTGAGCACCTACTGCGTGCCAGGCACAGGGTCAGGTGCAGGAGATATGAGCAAAGATAGACAGCCCCCAGTCTCATGGAGCATAAAGCCTAACAAGGGAGTGAGAAGCAGCCACTAGTCAAATAATGCCACTAATGAAGATAAATTTACAAAGTGAGACATGAGCATATGTAACGAATGGACTTGTCTAGACTTGGGGTGGGATGGATGCCATGGGGGAGAGTGGCTCTAGACTTTATCTAGAATTTATCTATTTACCTATTTATCTATTTACCTAGAGTAGGTAAAGGAGTGGTGAAAAAAACCATGCCATATAAGGCAACTGCAATTACAATGTATATCACTTATATGTATAAGTGATCAGGAGGAGGGAATGAGCAGTGAAATCTCGAACAACACTTCTAACTAGTGATGAGTCTAGATCATGGCCAGCAAACTACAGCCCACAAGCCAAATCCAGCCTACACCTGTTTTTGTGCATCCCTTGAGCTAAGAATGGTTTCTCCATTTTTAAATGGTTGAAAAAAATCGAAAGAAGACTAATATTTTGTGGCAGGTGAAAAGTATATGAAATTCACATTTCAGTGTCCAGTGTTTTATGGGAACATAGCCATACTCATTTGCTTATTATCACCTACGGCTGCTTTCACAAGGGCAGAAGTGAGCAAATTCGACCAGCACCAAGGTATCGCTGCAAACCGGAAATTATTTATTATCTGGCCCTTTATAGAAAAAGTTTGCCAATCCTTGGGCTAGTCAGAAGAGCCTATAAATCTGACTCTGTGGTCAGACAACTGACGAGTGAGCTTTAGTGGGAACAAGTGCAAAGTAATGCACTTTGGGATAAAAATATCCCGACTATTTATAAAATGAAGACAGGGCTCTGAGCTGCGAGGTCACAACTCAGAACTAAGCACAACTGGGAGAACTAAAGGCAGTAACAGTAATACTAAGTGATAAAAATCAGCACGCCATGGATGGAGGTGGTTATCTGAAGACTTTACCAGATGGGGGCCTGGGGAATGATTTCAGAAAGACTAAACTAAAATTGAACCAAGAAGAAAGGCTATATTCTTTTCACTTTCGCTCAAAAGTTATATATAGATATCAACAGTCTGAATGGAATCTGGGGGGGGGGGGTTAGTAATAAAGAATTAGAATTTATGCTGTATATACAGGACTAATCAGGGGTGGGTTATCATCTAGACTTTGTCTTATCCAATTCTATAGCTTCAGTGCCTACTTTAGTGACTGGCATATGATAAACACTCAAATAACATTTGTGGAAGGGAAGAAAGAGAAGAAGGAAAGAGGAAAGGGAAGGAAGGGGCACCTGAGTGGCTCAGTTGGTTAAGTGTCCAAGTTTGGCTCAGGTCATGATCTTGCCATCTGCCAGTTTGAGCCCCACATCTGGCTCTCTGCTGTCAGTGCTGCCTGCTTCAGGTCCTCTGTGCCCCTCTCTCTCTGCCCCTCCCCCACTCATGCACATGTGTGTGTATGTGCACTCTCTCTCAAAAATAAACTTTTTTAAGTTTAAAAACAAAAGGGAGGGAAGAAAGAAGGGAAGGAGAGGAGGAAAGAGGGAAAGAAGGAGGGAAATTGGGCAGAATCCATTGGGTTTGAAAGCTGAATGGCAGTTAGCCAGACACTGAGAAGGAGGAAGAACACCCCAGCAGGGAAAAAGGAACACAAAAGGCCAGGAGAGGCCATGAGGCCTGTAAATGATGTCACTGAAACCCCCCAGCCACCTTTGTTCTAGCTGTAAGGTAACTTGGTTTCTCATATTCACTGGTCCTGTGAAGAGGGCATCCAGGGCAGTAAGAGAGTTGTACCCCAGGATAATTAAGCAATCAACCACACAGTAATTTACTCAGTCTCTTGGGGCAGTCTGGCATACACTGACTTCCCCAGCCTCACCCTCAGGCAGAGTTTCCACACCTGCAAAGTTACAGAACTGACTTGGGATCTCCGCGGCTCTAACAGGGTCATGGTACCTTGGGGGTCCTATCTGAGGTAGTTGGCCTCCCTCTCAGACACCTTTGACCTCTTCCATTTCACTGTAACAGGAGGCACATCCTGAGAATTCCCTGAGAACACCCAGCCCAGTGTGCTGCAGGGCCCAACAGGAACAAGGTGTCTTGCCCAGGTAAGATACTCTCCCTGCCCAGCAATATCACGGTTACAGAATCTATTCTTGCTACAAGGTAAACTCATCCCAGTAAACTGTGGCCTCAGGTCTTGGAAATACCCTCCATCCCGAGTAAATCAGGACAGCTGGTTGCCTGCCAGACCGGTTCCTCATTTACAATGGGCTTCTTACCCTACTGTTCCCCAGACTTCACCTGGACCTGCTCCAGAGTTTCTGCTACCTTAAGCCCACTGTAGAGGCAGCTTTTAGGCAACATGCCTGAGCAATGGAAACCTCAGTAAGGTAAAAGGGCCCACAGTGACCACCAGGCTAAATGCAAATAGGCCCATTAGGTGACCCCCCTCAAAATAGCCTTAAGACCTAGTTGACAACTGAGCTACTTACAATGGGGCACAGGTACCAAAAACAAGGTACCAAAATTCCACACATTCTCATACCTCCCCACCTTCCCCCCTTAACTACACCCCACCCCCCCACCCACAGCCCCCTATCAAACAGTCTCTCCTTTGCTGTCCTGCCTGTAGCTCCCTTGCGGTGTATTTAATAAACTTCTATCTCCTTTGTTCTGCCCAGGGTGAATTCTTTCACCACCCACATCACAGGCCTCCACCCAGTTGGGTTGCCCCACACCCACACTCAGAATATTCAGGGTAGCTCCTTCTTGGGGTGTGGGGGGGGAAGCTCACAGTGCGGGCTGGGTGGGTCACTGGGAACAGGATTAAGATCAGAGACTGGGAAACTGAGAAGGGGTTCCCAAGGAACCTCAGCTGCTGGAGAGTTGGTTGTTAAGACACCTGTCTTTCATCTGTGTCTATTTGTTTCTGTGCATACAATGAGGATTAGACAGTATCTAGTATCAGGAAAAAACTCTCATTCTCATCGTTTCTAGTATTCTGAGGTGAGGAAGGCCTACTAATGGGAAGACTGCCTTAAAGCCTATTTGTAAGTGAGTAGAATGTGAGTTAGTAAAATATAAATAACAAAGAGGAGAGTAAAACTTGGTCGATCAGTATAAAACAGCTGTAATAATTACAGTAATTTATACCTAATTACCATATGGCATAGTGATTATGAGGCATTACCCGGTCATGTAAAACATAGACCAAGATCTTTGTGATTAGGGTACTAACTTCTGCTCATTCAAGCATGCTCCTATCTATAGTCATTTTAAAACCATTAGAGGTCATTTAGGTTGGCTTGGTCTTGGGTTTTTTGCTTCAGGGAATACAAGTTAAACAACAGGTGAATTTGTTACATTTGATTCTGGGAAGATCCATATAAGGATACTTCTAAAAAAAATAATTAATGCCATCTTTATTTATAAAGGAATTCTGGGAAAAACTCAAAGCACTTTGCAGATTTTAATCTAATTAATCCTCACAATAACCCTGGGAGGGAGTTTTTATACAATGGCCTTCATTGTTTAAGGCCACCAGTTCTAAGAGGTCACAAGAGTCACTTTGTCCGCAGTTGCTTCTCTGTCTTGGTTTAATTCATAAAGGTTATAATGTTCTCTGAAATAAGTCTACTGTAAGTATAAACTGAGTATTAGTGTTTTAATCATCTCCAATCAGTATGAGACAGATTAATCTCACCACTAAGAATTTCTTAGAAATTAAACATCAGTTTCAAGAAATACAAATGTTTTTTAGAGGGGAATTTAAAGTTATGAATGAACTATGATTAAAATATTTTTTCTTTCTTTCTTTTTTCTTTCTTTCTTTCTTTCTTTCTTTCTTTCTTTCTTTCTTTCTTTCTTTCTTTAATGTTTATTTATTTTGAGAGAGAGCACGAACTAGGGAGAGGCAGAGAGAGAGAGAGAGAAAGAAAATCCCAAGCAGGTTTGATGCTGTGAGTGTTGAACCCAATAGAGGGCTCGATCCCATGAACCGCAAGATCATGACCTGAGCCAAAATCCAGAGCAGATGCTTAACTGACTGAGGCACCCAGGTGCCCCAGATGGTATGGTTTTTAATAGCTCTCTCTAGTAAAGTAAGTAAGGGAATGTTTTCACATGCAAAATTTCATTGGATTCTTACAGTGTTCCTGTGACAGAGGTAGGACAAATACTATTTTCCACTTTTACAGCCAAGAAAGTGAGTTCAGCAACAGTATGGTGCTGGGGATCACTGTGAAAGGATGGCAAAATTAGAGGCTGAAGGAACTTCTCTTGTCTGTGATGGATTCCTAAAGCCTGTCCAAAATCAGCGTTCCACCCTCACCTTCAAGCTGTTACCTCCAGACTCCAGGGCGGGTGTGCTTATGTGTTAAACCCATCCCAGCTCCTATTCCCTCTAATTTTAGCCAGATATGGTTAGAGAAATTCACAGGTACATTTCCTTTAAAAAGTAAGGAAAGACAAAACAAAGGTATGAAAACAATGAACTTGATTCAGCGTTTTAGCTCACAGGTTGGTTTTCCTGACAGATACATGGGTGTGGCCCAGAGACCCTCTCCTTTATCTTCTCACTGTCCAAGAAGGCAACTTGCCTGTCCTTGGGCAATTCTCTTACCTACTTTGCATCCTTCTCTTCCCCTGGAGGAGGGGTTAAACTGACTCTCCAGCCACTCTGTTAGCATAGCACTCCATAGAAAGAAGAAATTATTATACTCCCCATAGTTGTGTATCACATCACTAGCCCTTGTCCATTTGTATCTGATAGCTTTCAACCCCTCCTGAAAAAGATAAGGAGTCACATTCCAAATGCATCCTTTGGAAATCTCCTACAATCATCTATTCCAATGGAGAAAGGAATTCTCAGGTTGGGAATATGCAACATGTGAGCCTGTCAAGTAAGTGGCACCTTTCCCCATACCTCGATTTTTAAAAACTTTTCCACTTTTTCCTTTCTTTTCCAAGAAGGATTTCACAGGGTGATGTTGAAGTCTCAAGGTGCTGGCAAGTCTTTGATATATGGAACAGGGATTTCTCCCAGCACACCTGAAGGAGTCTAGGTGCTTTTCTGCACATCATTCCATTTGTCTGTGAAACTGAGAGGACAGTGCAGGCTAGCGGTTGAGAGCTTGAGCTCTGAAACCAAACTGATCTGGAATTGAACTCCTGCTCTGTTTTTTAGCTGCATGACTCCAGTCAATTTACTTCACTTCCCTGAGACTCCACGTCTTCATCTACTTAAAAAAAATATGAGCTGTCATCGATTGAGCACTTACTATGTGCTAGGAACTACATATGCTATGTTTTACATGCTTTACATGCATCATCTCATTGAATCCTCACCACAGCCTCGTGAAGTGGGTACTCTTATCATCCCCATTTTATATGTAAGAAAATTGAAGCACAGATTGGTTACTTTTCCAGAGACGATATAACTAAATGGTGAAACCAGGATACAAATACGGTCAGACTTTAAGACCCATGCTTTGAATTCTTAACTTCCCCTCTAATGGAAATCAGGTCCCCTGCAGAGGTGCTTGGTGCATAAACAAGCCCCAAGTAAATGTTAGCTGTGGTATTATTTTCAGCATTGTCATTTGTCCCAAGAGATATCTGGGCCACAAAACAGGTTTTGACGAAGGATATTTGGGGGCTATTCTCGTTGACTGCTGGAGTGTGTGTCTTGCAAATGTCAGACTTCTGGTATTACCTAAACAGTTTGTGTGTTAGGGGTTACCTGGGTAAGAAATAGGATAAATGGTTGGCAACTTTTTCTATTTGCCCATGCAAAAAAGTTCTTCAACTGGAAAGAAGTATTAAGTCTCTTATAAAAGAATGGCATGGTGAGCAATAGCTAGCTGAATTGCAGGCAGTACCCAGATTATAAATGGATTATTTTTCAAAAGTTCATTTGTCTGTTGTTATAAATTCTGAATACATAGAAATAAGGTTGCAAATTCCAAGACTATTTACAGAAGTCTATTTATTTAGCCCATTTTAAAGTTCAGTGATAGAAATCATGCCACTAGCCCAAGGACAGGCCTAGGAACAAGGGCGCGCGTGATAAAAGAATAAGAAAAGTGTCTTTCCTGGTACAGAGCAAAGTTGAGATTGAGTATATTCATTATCTATTGCTGTGTAACGAATTATCCCCAAACTTACCATACTAAAACAATGAACATTATTATCTCAGTCTCTGTGGGTCATCTGGGAGTGGCTTAAATGGGAGCTTCTGCTCAGGATCTCTCATGGGGTTTCAGTCAACATCTCCTGGGCTACAAACATCTGAAGGTTTAACTAGGGTGGAGGACCTGCTTCCAATACGGCTCATTCACATCGCTGCTGGCAGGAGGTCTCCATTCTCATCACATGGGCCTTTCCTTGGGGCTGCTTGAGTTCCTCGTGACATGGTAACTCTGGCTTCTCCCAGTGCTAGTGATCCAAGAGAGAACAAGCAGGCAACTACAGTGCCTCTTATGACCTAGTCTTTTAAGTCATCTACTGTCACTTATGTCACATTCTATTCCTTGTAAGCCATTATGCTATTCAATAAGAGCAGCTCACATTCACTGGGAGGGAGATTAAGCTCTACTTCTGGATGGGACAAGTATCTGAATTTGTGAACATACATTAAAATCACTATATAGTTTTTGTTATCCACCCATCACTCTGTCCAGATACCCAGCGATACAAAATAGTAAAAATAAATGGGGACGCAGAACTGCACCCCTTCCCAACAAAGCTTACTGTAAGTACCCAAAACAATCCATGCTCCTGCTTCAACTTTCCTTGAAAACATCTATCCCCTTTCCTTGGATGGAATCCTATTTGAAGAACTCATACTAAAGAGAGAGCAATCACACTCCTGACATAGTTGCTTTGTTCATTTATCTTTCTCACTAGCAGAATTTCAAGCAGTATAACAAATGAAAAACCACTAACCTACTCCCACATTGGGTGGATTAAGATATTTGGGGTTAGGAAAGCACTACTCACTAAGCACTCTCCCTTCAGCTGATAATGAACTGAGGGCCCTGATTATTGAATAATTTCCTAGGCAAGACTTCCCTCCCGGGTCTTGGGAACCATGGGATCTCTGATCCAGGTTTCCTAACCTGACTCCCATGGCTGCAGCTCTGTGGGGATATGGTGGGCATTCAAAAGTGAAAGGATTGCTGGGGAGTTCAAAGGCAGTTGGTGCTCTTGCACCCAAGGCATGCAAGATTCGAAAGTGCATTCTAAATCTTCAGAGGAAAATGATGTTCCATGTGACTTTTATTGCAGATTTTGTAACTTGAAATTTGGCAATCCATGTAGACTACTATCCAAATATGACATCCATTAACACAGGATAAATAGAGGAGTTTGCACTACAAGTCAACTCTGAGTGGAAGCTAGGGGGTTGATCTATGAGTTCTGACAGTGTTGCTGTTTTAAATCTTACTTGAGTCTTAAACCCATTTAGAACATGATGAAAGCTAGGGGACTTGACTCAAGAAAACCCATATAAGCCACAATATTTTGCACATGAATTTAAGGCTTCTAGAAGCCCCTAAAACCCATTCAAGGGCTCTGGATTAAGAATCTCTTAGACTTTCAAGGGAGAAGAGGAGTGGGGAGGCCTATTGCCATTCCATTCTGCTATTATTTTTTAAAGTTTATTTATTTGAGAGAGAGAGACAGAGGGACAGAGCATGAGCAGGAGGGGCAGAGAGAGGGAGACACAGAATCCAAAGCAGCTCCAGGCTCAGAGCTGTCAGCACAGAGCCCAACACGGGTCTGAAACTCCAAGCTCATGACGTGAGCTGAAGTCAGGCTTAACCCACTGAGCCGCCCAGGCACCCCTCCATGTTACTATTAAAAGTTAAATCTTTAAAAAAAATTTTTTTTTAGATATTTATTTTTGAGAGAGAGAGAGGTTGAGAGAGAGAGAGAGAGAGAGAGAGAGGGAGGGAGAGAGAGAGCGCATGAGTGTGAGCAGGGGATGGGCAGAGACAGAGGCAGTCACAGAACCTGAAGCAGGCTCCAGGCTCAGCTGTCAGCACAGAGCCCTAAGCAGGGCTGGAACCCAGGAACCACGAGATCATCCGGGAGATCATGAGCTGAGCTGAAGTCAGACGCTTAACTGAGCCACACCCAGACGCCCCAAAACTTAAATCTAAATCAGAAACTGCTTCTCAGAACTTCTTTTAAATTTGTGGTTGTTAACAGAACCAAAGGCCAAAACGAACACCCCTACTAGATTTTCTGCTTGGGTTTAGTCTATGTTATATGGAGGGAGAAGGGACACTAAGCGAACACACAGGATAACACATACTTGCTGAAAAGCAATAGTAAATATAAAGCAGGCCATAGAACTGCTGACCATAAGCTTTGCTTGCCCTCTCACCCGTGCAGCAAATTTTGTCAACTTGCCAGAGAAGCAGCAACTCGAAGAAAGCAAGCTGCTTAGTTTCTCACTTAGCAAGAAAGCACAAATTCGTTTTCTGCCCAGGATCCGCAACCGAGATCCTGCCCCGAGATTCCTGAGGCCTTCTAGGGTGGAGCGACCTCCCGCAGCAACGCCCAGCCCCAGGCGGGCGGGACCGTTCGAATCTACCCACTCGGACCGCAGGCCCCGGCTCCATCCGCTAGCGCCTCTCCGCCTGGGGAGGCGACAGTGCGGCACCAGAGACTGGGGCTTCCCTGTGAGTGCCCCTCGGGCAGAGCCGGGCGCGCGGGGCTCCGCAGCCGAGACTGGGGCTACCGGCGCGAGGCGGAGGACTGGATGCGGCACGAGCCCCTGCCCCGCCCCTTTGCGGGCGCCGCAGCCCTGCGCCGCGGGCCTGCGTGGGCTCGTGCCGACCCCTCCTTCGCGCTCCTCGCCTGCGGCCGCTGCGGCGCACGCGCGCGGTCTCGCGCAGGGCGGGGAGAGGCGGCGGCCCCCGGCGGCCGGCCCCGAACCTGTCAGACTCGGGAAGCCGGCCTGGAGTTGCGGGCGCGGCAGGCGCGAGGACGGCCCCGCTCCCCGCCCGGCCCCGGGCCGAGCTGCGCGAGTCGGCCCCGCCGAGCCGGCCGGCCGGGGGCGGGGAGATGAGCGGCGGCCCCGCGGCAGCGCCCCAGGTAGATGCGCCGCCCCCTCGCGGAGCCCCGGAGCCTCCGGGCCGGCCTGGCGCCCCCCGCCGCCCCGGGCTTCGGAACTTGTGGGCAGTATTGGGGCGCCTTTAATTTATAGCGTGTTTCGTTTTCCACAGGATGGGGAGGGACGCGCGGCAGTGCCATCGGGAACTGGCTCTCCGGTGAAGTAGGAGCCGCCGGCCGGCCGCCTGCACCGAGCCATTCCGCGCCGCGGCCGCTCAGCCTCTGCCATGGCCGGATCCGGCGCGTGGAAGCGTCTCAAATCTCTGCTACGGAAGGATGATGCGCCGCTGTTTTTAAATGACACCAGCGCCTTTGACTTCTCGGACGAGGTGGGGGACGAGGGGCTTTCTCGGTTTAACAAACTTCGAGTTGTGGTGGCCGATGATGGTTCTGAAATCCCAGAAAGGCCTGTTAACGGGGCGCACCCGGCCCTCCAGGCCGACGATGATTCCTTACTGGACCAGGACTTACCTTTGACCAACAGTCAGCTGAGTCTGAAGGTGGACCCCTGTGACAACTGCAGCAGACAGCGAGAGTTACTGAAGCAGAGAAAGGTGAAAACCAGGTTGACCATTGCTGCCGTTCTTTACTTGCTTTTCATGATTGGAGAACTTGTAGGTGAGTTGTGTGGCCAACTCACTTTCCATTTACCTTGTCCGGAGGGTTGTTGTCAAGCTTTAGCTACACAGGATTTGAGGTTTAAACGTTCTTTTCAGGAAGTTTGTTATTTATCAGTATACCGATCTGGTGATATGGAAAGGCCACACGGTTCCAAAGTGCAGATCAGCCTAAGTACAACATAAACTTTCAGAGATAACTGACATTTTCTTCCAGTTCTCCAAACACCGTGACATCTACTGTAAAGCTAAGGACATGAGCTTCATCGTATATCATTTAACTTCCTCTTTAAAAAAATTTTTAAAAATAATAATCGCCAGGTTAATTTTTGCAACCTTTAAAAATAGTAAACGACCTAGAATAACTTAGAATCATAAAATTATGAAGGTATGAAGTGACCTTACTGAACACCTGCTTTACTTTCTTTTTCACACTTAAGGAATCTGAGGGCCCAAAAGAGGTGTAAATAAGTTGTGAGGACACTTAGCTGGTTAGTGAAAGAGCCACATCTACAGTCCCGGTCTCTATTTGTGTGTGTGTGTGTGTGTGTGTGTGTGTGTGTGTGTGTGTGTGTGTGTGTGTGTGTGTCTGCATTTGACCTCAGGGGTCTCTTCATACTCTTTCCTTTTGTATTTATAGCCAAGAGATTTTCAGAATTAGATACTACTAACCTTTAAAGTGTTTCATTATAGTGAGGATCTGAAAGGAAACAGACGGCTCCCCCAGGGTTTATGAACTTGGTTTTTTCACTTTTTAATTACTCAAGTAATACATTCTCACTATAAAATACATTCTTAGAGATTAATTTCACAGTCACATTAGTGTAATTGCTAACTTCTCTTAGTGACAGTTTACAAAGTGACATAAAAGCAAGGATGTTATTCTGCCATGTTTCTTAACGAGGACCCATGATGAGAATAGAGGTGGCAGTCCAGATTAAGATGCTGGCTGGAGGTTGTATGTGGGAAAATTATATACATTTCCTACCTCATTTTATAGCTCCTCCCCAGTCCTCACTTCAGCCATGCTGGCCTTCTTTGTCCCTATGGCTTACAAAGCTCTTTACTGTCCCTAAGGCCTTCAAACTAGCTGATCCCTCTACCTCAGTGGCTCTCAAACTTTTTTGATCTCACTATATAGTAAGAAATACACTTAACACTGTGCCCGGGTGGGCATGCATGCATACATATGTAGGCATGTGTGTACACACACACACACACACACACACACACACACACACACATATTATATAGCATATATATGTATAATTAAGACAAAAGTCTTATTTCTTGTGATGCATTCTAATATTTTTTCAGTTATTCCCCCACCCCACTTAATTGATTTCATGTTCCACAAAATAGATCAGGGCTTGCAGTTTGAAAAACACTGCTTAACCTTGAGTGGCTTTTCCCAAATCTTCTCTTGACTGGTGTCTTGACATTCATATCTTACTCCAAAAGATACCTCTGAGAGACCTTTTCTGACTGACTAAAGTAAACATCTCCTCTCTCCTGTTCTGTCCCCAACTTTAAAAGCCCAAAGCATGAGATTATCTTGTTTGTATATTCACTTGTTTAATATCTCTCTTCTGCTGAAATGTAAGCTGCGTTCTCAGCACCTAAAACAATGACTGGCACAGAGTTGACACTCAATAAATTTGTGTTGAGTTAATTTTTATTGTGTTAGAGAACTATAAATGCTTAAGCTGTAAAGAAATTTTAAAAGGAGTTAAGCTGTAGCTGATAAGGCATGGCCTCAGCAGACTAAGATTCAATGACTTGCCCAAATTCACACAGCTAGAAAGTTGAGTCAGTCAGATTTAGTGATTCTTGAAGTTAATATTTAATATTTGAAGTTAAAGTCACATTAATCACAATTTTCCCGCTTAAAATTATTTTACCTAAGTAAAAATTAAGATAAAATTGTCCTGACATACTATTTTTAAAATCTGTTACTTGGTAAATGTGGTTTTGTGAAAGCCACAATAAGTATTTTCTTTCAAATATTTATTTTCAAATAGAAAAATCTTTTGTTAATACAGAAATGCTAATACTTAGGATAAGCATTAACAAATATTCAGAATATTAGAGTTAAATTGTATATAGTAGAGCATTTATTAAAGTGTATCAAAAACACTTAGAAATAACGTATCTTATATAGGAAGTATGGAATAATTTAAAAAATGAAGTAATTTAAAGATCTGAAAGAGAAGACTTGATTTTGAATCTTGGCATTGCACTAATTTGCTCTGAGACTTTAGACAGGTCTATTCTTCTTTCATTCAGCAAGTATTTTTTGAGTACTTAACTCTATGCCAGGCACCGTATTAGGTATTGTGGTATGCAATGCAGACAAAACTATTATAATCCCTACTGTTTGAAGCACTTAGTCTAATATAGGGCACGGATATTAAATACATAAATAAATTTAAAATTCATATGGACTTAAGTGTTATGAAGAAAAAAAATTAGGTAGTATAAGACATTGTAACCAAGGGGACATAGTTTATGTATGAGCCAGGTATAGTTAAACCAAAAAAAAAAGAATGGTAGGAGTTATCCAAGCAAAAGGAGTAGAGGAGTTTTCCAAGTGAAGAGAACAGCATGTACAAAGGTCCTAAAAGCCTCCAAAAAGAAGGCAAGTTTGGCTCGAATATAGTAAGAAAAAAGGAAAAGAGACAGGAGCGCCAGGTCAGGTTGGTTCTGATAGACCATGTTAAGAGTGCAGTTTTTTTTTTTTTAAGTTTATTCAATTTTGAGAGAAAGAGAGAGAGTGAACAGGGGAGGAGCAGAGAGAGGGAGACAGAATCAGAAGCAGGCTCCAGGCTCTGAGCTGTCAGCACAGAGCCCGATGCGGGGCTCGAACTCACGAGTCGCGAGATCATGACTGGAGCTGAAGTCAGAAGCTTTACCGACTAAGCCACTCAGGTGCCCCAAGAGTGCAGTTTTTAATTATAAGTACAACGAAAAGCCAGTGGAGCCTTTTAAATGGAGAATGACATGATGGGATTTATCTTTTTAAAATACTATTGTGGCTCTTATGTGGAGATGGATTGGAGAGTGCAAGAATGGAAGCAAGTAAACTATTGCAGGGGTCCAGACAAGAAATGATTATGGCTTGGATTAGTGTGGATGGACTGGTTGAGAATCATTCTAGAGGTAACATTAACAAAACTTACTAATGGTTTAGATATGGGGATTAATGGGAGAGCAGCATCAGGAATGATTCTGAAGTTTCTCATTTAAGCATCTGAGTGTAGAGAAATGTATGTCATTTATGAAGCACGGAGGAAATACAGAGCAGGATATAGGCATCGGCTGAAGGGTTGTTTCAGACATTTTAATTATCAATTGTATGTAAAATAGCCAAGTAAAGATGCCTAGTGCGCTGTTACATATGAGTCAGTAGTCCAGAAGAGAGGTCAAGTTAAGAGATACAGTGTGTAATGCCATCAGAATGTGAAAAACCACCTAGAAAACCCAGGTTTTAGGGAACTCCAACTTTGGAAGTCAGGCAGAAGACAAACTAGGTATTCCAGAATCTCAGAAAATAGAGTATTTCCAAGTGGAAATAAGTTGAAGCTGCTGAAAGGTCTAATAAGATGAGAACTAAAATATCCTTTGGATTTAGTAATGGTTATTGATTAACAACTGCATTTTTATTGGGAATGAAAAAGCTTGAATGAATGAATGCAAACAGACTTCCAGATAAAGATAGCAAATGAACTCATGTATCTAAATGTACTTTCTCCTGAAGCCTCTTTTAAACTATAATAAAGGGAATTTTAAATACACACACACACAAAACCGTTTATCCATCCATATGTGTATGTGTATGTATATCCACAAAGATTGGGAAAACTAGAGACAAGATAAATTTGGGAAACTAGAGATGGATGAAAGAAGTAACTGACTTAATAGACCCTAGGAAGCCAGCTCCTAAGCAAGCAGTTGGGGACAGCCAAGAAGCAACCTAATTCATCAGAATTCATCAGAAATACCTAGAGAATTTATTTGTAAGTTTGTTTATTTATTTATGTATATAGAGAGAGCATGAGTTGAGGAGAGGCAGAGAGAGAAAGAGAGACAGAATTCCAAGCAGGCTCTACGCGGACAGCGTGGAACCTGATGCAGGGCCCATAAGATCATGACCTGAACTGAAATCAAGAATTGGACGCTTAACCAACTGAGCCACCCAGGTGCCCCACACCTAGAGAATTTATTAAATAAAACAAATTGCTGGGGGAGAGTTTCTAATTTCGTAGGTCTGGGATAGGGCCTGAGAATTTGCTTTTCTAACAAGTTCCCAGGGAATGCTGATACTGCTGATCTAGGGACCATACTGAGAACTAACTACTGCACTTCAGAAGCCTCAGTAGGCCCAGAATTGTTTGCACCAGATACCCCTAGGAGTGTGGGTAAAGAGGAAGACAAAGGAAGCTAGTTAAACCCTGTTTAAGAGCCAGTCGGATATAATAATATAATTCCTATCCAGAGAAATAGATTATTTATCAACAAGAATAGGCTAGGGCAGCTGGGTGGCTCTGTTGGTTGAGCGTCTGACTTCTGATCAGGTTACAATCTCACAATCATGTGTTTGAGCCCCACATCAGGCTCTTCTGCTGTCAGCCCAGAGCCCACTTGCGATCCTAACTACCCCCCTCTCCCTACCCCTACCCCACTTTCGCTGTCTCTCAAAACAAACTAAAAAAAAAAAAGATTAGAAAAAAGAATGAGCTGTTGTAAAAAAGAAAATCAGGGTAAAGAGCTTTTCAACAATAAAAACAAAATTTTTAAACTTCATAAAAGTTAGAAGAGAAGATGAATTAAGGTAATCTCTTAGAGAGTAGAGCAAAAAGATAAGAGAAAAAACGTAAGAAAATTAGTGTGTCAATCCAAACTCCAAGTAATAGGAGTTTGAGGAATAGAGAAAGCAGAAGAAAAGAAATTACCAACAATATAGTTTAAGAAATTTCTCCAGAACTGAAGGGTGTACATTTCCAGATTAAAACAGTCAACAAAAACCCAGCAAGTTGGGTGAAAATAAACCCACACCAAGGCGTATCATTGTGAAATTTCAGAATACAGGGAACACTTTGTTATCTGTTGCCTCAGGCAGCTGCAGTGTTGAACAATTCCCTGTGATTGTTTTTGACAAACCTTCCTTAGGGTTTGCATAGGGCAGATCCCCAAGTCAAGTCCAGTGAAAACAGCCTTGCTAGTATGGCCTTCCAGGGAACTACCAGACAGATCCAATAATGCTAGTTCTTTGGGATTGGGCTTTTTAGGAGCTCTAACCCCATTTGATACCTTGCAGTGGCTGCCAGACTGATATTTTCACTGTGCTTGTTGGTTTTCAGGGCTACCACAGAGCTGGAGAGAGGGAGATGGGTCCAAGGCGAATTAGAATGCCACAGAGCTCACTGTTCTTATAAAGATTCAGTCATTTTCCTTGAATTAATACTTCCTGTGTCAGCCTTTGGTTAATTTCCAGGGTTCTGAAAAAGCTGATTTGGACCATTTTTGCACATATTCTCCCAGCTTTTGTGGAGATTATTTTCAGAGGTCCTTAGTTTGCTAGTTTTGCTGATCATTATCAACACGTGGCTCTTTAAATATGTTAACTAAAATTAAATAAATTCAACTCCTCAGTTGCACTAGCCATATTTCAAATGCTCAAAAGTTACATGTGACTAGTGTCTACTCTACTGGACAGCATACATAGAATATTTTCATCATCTCAGAAAGTTAATGGACAATACAACTTTGAGGTATTATTTTTATTTTATAAAGAAACTGAGGCTCAAAAGTATTAACTAACTGGCTGAGAGTTTCAGAGAGTCTAAAATCTCATATTATTAACTACCAAGTTATACTTTCTCTTAGTGATTTTAGCTTTTTAATGTCAAGGGAATACATAAAAACTGGTATTTGTATAGAGCACATTGAAGTAAATGGATGTGATTTCAAGATCGCCAGCTTGTGTCCTGCTGCTCTTGGCTGTGCACACTCATCCCAGAAAGAGAGGGAACAGTGGCTCAGCACACTTAATGTGTCATAATACCCTGACCATGAAGTTCACTGTAACAGTGATTCTCAGAGGTACCAAGACTAGAAGCGTCGATGTCACCTTGGGAACATGTTAAAAATAGAGATTCCCAAGCCTCATCCAGCTCTATTGAATTAGAAATTCTGGGAGTGGGGCAAGCAATCTGCAGTTTAACAAATCTTCCAGGTGATTCTGATACACAAAAGTTTGAATGCTTGGCATAAAAAAGCTTATTTAATGAATGGTGCTAGGAAAATTGATTCACCATAATAGAACAACATACATATATGTATACACACACATACACATCTATGAAATGAATTTTACATGCTGCATATACATATAATGGCTGGAAAATCAGTGTTAAAAATTGTGCTCTAAATACCATGTTTAATCCTTCTGAAACATTGCTGTCTATAACCAAGGGAATCAGTTAAGGTACTAATTAGTTAATGTACTCATGTACATTAAAAAAATGTCTTCCATTTAATTTTGTGTTCAAACCCTCACAACAAGTGAGTATCTACCTTTACCTTTTTTGTAATATTTACATATTGTGGTTATTAATTTCAGTGTCTAATAAGATTAGTAGTTTGAGTAAAAGCTGCAGTGCTAAACCACAAAAATTTCTGTGTGTTAGCCTCCAATTTAGTGGTACTTAATTTTTTAAGGTCATTGACTCCTCAGAGAATCTGTTCTTAGAAATGAAAATTTTCTTTTTTTTAATTGTTTTTAATGTTATTTATTTTTGAGAGAGCGAGCAAGCAGGAAAGGGGCAAAGAGAGAAGGAGAAACGGAATCCAAAGCAGGCCCCAGGCTCTGAGCTGTCAGCAGAGTCAGATGGGGGGCTGGAACTCATAACTGTGAGATCATGACCTGAGCTGAACTCGGACTTAACCAACTGAGCCATCCAGGCGCCCCATGAAAGGGATGTTTTCATCACAAAAATATATGCATATTTAGTGTTCTGTATAAAATTTCAGAGTACCTTGATTTAATTGTGATTGGATAAATACTTAATTGAAAGTTGATGTTTTGTAGGATGTTACATATTTTTGGTTTGATTGCTTATGTTTATTATTTTAACTAACGTATTCCTTCTTCTCTCTCATCTTTACTCCAAGGTGGATACATTGCAAATAGCCTAGCAATCATGACAGATGCACTTCATATGTTAACTGACCTAAGTGCTATCATACTGACCCTGCTTGCTTTGTGGCTGTCCTCAAAATCTCCAACCAAAAGATTCACCTTTGGATTTCATCGCTTAGGTAGGTAATTGGAGTTTCTTTTGGTTTATCAAGTTTTATAGTAAAACCACAATGAACTATAACTAGCCTTTGATTAACTGAAATCTTTCTGGTGATAACCTATTTGAAAAAAGCAAATGACAACAGATGAACAAGATTTATTCAGGTACATATATTCCAGGGTACATTCAGCCTAGTCAGCTAAACTGCTTACACATGTAAAATTATATGGTAATCATTAATCTTTAAGTGTTGATCCCTATTTCCTGAAGATGTTATCAGAAAAGAAGTTTACCTTCATTTTATTCAACCAGGCAAAACTACATGGGTTTGTTAATGTGTATTAACTTTTTTCTTTCACTTCAGGTGTTCCAACCAAAGCTACTGTAGCCCAGATCTTAAGCAGTACTGTCATAGGTATAACATATACTGTGTGGCTGACCTTCACTGCTGCCACTGTATCAATATAATTCTGTAAGTGCTGACAAAGATTCTTTGCTTGACCAAAGTTTAGTCAGTCTCCTGAACCTTCTCCCAAGCCCATCTGTGCACTTCCTTATAAAATCTTATTTTAGCAAAAACCCTTCTAAGCCAATTTAACAGCACCCCCACTCTTAATGTCTGATGGATTATCCCCTAGGCGATGTCTCATTGCACTGGCTTGTGTCTAGCGAGAATTCTGTTATGTCCGTTTAGCCAGAGTCCCCATACTCCTGATGTTTCCCCTTAGTAATTTTCCATCCACTGACTCCCACCTTGCTCCATGGCTGTAAATTCCCCCTTGCTTATTCAGTGTTCAGTGTTGAGCCCAATCTCTTCCCCCACTGCAGAGTTCTGTTACAGTGGTCATGTAACCTATCTTGGTAGCTTCCTCTCCCTGAATAAAGTCTTCTTTACCATGTGTTGACAAGTGTCATTAAAATTTTTTTCTTTCACTGTACACATATTTTTATTTTACTATTTTGAGCAAATAAGAATTGAGAGTTAAAATCATACATTGTTATCCATACAACTCTTTCCTGTGTTACTGTGTTTTTAGATTTTTTACTTATTTTTAAAATATGTATAAGGCAGTTACTTGAACTAATATGTGAAATGCCATATATCCAGATGTCATTTGCTTAGAACCCAAAAATTGACATTTAGGTGGCTTCAGCAAAACCTATCTTAAAGAACCAGAATTAACAACTTGTAGTTTAATTTTGTAGAGACACTGACACTCTATCAGTATATCTGCTGTCACTGACACTGCTAATATATCAATCAGTTCTTCCCCTTCTTGGTTACTCTTCTAAAATTTAGTCCCTGGGCCTTCTGTGTAAAACTTGACATTGTGCCTTAAAGGCTATATATTTCAAGGAGCTATCCTGATTATCAGATTGGGAAATTATTTGGCATCCCTTCCCCTTAGCTGCTTGCTGTACAGGAGAGCTGATGCCCTGAGTGAGGTGTTTCTGTTGTTTGTTAAGCCACTGCATAGCGTACATTGGGATGTGTTCCTAAAACACACCCCACTGTTTACCAACATACTATACGCTCATTTGTTACCTGATTGCCTTGGGCCTTTTAAACAACTTCAAGATTATTTTCAAACTTTAATTTCTTGTGATTTAAATGCCTTCAATTTAAGATCTGACACTCAAACACAGCATCATGGAATGGGGGTTTTTACCTTCCACTACTATTTGGAAGAGTGCATTTCATTTTGTCCTGTGGCTCTTAAACTTTTAGGTTATAGAGCATTTGGAATGCTAATGAAAATGGTGGAGTTCTCCCCCAGAAACATGCAATAACAGAATATAGAAAGTCCCACATATAATAAGAACCTATAATCATGAAAATTCTGTTAGATATCAAAGTAGTACTTAGTGTTTCTCTAGGTAGTCACTTTGTTTCATCATAGATAACAAGCACTATGAAAACATGAGAGAAAACAGAACTTGCTGTTCTATTTATCTCTGCAAGTTTCTGTGGAGAGTTGAATCTTCCTTTTTCCTTAAAAGTACAAAGTTCACACTTGTGGCCTAGATATCAGCATTTGACTCCTGTCTCTCCTGAGAGTTCCTTGAAATAAAAACAACAAAGAGAAGCAAGGGATTGGGTCACCAATAAGCAAGAAATTTCTGGAAGTTGAAAGATAGATGGGAGTGGGTTGGAGGAAGAAACAGGGAAGCTGTAGCCTAGAGTACACTGAGCCAGGACCTGGATCAGCCCAGCAGATCTCCAAAGAAGAGCCAGGGACAGAGATGAGTAGGAGGGAGAACTGGGGCTGAAAATAAGCACAATTAATTGAATGGCTATAAATGGGAAACTGTTGCACAACATTGTGCCTATACTAAAAGCCACTGATTTGGGCACTTTAAATTGTTGAAATGGTGAATTTTGTCTGAAGTTTTTAAAAGTCATCTAAAAAAAAAAGAGTTGTTAAAATCTAGGTAGATGAGTATTTCCCAAAGGTACAGAGGGACTCAAATCTTCACTAGAAGGGCCTTTTGGGATCTTCATTTTCTTCTTTGCATTCCAAAATTTTATGAGGCTATATCTAGATATAGAACTTACTTCACTTATTCTGCTCTTTGGGGGAGGATTAAAAAGACAAGGATATGTAGAATTGAATAAGGCTGTAAAACAAAGCAGTGGCTGTCCTGTGTTCCACAAAATATATTGCTTCATGAGTAATCTCTTCACATTCTGTAGGAGAACGTATGTTTATATTGGACACTTTTAAGTAGTGTGCCTCCTGTGTCTTGGGGATTCAGGTCCTAAAAAAGCGCTGCAGAAGGAATCCCCTTCTGGTGTGTTAACTGTCGTTGAATTTTGTTTTGATGCAGGGTAGGGGGAGGGGGTAAGACAGGAGTTGGTTTTTTTCTTTGTTGATCTGTCTTGTAAATATGTAAAGTTTATGTGTTGCAAGAATAAACAATTAATTTCTAATACAAAGGATTTCCTCAGAGAAGCCTTGTTTTCATTCTGTCCCCTCCATCCCTTCCTCTAATCCCACTCCTTATTAGTAATGATTTTTTTTTAATTTTTTTTTTAACGTTTATTTATTTTTGAGACAGGGAGAGACAGACCATGAACGGGGGAGGGGCAGAGAGAGAGAGGGAGACACAGAGTCCGAAGCAGGCTCCAGGCTCTGAGCCATCAGCCCAGAGCCCGACGCGGGGCTCGAACTAACGGACCGTGAGATGGTGACCTGAGCTGAAGTCAGACGCTTAACCGACTGAGCCACCCAGGCGCCCCATTAATGATTTTAAATTTGTTTCTGACCTATCCTTCCAGCATTTCCTTTTGAAAGTACAAGAGAATATATACATACACCTCACCACCTTACTTTATGTGTTTTTCATACATGTTCATATCCTGTTACCTGTCACCCTTTCTTATGCAAAAGGCAGCATACTGTGTACCCTGTTCTAGACCTAGAGGTGGGTGCCTGTGAACGATAGTCAGATATTAGTAGTACCATTCCTTAAATATATTTCCTTTTTGTTTGCTCATCACACTTTATGTATGCCTAATAGCATTTATCACATTTTTATAGCTGTTTTTTATGAAACCATATCTCCTAGACCATGAATGAAGTAGGAATGGAAACGTAATATTAAACTCTGTAAGTGCAGTATAAGAGATTATTAATTGTTGCATAGTCAGGCTGAGTAAATAAGGACATGAAAACTGTGAAACAGATTATTTAGTATAGCTCATGAACCTCAAATCATTGTGTTTGGGGTGCATTAAGCCAGTTTCCAAACTAGGAATAGGGATATTTTTGAAATTTGGGGACTAATATATTTGGGACTTGAAAACATTTATCTGTAATTCTGAAACTGTGGTCATGTTCACAAACTACACTATAAAAATTTATATGATCCATAACATAACTGAGTACTGACTTCTAGATCCCTTTGACATAGTAAGAAATTAGTCAAAAGAGTGTTTCTTCTTGGTGTCAGTCAGGGGCAGCCCTGTTTTTTACCACTTTTAGAGTTTTGTGAATAAATTGTCTTTGGTTCAGATCAGAGATCTGCAGTTTTACTAGCTAATAAGACCTTTTGGGGAGTGATTTAATCTAAGTACAAATTTTTGCGTTTGGTTTTCTTTTTTTTTCTGTAAAATAGGAATGATAGTACTTCCACTGCAGAATTGTAAAAAATACATTAAGGTGGTAAGATATAAGTACCTACCTAACCTGCTACCTGGCACAGAGTAAACTCCCAATAAAAGTTAGTTCCAATCTTCTTTTCCTTCCCTCTTCTCCCTGCCCACACTTACCCACACTTTTCATATCTTTGAAAATGGTCCACGCCCCCAAATTGCCTGCCTTCCCTCCCTGCTAATTGGAATTCTTCTCTTTGTGTAACTGTCTAAGCTAGGTAGGAGAAGAGAAAGGTGATTCATCCTGATGATTAAGCAACAGTTTAAAAATTTTTTTAATCTTTTATTTATTTTTGAGAGAGAGACAGTGTGAGTGGGGGAGGAAGAGAGAGAGAGAGAGAGGAACACAGAATCCAAATCAGGCTCAAGGCTCGAACTGTCAGCACAGAGCCTGACATGGGGCTCGAACCCATGAACCATGAGATCATGACCTGAGCGAACTTGGATGCTTAACCGAGCCACCCAGGCGCCCCTAAACAACAGTTTTTAAAGATGAAGTATTTAACTCAGGTCTTTTGTAGCACTTTTGGCAATATAAAATTTATTTTAGCAAAAATCATTTAGTGAAGGTGAGAGAAAAGTGGTTTTAGTTTGAGGAGAAAAGCAAGTGGCCATCCCAGGAGTCAGTTCCATTCTGGTGATACATTCCTTTCCTTCATGTGAACTCAGAGATTGTGTAAAATCATTCAGGTTTTTCTGTTTTTCTTTTTCTTTTATTACATTACAGTGGCAATTCTTTTGTGGGAAAAGGGAGAGTTGGCTAGGAACCATTATATGAGCTATTTTTAAATGCTTGGATTTATTTGACTGTGGGTATGTCCTCTTTTTCTGGAAGTTAAAAACCTTAGAACTTAATGAAACATACTATAGGAGAAATCCCACAAATCCTTAGGAGGAATAGCACTATCTGCCAGACAAGGGGAAATGCTGTTCTAAAGAAACTGTGAAAACCCTTGCTTGCTTTCTACTTTTATCCTTCTCTATGGATTAGGAGCATAATTGACTCTTATTTATGGCTTTTCTGTCACTTCTTGGGCTGAAGAAGCTGCATGGCTTAGATAAAGATAGAGATAAGATGAAAGGACTATAGTAAGCAGAGTTGTCTGTATTTGAAATAAAAAAAGCAAAATTTACATTTTGGCAATGCGAATCATCAGCCTAGGTTAATGGCAAAGTGACAGTGTAGGAGTGTAGCAGTGTGTGGTTCCACTCAGCAAAGACCTAGGCAGATCTGGCTAGATGATGGTTGTCCTAAGGTAGGTATATAGTTGTAATGTTAATTCTGTGTAGTTTGTTATTTTATTCCCTGATGCTAAAGGAGCAGAAAGTTTTCAGCTAAAAAATCTCTTCCCCCATACATGCAGCAAAAAAAAACATCATCTCTTCTCCTTAGTGATTCATTTTAACAGCTTCCTCCCACCCCTGACAAGAATTATGCCTATTAATTATTCACATCTTAGAATTAATTCATATCACCTGAACATCTGGAAAAGAATAGGTGTGTCCTAGAAATGGGAGTTTTTACTAAGGCTGAAGGAAGCCATGAGTGAGGTGGTCAATGTTGGACAGCCAAACGTCAATTTGACAGTGCTGGGTACCTTGGGTGTGGGGTAGAGGGAGTGGTGAGAAGGCAGGAAATAGAATTGAGAATAGCAGTTGAAAGGATCCAAAGATGAACTTTGCAGTTTAGCTTGGTGTTCTGGTGGCAACAGTGGGCCACTGAAAAATGTCTTAGCCTGAATGCAGTAGGACTGTCTGTGATTAAGTCGAAATTCAAATACACGTTTGGAAATTTTAGCCAAATCCAGCACAGCCTACTGATTTTCCTTCTGTTTCCTTCCTATCTTTTGTTGGAAGAAGGTAGTAGCATAAAAGGAAATACAAGAGACAATGTGTCTCCATTCTCCTTCCCTGTTCGTTTTTGTAAACCTCTGAAACCTGTCTTTAGATGTTTGCTATAATTTTTTGAGGCAATAGAAAGACAAACATTATATAATTTGAAGGAAATCTGTTCATTATTGGCATCATAGCATTAGAAAAGTTAGCAGTTATGATAGGCCAGTACATCTGGCCACACTCATGGAAAACAAAGTATGCTTGGGTTGAGTTTGGTTTACATAGTTGAAGCAGATTGTTAATCATTCACTGAATCGATGCTCAACAGGTTAATTGAATGAATAGTAGTATACCTTGGGGAGACCAGCAGTAAATATATACACAAATACAACATAATTATAAATTATGTTAAATGCTATGAAGTAGGGGCACCTGGGTGGCTCAATTGATTAAATGTCCGACTTCAGCTCTGGTCATGATCTCACAGCTTGTGGGTTCGAGCCCCACGTCGGGCTCTGTGCTGACAGCTCAGAGCCTGGAACCTGTTTCAGACTGTGTGGGTGTCTCTCTGTCCCTGCCCCTCCCCTGCTCGTGCTGTGTCTGTCTCTCTCAAAAATGAATAAACATTAAAAAAAATTTAAATGCTATGGAGCAAACGAATATGGTACTATGATGGAGAATAACTGGAGGACAGAGAAGGAAGGACTCAGTGTTTTTCATATGAACCTTGAAAACCTCTAGTTTTGGCAATTTATAGATGTGTTAAAATATGCATTTTTCACACTTTATAGTACTGTCAAAACTTGATAATCATCTGTGTTTTCTCCCATTTGATTTTTTTTTCTTACCATTTATTAGCCATTCAAACCAAAACTGTTTATTCTCTGTGTGTGAAATTCAGGGTATATTTTAAAAGACCTAAGTGATGTAATAATAACATGTATTCACTCACCTTCCTCTTCCAGTGCTACATTTCAGTCAGGTGGAGTGAGTTAATTATTTGTGTGTAAAGTAGCAAAATATGTTAGAACTACTATAATAATAGGTTTTCTAGAATTTCCATAAAAATCTTTCAAGAGTTTTTAATTTATGATACATTTCCATTTAGTCAAGTTTACCTAAAGTTACCGGGGTAGTAACTTTCACAGAAATCTGGGTTTTTGTTTTTGTTTATTTTTATTTAAAAATTTTTTTTTAATGTTTATTTATTTCTGAGAGAGAGAGAGAGAGACAGCATGAGCAGGGGAGGGGCAGAGAGAGGGAGGGAGACACAGAATCCGAAGCAGGCTCCAGGCTCTCAGCTGTCAGCACAGAGCTCGACGTGGGGCTTGAACTCACGAACCATGAGATCATGACCTGAGCTAAAGTCGGAGGCTTAACCTGAGCCACCCAGGCGCCCCAGAAATCTGGGGTTTCAATTGTGAAAGTTCCTGGGTCTCCCTTCAAAGATGAAAAATCCGTATGTTATGTACTCTTTTTTTGTTGAAAACCTTTATTGTATGTTATGTGACCAGAGACTAACCCAGAGCAAGAATGAGAGGAGTAGAGCAAGTCATAATGTGGTTGTTGATGGAAAGCTTCCCTCTCTCTTAACTGTTGGGGGGCAAAAATCTTGCCTATGTTTATCTGCATTCCATCATGTTAAAGATACTATGGGGAAAAAAAATCTTAAACGCTCATTCCTCCCATTCTTGATATTTCACCAAAATCTCATTTATTCATAGTGAAAGAGCTTCTATCAAAAGAAATGATCATAGTAGTACTATTAGGATTTTTAGCTATATACTATCATCTGTGCCTTATACTTCTCAGTTATAAATCTCAGCCCTAAAAATCTATTTCAGGTTTTCTTTTTCTCCTTTTGCAGTTATCGGTATCCTGTCTAGAAGACATTTTGACAGGTGATTAGAATAAAAAATAACAGATGAGGGGCGCCTGGGTGGCTCAGTCGGTTAAGCGTCCGACTTCTGCTCAGGTCATGATCTCACAGCTTGTGGGTTCGAGCCCCGCGTTGGGCTCTGTGCTGACAGGTCGGAGCCTGGAGTCTGCTTCGGATTCTGTGTCTCCCTCTCTCTCTGACCCTCCCCGTTCATGCTCTGTCTCTAAACTAAATAAACATTAAAAAAAAAATTAAAAATAACAGATGGATGTCTTTGCTTTTCACCAAGGGAACTAGACATGAGGCCATTCCTTACTGATTACCGGAAAAGAGATATTGATACCAGGATCCTAATATGTTATTTTGGAAAGTTCTAGGAATCAGCTGGATTCCATTACTCTTAACTGTGGGCAAGCATTGGGATCCTTTTATGCTACTCACATGGGTGAAAACTGGTATGGAGAACTGTGTGTTCCGTGACAGGAACCCTAGTGGGCCTTCTAAGTATGGGAATCCTCCCTACCAAAAATCTGGTCATGCTTTAGTTTGACTTTCACTTCATTTATTTATTTATTTTTCAATGTTTATTTTTGAGAGTGGGGGGAGAGGCAGAGAGAGAGAGAGAGGGAGGGAGGGAGACACAGAATCCGAAGCAGTCTCCAGGCTCTGAGCTGTCAACCCATACACCAAAGCAGGGCTCGAACTCACAAACTGTGAGATCATGACCTGGGCCGAAGTGGATGTTTAACTGACTGAGCCACCCAGGCGCCCCTCACTTTATTTTTTTTTAAGTTTATTTATTTATTTTGAGAGAAAGTGCAAGTGTGAGCAGGGGAGGGGCAGAGAAGAGGGAGAGAGAACCCCAAGCAGGTTCTGTGCTGTCAGTGCAGAGCCAGAGGGACATGGGGCTCAGTCTCACCAACCATGAGATCATGACCTGAGCTGAAATCAGGAGTTGGATGCGCAACCGAATGCGCTACTCAGGTGCCTCCATTTTACTTTATTTTTCAATGTGTTTTTGCTTTATCTGAAAGTTCACAGTAAGGTAATTTTAAGTGTTTAGGAAAATTATCACTGGGAGGTGGGGTTGCCAGATTTAGCATGTGTTATGTGCATACGCACATTCTTTCAAGACACCCAGTATGTCTGAAAAATTGCATGGGACATACTTATACTAAAAAATTATTTGTTGTTTATCTGAAATGCAAATTTAACTACACATTCAGTGTTTTTTATCTGGCATACCTACTAGTGTAACTGTATCATTTACCATCCAAACCAGGACACTTTTGAGAGTAAAGTGGAGCACTTTTAATAATTTTGCCAGGACAACAGACATATTGGGACTATCCCAAGAAAACTATAAAGTATTGTCAGCCTAATTATAAGAGGTTCTGAAAGGATTTTTGATTACTGGTTTTAGATTTTCATAAGCAATCACATCTTTATGTCATTAACTTGTATTACTATGAATCTTTATAAATGTAAAGTGTATTGCTTTATAATTTTATATTAAGAAATATGACTAAGGCATCTTGACACATGATTGAAGTTCTCTTTTTTGGGAAGGTGTTGGGGGAAGAGTTTGAGAAGAATTGGTTTTATTTATTGAGTGAGTGAATGAGTGAGTGGGAGCAGGGGAAGAAGAGAGAGAGAGAGAGAGAGAGAGAGAGAGAGAGAGAGAATCCCAAACAGGCCCTGAGCTGTCAGCACAGAACCAGATATGGGGCTCAGACTCACAAAACTGCGAGATCATGACCTGAACCAAAATCAAGAATTGGATGCTTAACTGATTTAGCCATCTAGGTGCCCTGGTATTTTTTTAAGTAAACTCTAAAGCCAACATGGGGCTCAAACTCATGACCCCAAGATCAAGAGTTGCATGCTCCACCATCCGAGCCAGCCAGGCATGCCAGAATTGGTATTAAATATGAATTCTAAAGATAAAATTCTCTTACTTTGTGAGTTAAATGAAGCCACCACTAAGTACATGAAATTATGGTTTAAAGATATTTTAATTACTTTTTATTATATATATGTGTATTTTACTATCAGCAGTTATAACTTAGGACAAGAAATTCTGTATGTTTTCTGTCTTGTATTTGACTTAATTCTTCTCTTCTAACCTGTGTACTTCTTGTTTTGGGGGATATAGTAAATAACCTATTATTCACATTTAGCTCACCCTTCTTAATTTCATAGCCTTTTATCATCTGCCCTTGCTCAACCTAACTTCATTTTGCAAATCCACCCATAGATATTTGCTACATGACAACTACTCTGCTGAGTGCTACAGTAAATGTGACATGGGAGGAACTGGTCCTGTCCTCAAGCTGCTGAGAGTGTGCACTTGATGTGGTAGTCTCTCCACAGCTTTGTATATTTCACATTGTTTTTCTCTGTCTTCTTAACCCCGTCTCTTTTGAAGTGTGATGATTAGTATGTCAGAAATAGGCGTAGCATGGTTTTGAATAGGAACTGTATGTTGTCTTATTCCAACATTTGTTCAGCTGATGCACAGGATTTTATTGGAATTTTGTCTACATTAATGAGAGGTGTTCAGGAAACAGCTTAAAACAACTACTAGATAATTTTTCTGTGCTGTAACTTATGCATCAGAATAAAAATGTATCAAAGTTCAACAGATTTGAACTGCCTGAGGAACCTTCCAGCAATGAGTTGACTCAGATAACAGTTTCCCAGATTGTTTTACCTTTAACAAGATTGCCTGGTTTCTCTAAAGGAAAAATTTTCTTTACAAGTATTTTCTTGCTTTTATTGTTTTGATTATCAACAGTTGTTTTATATTATAATGTTGGTTAATTATTTAAAAATGTAAGTACTTCCCATTGCCCTATTTGTGTTATCTTGAAAAGCTATAAAATTATTTCTACTGTATACTCACATGGTAAAAAGTTTATATGATATAAAAGCATATATAGTGCAGTCATCCCTGTCTCCCAGCCACCCATTCTTTTCATAACCAGTTTTTTGTCAATATTTTATATATCCTTTAAGAGATTACATGTACAGATATTATTATATATTCTTTTTTCTTTTCACATAGTAACATACCATATGCACTCTTGTGTACTTTGCTTTTTTTATGTAACACTGTATCTTAGAGATTACTCCTTATCAGAACATAAAGAGCTATAGCCCTTTTTTTAACAGCTGCATATTATTCCGTGTTACAAGGCCCCTACTAATCACTTTATTGTTTTCAGTTGCTTGCTGTTATATACAGTGCCTGAGGAACAGCTTCATAACATCTCATTTTGCACATGTGCAACTCAATTAGCATGAATGTGTATGTCATTGCAAGAAGAATTTCTGCGTCAAATTGTATTCACGAATAGTTGAATGTCTTATTGTTTTTATGTCTAATTGTTTTTCTTTAAAGGTAATACATATCTGTGGTAAAACTTAAAACCTTACTGAAAAGAATAAAATGAAAAATAAGTTCTCCAAGCTTCTAGCCCCACTTCCTAGATGTAACACTTTGTTGTCCTTCTTGTGATTATCAACTTGCCTAATACTCATTTTTCTTTTTTTTTATTGTCTTTTTAAACATAAATGGCTTTATGATATTCCAGTATATGGATATATCATACTTCATCCAGTAAGTTCCTGATTGGTGGACATTTAAGATGTCTCCAGATATTTTTTGATACTAGTGAGGTTACAGTGAAGAACCATGTAGATACATGTATTTGCATACATATCATGTGTTCGTTCTATTGAATAGATTCCTTGAATCAAGGAATACATGCATTTTAAATATTGATTCATTTTATAAACTGCTCTCCAAAAAGATAGTTCCACTCAATACGTCCACCAGTATATCCTTGCTAACTCTGGTTAGTAAGATCAGAACTTTTTAATCTTTATGTGTTTAGTAAATGACAAAACACAATCATATTCTTATTTGAACTTCTTGTATTATGATAAGTTGGTCATTTCTGTTAATTTTCTATGTGTTAATATTTGTGTCCTTTACACATTTTTGTTATGGGTTGTTCACTTTGGTAGTGATTTGTAAGTGTAGTCTTCTATTAGGAAGTAGTCTGTGATCATGTATGTTAGAAATAATTTTTTCTCAGTTTTTCAGTTTTTACCATGTGTATGTTCTGTTAAATATACACAGTTTGGACCCTAAAGAGATGAGGGAAAGGTGGAGAGTGCTGGGAATGAATTAGTGGAAGATCCAGAGAAAACTACTAAACACATTTTAAATAAGGAAAATAACATGACAGAAATGATACAGTGTTTTTGTCTCTTTAGAGGAAAGATATAAATAAAAGATTGTGAAGTGTTCAGTTTGTATGAAGTGTAACAGCACACAGATATATCACTTTTTTATATTTTTCCCTCCAGAGGTTTTATCAGCTATGATTAGTGTGCTCTTGGTGTATATACTTATGGGATTCCTCCTATATGAAGCTGTCCAAAGAACTATCCATATGAAATATGAAATAAATGGAGATATAATGCTCATCACTGCAGCTGTTGGAGTTGCTGTTAATGTAATGTAAGCTCTATTTTTTTTTAACGTAATAGCTTTATTTTTTAGACTAGTTTTAGGTTCACAGCAAAAATTGAGCAGAAGGCATAGAGATTTCCCATATATCCCCTGCCTTCAAACATGTGTGGCTTCCGCATTATCAGCATCCTTCAGCAGAGTCATGCATGTGTTACAGTTGATGAACCAACATGAGCACATCACCACACAGTGTCCCTAGTTTACATTTGGGTTCATTCATTCTTGGTGTTGTATATTCTTTGGGTTTGGACATTATGGTGTCACACTCTATATTGTTTTCACATCGATATTTTTAAGTACTGTGAACTGAGAGATTTTTATACATGCATTCAGTAATGTGCAGTGGTATTTTTATGTATTTTAAAATTATATATGTTAAATATGTAATTTTTCTTATGCTAATAAAACACTTGGAATTATAAATTCCTCACTAGTTTGCTCAATTATGCTGAAGTTTGACCAACAATGAGGAATTTAAGTGGGACAAAGTTTTTTTTAACTTTTATAATACTTTTGTATTAATAAGATATTTTTAACTACAAACTTCTTTCCCTAAGAATTATGAAATTTTTAGGTTTATACTTAATCATTTGGATCAGCAGTCAGCAAACTTTCTTGTAAAGGGCCAGACAGTAAATATTTTAGGCTTTGAGAGCCATGCAGTCTGTTTTGCAGCTGCTCAACTCTGCTGTTACAGAACAAAAGCAGCAACATGTAATAATGTAAACAAATGAGCATGGCTGTGTCCCAGGAAAACTTTGTGTACAAAACCAGGCATTGGGCCACATACGCTTTACAGACCATGGTTTGCCAATCCCTGCCCTGGCTTCCATTCCTACTTAAAATCAAATCAAAATCCTTACCATCACCTTTTTGATAAGATCCTGTGTACCTCTCTAACTCATATCCTAGCATTCTTGCTCACTTTAGCAACAATGGTTATCTTGCTTTTTTGAAACACGTAGAGCACATTTTCATACAAAGGCCTTTGCCCTGGTATTCCTTCTGCCTAGAACCACCCTTTCACCACCACCTGCTTCTTGACTTGATTCGAGTCTCTGCTGAGAAGGAATCTCAGAGAGACATTGACCGACCACCCCCCGTCCCCCGACCCTAGCACTCTCCATCCCTCGAAATGCCTTACTTTTCTTCAGAATAGTTGCATTGCCTGGCAGTATTTTCTGTATTGATTTGTTGAATTCTCTGCCTTCTCTACTAGAACAGAAGCTAGTAGAGCTTCTACTGCTAGCATGGGGATAGGGATAGGTCTGTCTGATTCACTGTTTTGACCCTAGCACCTAGAATAGTACCTGCTACACAATAGGTGCTCAGATATATATTAAATGAATGAGTTCCATGTTGTCTCATTAGTGTCTGATTAGCAATAAATATTTTTATCAATACTGCTAGGAAGAATAATAATGTTTTCTTTTATTTTTGACAGAATGGGGTTTCTATTGAACCAGTCTGGTCACCACGCCCATTCCCACTCTCTGCCTTCGAATTCTCCTACCGTAGGTTCTGGGTGCAGACACAACCATGGGCAGGACAGCCTAGCAGTGAGAGCTGCATTTGTACATGCCTTGGGGGATTTGGTACAGAGTGTTGGTGTACTAATAGCTGCATACATCATACGATTCAAGGTAATAGGATTGCTAATTTTTCTATTTTAAAATATATTTAATTTCAATATTAAAACTAAAGGTAATTGTCTTTTATCAGTATATTGGACACCAAAGCTAGTCTTACTCATTTTGCATTTAGGGAGGCTTAACTGAGCCACCAGTATAGCTCTTTTGCTAACACTAAACACAGTAGTATCATTTTACAGAGTAACAATCTGTAGCTGGCTTCAGTACCACCTTCACTCAAGTTTAAGCCTTGTCCCTGAATTGCTAGGTATTGGCATGTGTGCTGGACTAGAAATCCAGAGATTTCTGTTCTAGTCTTGGCTCTGCCATTAATACTTTGAGCAAGTATTGAGCAAGTAAGTCCCTTAACTCTAAACTCTTATTTATTAGATTTATTTATTTTGAGAGAGTGCACACAGGCACACACATGCACAAGTAGGGGAAGGGCAATGAGAGAGAGAGAGAAAGCAAGTGAGCGAGAAACTCAGTCTCCTCACTCAGCACAGAGCCTGACGCAGGGCACTATCCCATGACCATGAGATCATGACCTGAGCTAAAATCAAGAGTCAGACAACCAACTGAGCCATCCAGGAGCCCCTCTAGATCAGATAAGTGGCTGCTAAAACTCGTTTGAGCTCTGATATTCTCTGGTTCTGGTTAGAAGATTTAGGGAAGGCACAGAGGAAAGCAGTAGAACAAATGATTAAACCTCTGGAAATAGGTCTTACGAGGAAAGGTATTTAAACAATCCAGGAAAGAGTCACAGTATCTAAATTTAAAGGTATTCTTCAGTCCTGGCAAAGGCAGCTAAAGAATGGGGGACATGGGGACAGAGTATGGCTTGTTTTGCTTTACAGTCTGTTTTATGTCAGTCTGTACTTAATCATACAATTTTGCTCTGTCACCTTTCAGCCAGAATACAAGATTGCCGATCCCATCTGTACATATGTATTTTCATTACTTGTGGCTTTCACAACATTTCGTATCATATGGGACACAATAGTTATAATACTAGAAGGTAAGATCTCACTAATATCCCCCGTTGTGGGTTTATTACTTCCCTAAATCAGATTGGGGGTGGGCGGGGTGCTCTAGGGTAGGTAGGAGTCCTGTCTTTTCTTTTTACAGATGCTTATAGGTTATAGTAACACCACTTTATGTGTATATAAAATATAAGAATTGATGTGCTCTCCCATCTGTTACCTATTCGATCCTTATAATCACTGAGAAAGGTAGGTAAGGTAAACATTATTATCCCTATTTACCAACAAGGAAATTGAGGTTCAGAGGGGTAACATAACTTGCTTAATTAAGGTAATGCTGCTAATAAATAAACTATGGAGCTAGGACAAAGATGCAACTCTTTCGAGTCTTAATACAATTATGTCTCCTGGTTTATTAATTCCTTAATTCCCATTTAACTTGCTATTTTGTTATATTTCCTACATCCCTACTTATATTAAGTATATGCCTATATTTTCAACAGTACGTTCATTATCAATGGATGTTCCCTTTTTTTCATTTTTTTTCTGTCTATCCTGGCTTTTTTTTTTTTTTAATGTTTGTTTATTTTTGAGAGAGACAGCGTGAGAGTGCAAGCTGCGGAAGGGCAGAGAGAGAGGGAGACACAGAATCCCAAGCAGGCTCTGTGCTATCAGCAGGGCTCGAACCCATGAACTGTGAGATCATGACCTGAGCCAAAATCAAGAGTCAGACACTTAACTGACTAAACCACCAGGTGCCTCTATCCTAGCTTATTTGCTAAATGAAGTATTCAGGTTTGATATATATATTTTTAAGTTGATTTATTTTGAGAGAGAGAGAGAGAGTACATGTGCACCTGTGCCAAGCGCAGGTGGGGGAGGGGCAGAGAGAGAGAGAGACAGCACCCAGCCCATCGTGGGGCTCAATCTCATGTGGGATCATAACCTGAGCCAAAATCAAGACTTGGATGCTTAACCAACTGAGCCACCCAGGTGCATCCTTGTCTTAAAGTATTAAGATATTTTAAAGTATTCATTTAAACTGAATTTGGTAAAGCCGTTTGAGTTCTTTGGGAAAAAAAATTCTATCAGTTATGTATAACTTTTTCCCCCAAATAAACTTTACTTATAAATGATATATTCTAAACTAATAGGTGTACCAAGCCATTTGAATGTAGACTATATCAAAGAAGCCTTGATGAAAATAGAAGATGTATATTCAGTGGAAGATTTAAATATCTGGTCTCTCACTTCAGGAAAACCTACTGCCATAGTACACATACAGCTAAGTATGTTGCTGACGGTAAATCCTGGGGTTGGTGGACTTTGTCTTTGGAATTGAATTTAACATTTTTGCTTTTAGATAAGTAGGAAAATTGTTTCTGCTGGAAAGATTTGCTTTAAGGGAGGGTTCAGACTTTTCAAAAGGTGAGTTGCAGATCAATAATGGCAGCCGAGCAATAATTTTCAATCTCTTTAAGATGAGACATTACAAATTGATTTTTGCTTTCAGATTAAAGCATGAAGTGTATCTACCATGCTGTATTTCTACATAAGAAAAGCTGGATCTGTTTTTATTTCTTTAGGTCATTTCACAGATTGATGCTTTTTATTTATCAAAACAATACATGCATGTGGTTTATTTTTGTTTAAAGTACAGAAGACTTGCAATTGATGTCCAGTATTCTTTCTCTGAGAGTGGACTAGAGGGATTGGAATAATGACAAGCCATCCTGGCTTTTTAAGCCGGTGTGCTTCTCCAAGAGAGGAGCTTCAAGAGGGGAGAAATCAAACTAATAAAAATAGGTTCACTGTATATGAAATTTGTTATTTCCCTGTGTCATTGTAACTTTGTACAATGAATAGTAATGATATTTTCTTGACATTGCAGTTCCTGGAAGTTCATCTAAATGGGAAGAAGTACAGTCCAAAGCAAAGCATGTGTTATTGAACACATTTGGCATGTATAAATGTACTATTCAGCTTCAGAGTTACAGGCAAGAAGTGGACAGAACTTGTGCACATTGTCAGAGTTCCAGTTCCTAATTTTATATGTTTTGGGGACCACTGCCTTATTTATCCTGCAGTCACAGACCTGAGAGCAATAAATGTGCACACCTGAAAGAGAAAATGGAATCCCTGACAGCTGTGTCCATATCAAGCACCTGTATCTCAAAACAATCACTCTAGCCTGAGAGTGCTACTTTCTGTTTAATGGTAAAAGGAGACTTCACCATGGTTTTCAGATGAAGATGTTTCCAAAACACTATTTATAGAATGAGACGTGACTCTACGGATACCTCAAAGAAGACAATCCAAGACCACATTTCACTAACTGTGACAGAGTACATGTCTTAAAGGGAGCATCAAGAATTCAGTATTTGCATTTAAAAATCCTTTTTAAGGACCATTTTTTATCAAGCTAGTGCTGGAAAACTGATTTTTTTTTATTAGGTAATCTTGACAGCCAGCTTCTGGAATTTGACACCCAGTTATGTTTTTACAGAAATTATTTCTCAACAGATTTCAGAGAATACTAGAAATTATCCAGATAGTGGAATAAGCATGTATTCCTAAGTGTTTCAGAAATGTTTTATTTCACAAATAATGTTATTATAGTTATACTTTATAAACAACTTTTTCCAGATGTTACAGGGTTTTGAATCTCAAAGTTATCATTTTGGTTATTTGTAATCTTAATCAGAACCAAATCTTTACATGTTGTGGTGGTCACTGTCATTAGGAATATTTAGGAAATATTTTCAATACTATTCTAAATGGCAGAAGTTAATCTTAAATTACTATATGGTGATTTAAAATATAGGAGTGAGGATGGAGTGTGGAATGTCAGATTTAAGTCTTCCTGCAGTCACTTTTATTATTCATGGAATTATCTTAAGAATAGCAGGAGACTGCAAAATGTAAACAATGATCCTCTGTCCTTGTAAGAACTGAAAGTGTGCTTGGTACCTTGCTTCCTGCCTCCATACCAGTTAGTCTGTGCCCCTTCAGGGTAAAACTCTGGAGAGCTGTGGTTCAGTTTGTAATGCCTATCTTTCACATGTAGATTAACCACATTCCTCCAGAGAGAATTTGTTTGATGATTTGGGTTAGGGATTCTCCACGGACTCCAGAAACCCTAAGATATAATTTTGAGGTTTTCCAATAATACCATAGCAGAAATGCCCAGAGAGATAGGGAGAAGACATTTAAAAAGAAAGAAAACATCAAGGGTTTTTGACCTTGTATTTGTGTTGTTTGAAACACAGGAATTGGGATGGACATTCAATCTGTGTTGTAGGGAGGCTAAACCTGAAACTTTCCAAACCAAATGCAACCTAATTGGTACCAGTTGTGTTAAAGGGGTAGCTGTGAATAATCAGGTTTCATTTTGCAACTGTTGGTTTTGTGATTATCTTTATGCACTTTAGAAGTCTATTTTCACAGGGACAGTTTCTTAACCAAGAATGGATGTGGTTCTTGAGGTTCTCAGAGAATCAGAGTACAATTACTAGGCAAGTTGTGAATTAGAAGCCTAGATAAACATGCAGATGACTTACAATATCAAAGAAGGAGAGGAAACAGATTTCGTGTTTCTACCAAGTACCTCACTGTACGTAAACCTAAGATAAAACCTGAAGTTCCCTAAAAGATGATTAAGAGTTGATGGTATCCCCCAAAAAAGGGTTGATGAGGGTTAATGGTATCTAGTAAAACCCAGTGTTTATTGAATTGAAAATTAACCTTATGCGGTTCTTGCTGTGAATCCATTTAAAATGATTTGAATTTTTCAAAAATTTGAGTAGTACATACATAGTTTAAGTCAAAATTCTCTTAAATGTGTAAGGCAAATAAGAATAAATGAGAAGCATTTCAGTGGACATCTGGGCATTTCGGACTTTGGGTACCTAGCAAGAGAAAGGAAAAGAACATGCATTGTATGCTAATGGCTTTCCCCGTATTTGCAGGTGTTTCCCATGTGTCCACTGAGCTTGTTTCTTGTAAACTTTCCTTTATCCTAAATAGGCGTATCTTACTTTTCATATCGACCTGTTCCTTGAAAAAGTTATGTGATAAAACAGTCTGAAATTCATTTGAGGATTGAAAAGGATTTTTTGTAAAATGCAGAAACAGTGAAAACTTTTATAAATTTTAGTGAGTGTGCTTTGTTTAAGTGAGGTACATGAAGTTCCCTGTGCTTTGTCTTTTGTAGCAAGGACTACACATTTTGTACTTGTGCTTTCCTGGGGCTGAGATTGAAAATTGATAGATTTCACTTTTTGTAACTTGACAAAACCCACACAGGACGATGTGAACTTAGCAGTTAGGGCCAGGGACTGCACGACAGAAGCCACAGAGCCTTGGGTCTGTCCCTACCCTGCTGAGCTGCAACCCTGAGACACACCCCTCAGACAGCCCTCACAGGAAGAGTTCTCCACTGTCCTGACACAGGCGCTGGGTAATTTTGGATAAACACTTTGCATTGTTAATTTTGCACTGAGAAAACAGATCACAACCTAAAAACTGGGCAGTTCTTCAGTGTGATTTTTTTTTGTTTGTTTGTTTTTAAGTAAGCTCCACAAAGCGTGGAGCCCAGTGCCAGGCTTGAACTCCCATCCCTGAGATCGAGACCTGAGCTGACATCAAGAATTGGACAGTTAATCAACTGATGCACCCAGGTGCCCCCAGTTTGATGTATTTTAATTAACATTTGCAAATAATCAGAGTTACTTGTATATATAAACCTGTCAAAACTCTGGCCAGAGGCAGCATTTTGATTTATTTTAGGAAAAGACCTATTTTTCATTAACGACCATGCTGCCTTACAAACCTAATGTGAGGAATATAGTTGAATAGGGCATCTTTCAGAGAGCTTTGAAATGTAGAACCATTTCAAATAGAATTCCCACATACACTTCCCATTAGCTGTGCCTTGTGTAATGTGAGCCCAGATTTTTGCAGCTTGCAGCTCCTGTCAGTATTGTTTGCCAAATCACAGGCTCTCTTATTTTACTGTTTTCAAGTTTGGGTACTTTATTTCCATTTTCTAAAACTAAGTTTCCTGCTCTTAAAAGTCTCAGTGTTCTGGTTCTGTGTCTTGAACCCAGGTGTCCTCACTGACAGTGTTTGTTTTTAGTAGAATTTTCCCAGAATAGACACAGGCAAGATCAGACACATGAGCTTCCCTTTTGTTTAAATGTGAGGAAAACCATCTTTCAGAAACAAAGCACCACTTATAAACTTTTTCTTCGTGAGGAAGAACCCTTTTTTTAAACAGCTGATTGTTCTTGATCCAGATTTCTCTTGGACACTGAACTTTACAGTATAAGTATGATAGAAATAGACTACAGTATACAACCATAAGTGAAGATTCTCTCTAATAAGACTGGATTGTGTTTCTTAAACAACTACTCTCACCACTTTAGAAGAGATAGTCATTCACTTTTGAAACAAGCACAATGAGGTAAATTTATTTTCTTTTTATGAATTTATGTGAATTGGTTCACGATAATGAATAAGGTGTGTTTTTACAGAATCTGAGCCCTATTGGAATAAGATTTTAGGCAATTTTCCTGTTGACTCTACCTTACATATAGTAAATTTAAAGTTACAGAATGTGTTAATAGATGTAAGATTAGTTCCTTTGGCTTGGTTTCTTTTTAAACCAAGCTTAGCTCATGAGCCAGTTGAGTATTAGTCCCAAAGAATAGTGACACCTTGCTATATGCTGTGTTGAGGGGAGGTGAGTCTGATTTCCAAATGATTAAGTTTTTTTGTCTCTAACCAAAACATGATTTGCAAACTCTAACTACAGATCTGCCACGGGAATCTTGCTGGAAAGGACATCAGATTTGTTTTACAGCTCACCAATCAGGGATATTTTTTGTTATGTTCGTAGGAGCCCGCAAATTAGAAGAAATTGTCGTGGGAATTCCTCAGTATTGAATTGTGTATGTGCATTCAGGCCATCCGATCCTTGAATTCCTGCTTACAAAGGGTTTACTCTGTTACGTTATTCTTCCGATCGTATTGTAAAGACCAATATTTTCTGATTTTTGGTAAGACTGGAAAACATTTACGGAGACTTTCCCAATTACATCTATGCGTCAATTTAAATATTGCAGTTAAGTATATTCTGAAAAATTGAAATGGCCAGTATGTCAGCTTTGCACCTGGAAGATACCTTATATCTGGAAAGCTTATGCTTCTCTAAAAATATATGTTATTAAGCCATATCACAGTTTAAGAAATTGTATATACTTTTCCATTTGCCCTTCCAGAAACCAGGTATTTTGCATACGATTGATTTTAGGAAGATTTTGAAGCTGGTGTTTCTCCATATAATTTAAGATCAAGGTATAGTATATGTATATGTACTGTATTTGCAATTTTCAAATTGTAATTTCCTATACATTTATTAAATAAAGTATTGTTTTGCTGTGTGGTTTATTAAAAAATGAAAATATATAATCCTGAAATTTCTGGGCTGCTTTATTGAGCAATAGCAGACCTTAAAACATAGTAATAATCTTAAAAAGCATTGGAAAATAGATGATAACCTAGTTTTATAAACTCAGACTGTAATGCCCTGTTTAAGGTGTTTAAGAACTAAACCTGGGAAAAACCTTCCAGATAAAGAAAAAAAGAGCTATTAAAAGAATCTATAACTTTTTCTACAAGTCACTTTTAATATTCCTGCAGGCCCAGCAACAATGGCAGAAAGGAAAGAGATGCTCCCGTGAAAGTAAGATTGGTGAGGGCCTTTGTGAAGTCTGAGAGGAATGACCTGGTGACCCTCCGATGGTACAGACAGGGGGGGTCAGCACACTGTGCCTCATGGGCCGAGTCTGGCCCGCAGCCCGTTTTGCGTGGCCCATGGAGCTGAAAATGGTTTTTGTATTTTTTAATGGTTAAAAAAAAAAAAATCAGAAGAATGATATGTGAAAATTACGTTGAACTTTAAATTTCAGTGTAAATAAAGTATTCCTCAAACACAGCCACACTCTTCATCACGTATGGTTACCTGTGGCTGCTTTCGTGCCGCGGTGGCAGAGTTGAGCAGTTGGGACAGATATAAAATATTTACTATCTGACCACTTGTAGGCGAAGTTTGCCCGCCCTTGGTTTCAAGGCTCTTAACAGCGCAGATGGATGCGGCAGGCTTTTCTGGAGCCTGCTCGGAAGTTTCTGTGACTGGCCAGTCTGAAGGCCACCTGCGCTGTCAAAGCTTCTTCCCCTCCCTTACCTTTTTTTCTTTTGTCTGTCTTCCTCGGAAGTTTGAGGCAGAGATAGAGGAGAAGAGGAGCAGGATTTCAAACACTGTCTATGTGCCATATACTCTCTAAGTTTACTAGCAAAGCAGTTTTCTACCCCCTAACACCAGGATCATTTCAGAATACTTTTCAATATACAGGTTTACTGGATTTTTTAATTTTCACTTAAGTTATGACAAAAAATAAAGAAAATGTCCAACCTACTGAACCAATTCTCTGAGATGTCCCAATTTCAGTATTATGGTATCTTAAAGATGAGAATGCTTCTCAAACCAAGTATGTAGATCTCAGTGGCTAAAACACTGAATTATATAATATTTCTTAGAACTTTAGCAAATATGCGTTAAAGTACCCTATGTGTGTTGAGTACCCTATGCAGCTTGTGCCAAATGGGTGCTCACGAATGAAAAATACCATTTTATCTGCTAAGACGAAATTTGGTTATTGGGCTTTAAAAATAACATGTTCTTGGGGCGCCTGGGTGGCTCAGTCGGTTAAGCATCCGACTTCGGCTCAGGTCACGATCACAGTCCGTGAGTTCGAGCCCCGCGTCGGGCTCTGGGCTGATGGCTCAGAGCCTGGAGCCTGCTTCCAATTCTGTGTCTCCTTCTCTCTCTGCCCCTCCCCCATTCATGCTCTGTCTCTCTCTCTCTCAAAAATAAATAAAAACGTTAAAAAAAATTAAAAAAAATAAATAAAAATAAAAATAACATGTTCTTTAAAGTTTCCCAGTCACCTAGAGAAAGACTCCTCTATTTTTGAAAATAGTAATAAAATATAGTTTTAGGTAAGTTATAGTAGTGAGATGTTAACATATGATTTGATTACTTACCTAGCTGTATATCTATTTTGATGTGTCATTTTTTTCGTCCTTGTCAGATGCCAAAATGAATTCGAATTTACTTTACAATAAATTATAAATTAGACTTACAAACTCTTACTTATGCCAAACTTTACATTTTATTTTATATATTAGTTGGATAATGTTTTTGGTTATAATTCCAGCTATGATATAGTATATTTTCTTTAAGCTAGAATATAGCCTAAGCATAAATAGGAAGTATGAAGCCTTCTGACTAAATATCATCTTTACATAAATCATGTGTTTAAGATTAGGAGCTTTAAAAATCCAGCCTCAGTGAAATTTTCAGGCAGAATTCTGGTTTAAGGCTCTATGTGACTTTTACAGAACATGAACTATAAAGTTTGGCCAATAAACATGAAGATGATACTTTGTAAGTTACCAAATTCCTTCTGTGAACTTTTCAAAAATTTGTTCTGGTTTGACTTGAAATTCCTGTTTGTTTTACTTGCCAGCTTCTGCATATTGGTTTGTGGGGTTTTGGTGTGTTTTGGGTTTTGGTGGGTTTTTTTGTTTTTTTTTTTTTAACACTTCTGTTCACTTTAACAAAATGCTGGCGCCATGGGGAAAATGTGTGTGAGTTGGTTTTTCTACATAATATACTGAGCTATTTCTTGGGAAGAAAGTAAGGATTTTTTTTTAATGGAAATTTTCAGAGACCCCATGAACGCAAAGCCAACCTGAAAGCAAGACAGACCACCTCTGTTCCCTTGACTTTCCTAGGATTGAAGATCTGCTCCCACCCTCCCTCATTAGTCTTTCTTCTACTTCCTCCCCAGAGGAATCCTAACAACATAAATGGTTACAGGGACACTTGCCTCAGGACAGTGATTGTAGTGGATATCTGGCCTAGTCAAGGAATGAAGAAGTGGGGTGAAGAGGAGAGTTTCCTGGACTTCCATTCGTTAAATCAGTTCCCTGTGAAGGCTACTGGCAAATCCTAGTTCCAACAGGCTCTTAATCACTTTACGGTCTGACTGGAGTTTCAGCAGTATCTGAACACAAGCCTATACCATTGTTGCTTTGCTTTTTTGTGTAAGAATATTTTCCAAAGTCCTGCATATTTGTTAAAATTCTAAGAAATATTATATAATTCAGTGTTTTAGCCATTGAGATCTACATACTTGGTTTGAGAAGCATTCTCATCTTTAAGATACCATAATACTGAAATTGGGACATCTCAAAGAATTGGTTCAGTAGGTTGGACTTTAATAAGGTATATTGAGACTACCTCCAGATGTGAATTCATTTTACAATCATTTAACCAAGAAATGATCTGTGAAGGCCACCTCCCTACCACTGAATATGTTGTGGACTAGAACAAAAAATTGCTGTGTATTTTTAAAAATTAAACAGGAAATGAAACAATATTATGTTTTTGGAGAGCGTCTTGGGTCATACCCTCACTCCTACAAATAGAAGATCACACTCCCATTACGGATGGCTTGAGAAACTGGCCTGTAGGATAAAGTCCATCCTCTTGGTAACGACGTACAAAATCCTTCTGGTTTGGTGACTGCTCACTTCTCCACCCACGATTCCACCCTTTCTACAACCACTATCCTATCTCCCATGCTTCAGCCATACCAAACCACAGTCCAATTTTGGTTAAAGGGGAAATAATTGCTAACATTTATTGAACCTTTACTGCCTTTCAGACACTGCTATATACTTAATTGTGTAGTTCTCACGATGGTATTTTGATAAATATTACAATCTTCACTTTACAAATGAAGAAACTGAGACCAGGAGAAGTTAACTGCCGTGCTGAAAGTCACACAGGTAGTCATGTAGAAAGAGAAGGTCACAGACATCTCTTAAATATAGTTATAACTAGTAAACAATATAAAAGGGATCCAGTGTAGACTACTGTAGTCAAAATCACAACCATTAGACCATAGATGTATACAAATAATGGAAGTATAATAGTTTAGGAAGACACAACTTTCCATAATTTATATACATGCTTAGCAAAAAAGTAGCCAAAAGTTTACTCTATTTCTTAATTGAGTTCTTGTTTTTTGAGGCACCAGGATAGTGCTAAATCAGGTTTCAGCATGTTCTCACTAGCCTTTCCTTTCTTCGTTCCTCAGTCCTCATAGCCATGACTGGGAAGGGTTGGGACCCAAGCCACAAGGGCCAGGCTCCTTCTGCCATTTCTTCAATAGCCAGCCACTGCTTTGCTCTCAGGACGATGCACTTCTGTGTCCACAACTGGTCTTGTTTGTGAAGGGGAAGGGCTAGTCCATGTTACAGTCAACGTACCATGGGACCCCCTGGGCACAACAATCCCCCAAATCTTTTTTTTTTTTTAACGTTTATTTATTCTTGAGACAGAGAGATACAGAGCATGAACGGGGGGAGGGGCAGAGAGAGAAGGAGACACAGAATTGGAAGCAGGCTTCAGGCTCTGAGCCATCAGCCCAGAGCCTGACGCGGGGCTCGAACTCACGGACGGCGAGATCGTGACCCGGGCTGAAGTCGGACGCTCAACCGACTGAGCCACCCAGGCGCCCCAACAATCCCCCAAATCTTAAGTCAATGTTTACATTGCTTGGGGGTGGGGGGGGGGGGAGGGAAAGGTGGCTAAAACAAGCAGAAAGGGTTGTGCCCACCATTGAATCCTTACCAAGACAGGATCGAGACAAAGAAACAGCTCAGAAATATTACATACAGACTGTGAACCCATGGAAAACAAAAAACACAAGCCTCCAGTAATTCATAGATATTTCCAGGAAGTCAATGAACTTCCCACAAGCCATGGAATTATGGGTTAAAGCTGATCTCATCTTGGTTGGGAGTGGGTAAGATGTAGTAGATATCTGGGTTAGTTACTAGGTAGCTCCAAACCAAATAGATGCTTTCATTGTGAGCTCACACAGAGGTATGGACTCAGCAGACTGCCTAGGTTTCCATCCTGGCCCTCCCCTCCCTTTCTAACACTGAGATTTGGGGAAACTTTTTGAACTTCTCTGTGCTCGGTTTCTCTGTCCACAAAATAAAAATATTAACTGTTCCTGCCTCATGTGACTTTTATGAGGATTAAATGAGCTACATAAAGAAAGTGCTGGGAACACATCATTATTACTACAAGTTAATTTCTTCACAAAGGCACTGCCTATTATTTTTTTACTTGGCTAATTGAGCAGTGCCAGTCTTACAGCTCCCAGAACGAGGCAAATTTTCTTATCCTCTGCTCCTTTGCCCCTTCTTTATCTGGAAAATCATTTCCCCAGCTTCTTTACCTCATAAAAACCAACTCATCCTTAAAGATTCTCCTCAGGTATCATCTCCTCCAAAAAGCCTTCCTTTCCCTCCCTATGTGAATTAGGAGCCCTTCTTCTGTGCCTACCTCCCTCCCTCATTTGGTCACTGTGGGAGCCACCACTGTCTGATTACCCACAAGCCCTTGGGGGAGGGACCTAGGTGTTTTCTTTGAATTTCTAGTGTTAGAGACACAGAAGGGCTGTGTGAATATTCCCACAGTTAGAAACCATACATACACTAAATATCTTTTTTTTAATGTTTGTTTTTGAGAGAGCGAGAGAGTGTGAGAGAGAGAGAGAGTGAGCATGAGTGGGGGAGGGACAGAAGTAGACACAGAATCCGAAGAAGGCTCCAGGCTCCGAGCTGTCAGTGCAGAGCCTGATGTGTGACTCACAAACCGTGAGATCATGACCTGAGCCAGTCAGCCGCGTACCCAACTGAGCCACCCAGGTGCCCCACTAAATATCTATTTTTGCATGGAAATTTTTTAAGGAGCCCTAAGAATCCTCACTGTCAATGCTGTAATCTCTTTTCCATAATGTAACTGAAACCCTATCATAAAATTGCTTCTCTGAAAAAATGTTCCAGATTGGCTATCTCCCAATAACGAAGAATTGGGTTTTTTTATACTTGGGTATGTGTAATTATAGTATAGCTATTCAAGAATTTCTGGTTATTTTCTGTATCTCTTTAAAAAGATTACAACAGAAATTAGACCCATTTCTGAAACATCCCAGACAATTACACAATTAATTGCAACTAAATTGGTATTAACAGCCAGTAGCTATTATCACTTACAGAACCTGATAATCTCTCCCAGAGCCCCTCCTTAGTAGCACCAAGCTAGTGTTTGTCAATTCCTATCTTGCTGATAACAGCTTGTTTGTTTTACAAAAGACACTTTATTTTTAGAAGATGAATAGTAACTATTTTCAGCTTGAAGCTGGGGGACAGCTTACACTACTTTGAAAGTACTGATGGAGTTGAAAGCACTCATTTTTTAAATATGTATATATTTTAATGTTTATTCATTTTTTGAGAGACAGACAGAGCACAAGCAGAGCAGGGGCAGAGAGAGAGAGAGAGAGAGAGAGGGAGACACAGAATCCGAAGCAGGCTCCAGGCTCTGAGCTGTCAGCACAGGGCTCGAACCCACGAACTGCAAGATCATGACCTGAGCTGAAGTGAGTTGCTTAACCAACTGAGCCACCCAGGTGCCCCAGAGCCCACTTCAGATCCTCTGTCCCCCTCTCTTCTTGCCCCTCCCCTGCTTGCACTCTCTCAAAATAAATAAACCTCAAAGAAAGATTTTATATCTAATGTTTTATTTATTTATTTATTTATTTATTTATTTATTTATTTATTTATTTAGAAAGAGACAGAGTGTAAGCAGGGGAGGGGCAGAGAGAGGGAGACACAGAATCACAAGCAGGCTCCAGGCTCCGAGCTGTCAGCACAGAGCCCGACGCAGGGCTCTAACTCAAATCATGAGATCATGACCTGACCTGAATGAAGTCAGATGCTTAAGTGACTGAGCCACCCAGGCACCCCTAAATCACTCATTTTTTAAAACTAATTATTTTTTTTCTTTTTAATTTACATCCAAGTTACTTAGTATGTAACTAACTCAGTTATGTGGTGCAATAATGATTTCAGGAGTAGATTCCAGTAACTTATCCCCTACATGTAACACCCAGTGCTCATCCCACCAAGTGTCTTCCTTAATGCCCCTTGCCCATTTAGCCCCTCCCCCCAGCCACAACCCCTCCAGCAACCTAATCACCCTTTATTCTCACGGCTAAAACATAATACCAAACAGACAGATGTACCCTGGAGTAGGAGGCAGAAGAACCGATTCTGGTCTCAGCTTTGCTAGGTGTGTCTCATTGGACAAGTTACTCTGTTTTGCCGGGACTCAGCCTGGCTGTCTGCATAGTTAATAATAATAAAACATTGATTGAATGCTTAGCCCTGTACATGCCGAGCAGTGTTCTAAAGGCTTCTCAGGAGGGGCGCCTGGGTGGCCCAGTGGGTTAAGCGTCTGACTCTTGATCTCAGCTCAGGTCTTGATCTCTTGGTTTGTGAGATCAAGCCCCACTTCGGGCTCTACAATGACAGTGTGGAGCCTGCTTGGGATTCTCTCTCTCTCGGCCCATACCCTGCTCATGCACATGCATGCACATTCTCTCTCTCGTTCTCTCTGAAAATAAATAAACATTCAAAAAATAATAATTGCCCAACTGGATGGACAGGTTACCTTAACTCTGACCTCATCTCTCCCAGAACTGCCTGAGGCTTACTGACATTTTTTGTCAATAAAGACCCCGAGGGGCTATGCTCTTACAGCTTCTTCTCTTATGTGTTTTGTTGTTGAGACACTAAAGACAGGCAGTATGATGTGATGAGGAGAAAGTTTGGATCCAACCTGTGAGGGCTCAAATTCGGCTCTATGAACTTAATAGCTGGGTGATCTTAGCCTGCACCTAGCCCTCTCAGCTGCACAAGGTAACACCCTGGATGTCACAGGTTTGCTTTAGGGGTGAACTACCACGATGTCCATAAAATGTCTAGTGTGGTGCTTGCCGTTCAATACATTGTCATCTCCTCCTCCCGCTCCCCACTCCGTGATTGAGAAATCGCAAGTGTCGCCACTGGACCTATCTACTTAGTATAATTCAGGAAGCCTCTTATACCAAGGAGTAACGGAAGGATGGAAAGAAACTAACATCTGAGATTTTATGTCAAGTCATTTCAAACCTATCAGCTTCTTCTCACTGGGGCAGAAGTGACCCCTAAGTGTATGTTCCGGTTCTGTCGGTATGAACTAAGGTAAATTATTTGACCTCTTTGGGCTCAGTTCTTTCACCGGTAAAATGGGGGTCATAAATGTCACCTGACCCCAGGACTGTTGGGAGGATTACACGAGGTGATGCATGCCAAGTGCCTGGTGCGTGCCAGGTGCTCCTGAGTGGTGGCTGCAGCTGCCATTATTCCCATTTTGGTTTCCTGAGCTTCCCTGGCCTCACTAGAAGCTTTCCTGACACCCTGAAAAGAACACCAACGTCATAACTTAAATACACAGTTGAGGGGCAGGACCTGCTCCCCAAATGACTCATTCATAACCACCCCAGCACAGGTCATGCCGTCAGTGCAAAGATGACATCTTACTATGCTTGCACTTCCTTCCACCAACGTCCTGGGCTGGGGGCTGCTTCTGGCAAAGTACCACAGGCAGAATCTGTGAGTCATGAGCAGAAGGACCTAAAAATTCTTAGGAAGATTCTTGGCTCAGTACACCCACAGCCACTAACTCAGGGCCTAAACTAGTTTTTCTCCAGAGGGAAACATAAGTAGAGATGTGTGTATACTGTCACAGTGACCGAGTGAGGGCTTAGACTATGGGGAGTTCCAATGAGCATGGCGCCCCCACCACGTCCCTGGGACAGGCACAACTAGTCCTAACACAGCATGTGTCTCCTTCTCCCTCCCCTTCACAGCAAATGTCCCCCCCCCAAAAAAAAAAACTGCCTGAAACACCAAATTCACCAACTGCACCTCTATTCTCTAAACATACCACCATCTCTGTACCTGGTTCTTATTTTCACAGGTTATATCACTAGGAGAGGCTTCATCCCTCACCCTAAGCCCATACCACTCCTGGGGCCATCCCAACACCTACACAGACTTGAACTACTCTACTTTATAATCACACTGGATTCGTCCTCTCATTCCCCAGTGGACTTAGTACACCCATAGGCAACCAGACTGAGTCCACAAGAATGTAAGTATCTTAAGGGCGGGGTCCGTATCCATTTTGCCCCATCCTATCCTTAGTGTCTAGCAAAATGAGCGGCACAAAGTGAGTCTCAATAGATCTTCACTGAATGAATGAGGAATGAATATATTCCGAGATTAGAGCAGGAGTGAAAGTCTCTCCCTGGTACAAGATCACTGGAGTAATAAATACATTCTAGAACTGTGCTGCCCAATATGGGAGCCACTAGCTACATTTGGCCATTTAAATTTAATTACTATATTTTTTAACGTTTATTTTGAGAGAGAGAGAGAGCACGCATATATGCAAGCGTGAGTGGGGGAGGGGCAGAGAGAGAGAGGAAGAGAGAGAATCCCAAGCCGGGTCCGCACTGTCAGCTCAGATCCAGATTTGGAGCTCAATTTCACAACCCTGGGATCATGACCTGAGCTGAAATCAAGAGTTGGACACTTAACCGACTGAGCCATCCAGGTTCCCCTAAATTTTAATTAATCTTAATTAAAATTAAATAAACAAAATTAACTCACAAAAATAAACTCAAAAGGGATGAAAAACCTAAACGTGAGACAGGAAACCATCAAAACCCTAGAAGAGAAAGCAGGCAACAACCTCTTTGACCTTGGCCATGGTGATTTCTTGTTTGACACATCTCCAAAGGCAAGGGAGTTAAAAGCAAAAATGAACTTTTGGGACCTCATCCAGATAAAAAGCTTCTGCACTGCAAAGGAAACAATCAAAAAACTAAAAGGCAACCGATGGAATTGGAAAAGATATTTGCAAATGACATCTTAGACAAAGGGCTAGTATCCAAAATCTATAAAGAACTCACCAAACTCAACACCCAAAAAACAAATAATCCAGGGAAGAAATGGGCAGAAGACATGAATAGACCCTTTTCCAAAGAAGACATCCAGATGGCCAACAAATGAAATGATGCTCAACATCACTCATCATCAGGGAAACACAAATCACAGCCACACTGAGATACCACCTCACACCAGTCAGAGCGGCTAAAACGAACAACTCAGGAAACTACAGATGCTGGCGAGGATGCGGAGAAACAGGAACCCTCTTGCACTGTTGGTGGGAATGCAAACTGGTGTAGCCGCTCTGGAAAACAGTGTGGAGGTTCCTCAAAAAATTAAAAACAGAACTACCCTATGACCCAGCAATAGGACTAGTAGGAATTTATCCAAAGGATCCAGGAGTGCTGATTCATAGCACTTGAATGTTTATAGCAGCACTCTCAACAATAGCCAAATTATGGAAAGAGCCTAAATGTCCATCAATGGATGAATGGATGAAGAAGACGTGGTTTATACATACAAAAGAATACTATTTGATGATGAGAAAGAATGAAATCATGCCATTTGCAGCAATGTGGATGGAACTGGAAGGTATCATGCTGAGTGAAGTAAGTCAGTCAGAGAAAGACAGGTATCATATGTTTTCATTCATATGTGGATCTTGAGAAACTGAACAGAAGACCATGGGGGAAGGGAAGGGGAAAAAATAGTTACAGAGGAGGGAGGGAGCCAAACCATAAGAGACCCTTAAATACAGAGAACAAACTGAGGGTGGATGGGAAGGTGGGGGAGAGGGGAAAATGGGTGATGGGCATTGCGGAGGGCACCTGTTAGGATGAGCACTGGGTGTTACACGTAAGCAATGACCCACGGGAATCTACCCAAAAAACCAAGAGCACACTTCATACACTGTATGTTAGCCAATTTGACAATAAATTATATATTTTTTAATTTTTTTTAACGTTTATTTATTTTTGAGACAGAGAGAGACAGAGCATGAACGGGGGAGGGTCAGAGAGAGGGAGACACAGAATCTGGAACAGGCTCCAGGCTCTGAGCTGTCAGCAGAGAGCCCGACGTGGGGCTCGAACTCACGGACCACGAGATCATGACCTGAGCCGAAGTCGGACGTCCAACCGACTGAGCCACCCAGGCGCCCCGACAATAAATTATATTTTAAAAAAATTAAAAAACACTGTAAAGTTACAACTACCATATATTCCAGCCACAGCATTCTTAGATATATACCTAAGAAAAATGGAAGCATAGATCCACACAGAGATTTGTATAATGATCTTCATAGCAACTTTATGTGTATTGGCTAAAAACTGGAGAAAAGAAGCAAATGTTCATCCACAAATGAAGGGATAAAAACAAATGTGGTATATCCATACAACGAAATACTACTGAGTGACAAAAAGGAATGAACTATTGATACACACAACATGGAGGAATCTCTAAATAACTCTGCTGAGCAAATAACATAGACAAAAAATAATATTGTGTAATTCCACTTGTATAAAATTCAAACTAATCTATAGTGACTGAAATACTGACTGAAAGCAGATCAGTGGTTTTCTGTGTGGGAAGAGGGAAGGGCGAGAGGGAAGGATTACAAAGGCACATGAGGAAACCCTGGGCTGAGAGAGAGGCTCCCTGTCTCAGCTGTGGTGATTGTTGCACAGGTGTATACACATACCAAATATTATTCGGTTGTACTTTTTAAACATGTGCAGAGGACATTGTCAATTATATCTCAATTAAAATCGAGGGTTAAAAAAACTGCAATAAAACTAAAATTCAGTTCCTAAGTCGCTTTGGCCACATTTCAAGCACTCAATAGCTTTATGTGGCTTATGGCTACCTCCCTGGACAGCAAAGAGACAGAACTTTCCATGCAGAAAGTGTTGCGCGCCGCTGCTCTGGAATAAGAAAATCGGGTGCGCGGGGGCCTCAGAAGCCATCTGCACCACCCGCCAGCAGACCATAAAGCTGCTGCAAAATTCCTGGACTGTTCCTGTGGCCTCCCAAGTACCCGGGGCTCGCCCTGCAACGTGCTTAGCCCCAGGGCGTTCTCACCAAGCTCTTCATTCCATCCACTGTGCTCCACCAGCCTCCTGGCCTTCACCTTCCCTCCCCTGGGATGCCTTCTCTTTCACCCCTTGGCCCTCAGTGAATACCTCACATCTCTCTCCTGAGAAACAA